>NC_080041.1:89610379-89942627 GCF_012489685.1 Lotus japonicus | reverse complement strand
TCCAGAGCATCTGAGTGCTGCATATTGCTGCTGAGATATATTCTGCCTCTGCAGTAGATAGTGCAATGGTTGATTGCTTCTTGCTTGCCCATGAGACTAAGTTGCTTCCCAGAAATTGACAATTTCCAGAAGTGCTTTTTCTCTCTGTTCTATCTCCAGCATAATCAGCATCACAATAACCTGAAAGCTTATACTCTGATGTTTTCTTATACATCAAGCCAAGGTTAGTGGTACCTTTCAGATATCTTAGGATCCTCTTAACAACAGTTAAGTGGGTTTCCCTCGGATCTGATTGGAAACGAGCACATAAATGAACACTAAACAATATATCTGGCCTAGATGCAGTTAAGTATAGAAGTGATCCTATCATACCACGATAGAGCTTCTGACAAACTTTACCACTTGCATCTTCTTTCTCCAGAATGCATGTAGGATGCATTGGAGTCTTGGCAACTGTAGATTCCAGCATATTGAACTTCTTCAAAAGTTCTTTAGTGTATTTGCTCTGATGGATATATGTTCCTTCTGGTGTTTGATCAACTTGAATTCCCAGAAAGTACTTGAGTTCTCCCATCATACTCATCTCAAATTCAGCCTGCATCATCTCAGAAATTCTTTGCATAGAGATTGATTAGCAGAATCAAATATTATAATATCATCAACATAAATTTGCACAATTAAGATATCATCTTAGTAAGTTTTGCAAAAGAGAGTTGTATCTACTTTACCCCTTACAAACTCATTCTCTAGAAGGAATGAGCTGAGTCTCTCATACCATGCTCTGGGAGCTTGCTTCAGACCATAGAGAGATTTCTTCAACTTGAAAACATGGTCTGGGTTCTTCTCATCCTCAAAACCTGGGGGTTGATGAACGTATACTTCCTCTGATATGTATCCATTTAGGAAGGCACTCTTAACATCCATCTGATGTAGAATTATGTTGTGATTCACTGAGAAAGAGACCAGCAGTCTGATTGCTTCTAGTCTTGCTACTGGAGCAAATGTTTCAGTGTATTCTATTCCTTCCTGCTGACTGTAGCCTTGAGCAACTAGCCTTGTCTTGTTTCTGACTACACCACCTTTCTCATTCAACTTGTTTCTGAACACCCATTTGGTTCCAATTACATGGACACTTTGAGGTTTCTTCACTAGGCTCCAAACATCATTCTTGGAAAATTGATTCAGTTCTTCTGTAACATCCCGATCTGACGACTGGCCTCACGGTAACAACACGAGTCTTTTCAGTGCGCTTTGTCCTCACTCGCGCACTTCCCGGGAAATCTTCCCAGGAGGTCACCCATCACGATATTGCTCCAAGGCAAGCACACTTAACCATGGAGTTCTTATCAGTTGGGCTCCCCAAAAGAAGTTGCAACTTGTTGTTATGGGTAGTACAATCAAATCATATATGCCCTCCTCAACTGTATAGTCCATCCCTACACAGTCTCGGAATACCTCTTGTTCGGGTGTGAGATCGGTTCAGTCATGTGCCCCTCCGCCTAGAAGTCTGCCAGGAGCCGCTCCTTGTCCGTGCCTCACTGCACCGGCGATCACTCCCCGCCCTCGTCGGCCCCAGGTGTCACATCTTCTTCCATAGCCAGAATCCAGTCCTTGTCCTGAAGAGCTTCATCAATTGACATGGGTTCAATTAAGGATACCAATCCTTTCAGACTAAGCAAGGCCTCTTCAGTGGGTCTGAAGGCTGATCTAATTCTGACTGGTTCATCTTTGTTGCCCAGAATCAATTCCTTAGGATGAGCCGCAGTGATTCTACTCTTCTTCTGAGATTGTGAATCAGAGGGACCATCTTCTTTTGGTTCATCTTCCTCTGGCTAAACTTCCTCTGGAGCTTTGCCTTTGTTAGAAACATTTATGCTTAAATCTGCAAACTTCTCAACTAGCTTTGACTGATCAGAGTCAAGCTTATCATCAAATCTAACATGTATAGATTCTTCAATTGTTTTAGCATCGGTATTATAAAATCTAAAGCCTTTAGATCTATCAGAGTAACCAAGTAATAAGCATTTAGAGGATTTAGCATCAAACTTATGCAATATATCCTTAGTGTTAAGAACATAACAAACACAACCAAAAGGATGAAAGTAAGAAATGTTGGGTTTTATATTCTTCCACAATTCATAAGGAGTCTTATTCAGAATTGGTCTCACAGAGATTCTGTTCTGAATGTAACACGCTGTGTTTACTGCCTCTGCCCAAAAGTGCTTAGCCATGCCAGTTTCTTGGAGCATGGTTCTAGCCATCTCCTGAAGAGTTCTGTTCTTCCTCTCAACAACACCATTTTGTTGAGGAGTTCTAGGACAAGAGAAATCATGTGCAATTCCATAGGAATCAAACAGACTCTCAAACTTGTCATTCTCAAACTCTCCACCATGGTCACTTCTGACACGCACAATCCTACAAGCCTTCTCGTTTTGCACTTGGGCTATAAAGGTAGAGAACACAGCATGAGACTCATCCTTGCGGGTTAGAAATTTTACCTATGTCCAGCGGCTATAGTCGTCAACAATGACCATCCCATATCTCTTGCCACCTATAGACTCAGTTTGAACTGGTCCAAACAGGTCGATATGCAGAAGTTCCAACGGCCTTGAGGTTGAGACAACATTCTTTGCCTTGAAAGGGACTTTTGTGAATTTGTCTTTCTGACATGCTTCACAAAGAGCGTCTGAAGAGAACTTCAGAGTGGGTAAGCCCCTGACAAGGTTGAGCTTACTCAGCTGAGAAATCTTTCTCATACTGGCATGCTCTAACCATCTATGCCATACCCATTGTGAAGGTATGAAAAACGGTAGAAAGGGGGGGTTTGAATAACGTTTTCAGTACAAAACTACCACCTTAAAGATTTTAACAAATCTTTTCGAGAACTAAGTGCAAAAGATAGAGATAGAAAAGCACACAAGGATTTTATCCTGGTTCACTTGATAAATCACTCAAGCTACTCCAGTCCACCCGTTAAGGTGATTTCTTCCTTCTTAGAATGAAGGCAATCCACTAATCAGGTAAGAGTTACAACTGCACTTGAAACCTACAAGTGACTAACAATTACACTGACTTAGCTCACACTAAGATTCACTCTCTTAGTCTTCTCTAGGATCCGATCAACCTTGATCTCCTAAAGGAAAATCAAACAACTGTTTGAGGTTGGTGTTTACAAGGGTTTGCTTCTGAATAAGCTGAGTGTAAACTAAAATAAATTACAAGATGAAAGAAAGCTTAGAATATATCTTGCGCGTGTGTATTGCTTCTTGTATATTTTTTTTTTTTCTTCTTCTTGCCGCTTCTTTCAATCTTCAGCCTCTATATATACTCCAAGGATTAGGGTTGAGCGTTGCATGGGAAATGCTACCGTTGGAGGGCAGTTCTGGAAAATCCAGCTTCTGCTGTGGCTGAGAACGTTAGGTAGGTCGTCAGGAAGGTACACTTGCTTTTGTACTTGGATAGCGACTTGACCTTTTAACCTAGGAGACTTCTGATCAGAGGAATGCTTCGTATTGGAACTTGTGAAGCCGGTTGATCAGAGTCAGAGGGATAGCACAGATCCTCTGACCATTGTATCTTCTGATTCTGAACTCAGAGGGAAGAACATGGCCTTCAGAGTTTCTTGCTTCTGGACTTCAGAGTTTCCACTATTCAGCTTCTGGATCTTCAGAGTCTTCTACACCATCGGAACATCTGAACCTTCAGTGTTTCTTGGTTGTCAGAACTTCTGGATCATCAGAGCTTCTAGCGACTGAGTCCTCATCAGAGTTTGTATAGCTTCAGATCTTCTGAAGCTTTTCCACTGTTCATACTGAACATGGTGAATGCGAAAGCGTTGCTTGGGTTACCCTTTATACACAGTGCTTCTGATTTGTGTGAAATTGAGTCAGGGTCAGAGCCTGTAAATAGCACACTCAGAAAAACACGTTAGAGTACCACAATTGTTCATATCAAAAGGTTAACTTGTAATCATCAAAACATAGAGTTGTACTACTAGATCAAAACTTGATCTTACAATCTCCCCCTTTTTGATGATGACAAAACTAAGATTTTTGATGAACAATTCTTAAACATTAAACTGAATTCACTCAGAGTTTAGAGATATAGAATAAGACTTATCCTGATGTGAATAGTTTATCTTGCTCATTCTGAATTCAAGTTACTGCTTGATTCTGAGCTTAGCTCCCCCTGAATCTAATACTTGATGAAAACGTTAGTAAAGTCTAGATTCTGAGCTAAATCATATAAGAGTTCAGAGTGAAAAGCTTATGACATAGATGAAGAACGAATAATCAGAGCGCATAAGTGATCAGAGTCATGGACAAGGTATCAGAGTCTTGGGTATCAGAGTCAACTTAGAATCACTTCAGAAGAAGTGAAATGTATTCCTTGTATTTGCCCAGTGACACATCTATGGTCATGAAGGTGGAACTCTTAAAATCTCCAAAAGAAAAATAAGTCACACTAACACATCTTACATCAAAAACTGGGTTTACTCCCCCTTTTTGTCATAAGCAAAAAGCTTGGGTTGTGAAAAACTTAGCTTGAAGTACAAGGTACTGCCCCCTTAGAGAAGGTCTAAGTTGAAAGAAAATGAAGACGATGTAAGAATCAGAGTGAGGCGATAATAAATAGAAGAGTTAATGCAAGGGATGAACGTTTACCACCGGTCAAGTGAGGAAATAGAAGGGCAGTTACCAAGTACTTAACCTCGAGAAACTGTAAGAGCATTAACTTTCAGAGAGAAAGTGAAGCCTATAAAAACGTTGGAGAGAAAGGTAAGCTTCACACCTCGAATAATATTCAGAAAAAAAATGGCATCATACAGAATGGCATTAGAAGAGCTCAGAAGGAAGGCGTTTGAGGAAGATATGTTCCTCAATATTAGGCATCCCGATGGTACAAAGACCATACAAGAGCTGACGAAGACACTGCTTGAAGAAGATCTTGGTCCAGAGATGGAGAAAGATCTGAAGGAGTTCCTCTGCTTCGTGGAAGAGATTCAGGAGCTTTGCCAGCGGGAGCTGAATCTGCTGGAAGAGAAGGAGACTGTGGAAAAGAGACTTAAGACGACAGAAGATAGTCTAGAAAAAGATGATCTGAGCATCAAACTTGGCAACATAGAGTATGCATTGGATCGTCTGGAGAAGGAAAGAGTGGAGCAGCGCCAAGAATGCAGAAGAATGAGGAAGGATCCTCCATTCTAGATATAGGGAATAATGTATGATGGAAAGAATTATGATGTAAACATAGAACAATTATGAATAAAACAGGTTTTGCAAACATATGTGACACAAACATATATAGATATATGCATATAGAATCACAAATGAACAAATTAAAGTAAGTAAAGAAGCAGAGTTTAAATAAAACAACGTTAAATAAAAAGGAAAAGGAAGAAAAAGAAGAGATCCTAAAAAACTAAGATTTGTCAGTACGGCGCAGAAGTTCCATCATCATGTGCTTCATCTCAATCAGCATGGATTCATGAGTGTCAAGACGTTGTTCCATGATGTCGAGTCTGGATGAGCTTGTCGGAGTAGAGCTGGAAGGAACGTTCTGAGCAGCTTGAGGTTCTGGAATGGAAGCAGAAGCAGCAGGAGTAAACAGAACTGGTGCAAGTCGCTCTGCCTCAGCCTCAGCTTCAAGACGTTCTGCCTCAAGTCTGGCTTGTTCAGCCTGAGCTGCTGCTTGACGGGCAGCTTCTTCTTCTTGTTCTTTCTGTCTCTTGGCTTCTTCAATGGCTTCAAGAAGCTTGGTTCTCTGTTCGAGTTCATGAAGAGCCACCCTCCTAGCAAACCTTTGCTTTGCAGCCTCAATGCTCTGACGTCCCTCTGCATGCAGGAGCTGCAGCATAACGGGAAACTGAGCCACTAGCCAAGTGCTCAACTCGTTCCACTCATCAGCCACATTTTCAGCATTCTCACTGAGGTCAGTCTGACCGTGCACATTGCGGAGCCTCAAGGAGGCTTCATGATTGAAAATATTGATGCACTCAGAGAGAGATGTGGGTTGAAGGTGAGTATAGGGAATGATGGAGAGGTTGGGTGCAGGAGAGGCTGGGTGATTGCTGCTATGAGCTTCAGAGGCACCTTGTGGAGAACCAATGTTAATTATGGGAGCATTGGGTTCAGAGGTTCCACGGTGAGGGTCTGAAGTTTCAACCAGAGGGTGAGGTGATCTAACCGAGGATTGGTTAGATACTGATTGTTCAGGTTCAGGGTCTGGTTGAATTGGCTCTTGTTGGTCAGGGACAGGGTGAGCCTGTTGGACTAAGGGGTCTGCCTCTTGGATAGGATTGGCCAAGATAGGTTCATCTGGGTCAACTAGACGTTCAGGTCTAGGGCCAGGATATTGCCTAGGGCTTGGACAGGTAAGGTAATATTCTTCCAAGGCAGATACCTTCTCTTTCCTAACCTCCATGAATTTTCTAAGTGATTCAGAGGTATTGGAGGGAGGAGAGTCAAAGACATTGATGGGGAAGGATACAGGTGTGAAGGCTGATGAAGAGTCTGTATCCGTAGTTCTGACAGCAGGACGTGCTGATGCTCTGGGAGCAGAGTGATCAGACGTTCTGGGTTGTGGTTCTGTTGGTTTGGGTTCTGGTTGGTTGGGGATGATGGGTTCAGAAGGTAATGGGTCGTATGGAATGGTAAGGAGAGAGGTTGGATCTTCTGACCTAGAGGATTGGTTCTGAAGCAAATTCCAGAGTGGTGCTTCAGTAGGAGAAGGTTGAAAGAATGAAGATCTTGGGGAATGTGGTGGAGAGGTGGTTTGTGCGGCTGGCTGGGATTCATGAATAGGAGTGAGGGGATTTGAAGAGTGTTGGAGTAAGGCAGAAATTGGGAGTGCATCAAATAAATTCAAATCATCATCAGAGGTAAGTGCAGGCTTACTTGTATGTGCTGATGATCGAGTCACTCTGGCAGGAGGTTCAGTCCTTCTGACCTCTGCAGCAGCTGGTTCCACCCGAGTAGGCTTCACCACAATTCTGACTTTCTTCTGCTTCTTCTTTGGAGGACCATCCTCACTATCATCACCATCATCATCATCAGGCTTGCTCTTCGCCTTCTTGACCAGAGGGACATCAGATTCCTCTGAGGATTCGTCCAGAACCATCTTCCTCTTGGTTTTCTTCTTGGGAGGAGAAGGAAACTCTGGAGCTGGTGGAAGTCTGCTGACGAAATCATCAAGGTCAATCTCGAATCCTTGAGCCCTGAGGTCTTCAACATAGCATCTGATGGCTTCAGGATGGTCTGCTTGAGTCCACAGAGGGTAGTCATTCAGAGGCATTCTTCTTCCTCTGATCTCAGAAGATGTGTCCTCATGAGCAGGAGCAATCTTCTTCTGGACCAAACCCATCTTCTTCAGAGAGTTGGCAGTGAAGACATCGCTAACAATTGTGCTCAAGTCCTCTGTGCAACCAGCATTGATCAAATCTTGCACCAAGTTGCTTTCAATGAGAAAGTCTGAGATCAGCCTCCCAAAAGGGATATATTTGATGGCTGACTTGATGGAGGAGGTGGTACGAGACTTCCGGATGCATTCCTTCAAATAGGAGAACAGGAAGTAGGGAAGGCAGATCTTCTCCTTGTCTTGAATGAAGAACAGCATCGCCTTCTGATTGAAGTTGATGTAGTCTGGAGAACTGCCCTTTGGTCGTTGATTGATGCAGTTGAGCAGGATCTTGTGCCAGACCCTGAGTTTGGGTTGAAGGTCCATCACTTTGTAGCTCGTCTTGCCCGGTTTGAAGGTGGTGTACAGGGCCTTGTTGACGATGTCCTTGGTTCTGGGTTTCAGCTTCGATTCCGTCAGTGAGAACCGATACCCATGAGCAGTTTCTGCACCTAGCAGATTCACGAATGACTTCTCCGTGATGATGATCTTCCTACCCAGTATGTAAGAGACCACCTGAGTGTCATCACAATCAGCGTGCTTCCAGAATTCCTTTACTAGCTTCTCATACACCGGTCCTCGAAGTCGATTGAAGTAGTTTCCCCAACCTTGAGCTTGGACTTCAGGACGGAGATCAAACCCATTTGCAGCCAAGTTGTCGAGGTTGAATCTCCATTCTGCCAGGACTTGGAGTTCCTCAGGAGGAAATACACAGTGAACGGCACAGCCCCGTTCTGCAATAGGAACAATCTCCTCTTGAGCTTGAGCTTGTTCTTGTGCTAGGTTCTCAGAGCCCCGTTGACCCGTTGCCAAACCGACTACCATGTGAGGGAACTGAGGTGCATCTGCAGTAGATCTTCTGGTTTGTCTCACCATTTTGAAGAGGTTGAAGGTTTGAGGTAGAAGATGAAGTTTGAAGGATGAAGAGAGATCGAGAGAGAAATCACGAAGGAGGCGGTTTTGAAAAGCAGGGAGTGCGAGAGTGAAAACCGGAAGTGAGAGAGAACGTGTGTGTATAGTGGGTTTTATCAAATAACCGTTGTTGATTCAAAGAGCACTTTAAGATCAACGGTTGAAAATTAAAGATAGACAGTAACAGTAAAATACACAATCACACACAGGAGATAAGCATATCTACACGCAATCACAACAGACTGTCACACGGGCACAAGGAACTATGCATCAGAAATTCTGACGCACGTGTTGTTGTCTCAGCTTCAGAGTCAGTACCAGTGGGCACACACACTCTGATTGAGTTACCTTCTGGACTAGACATCTTCTGATCAAGAAGTATCATAGTCAGAGGTTCTGATCTATCTTCACTCTGGACAAAAGTCCATGTTTAGATTTTTCAGAATAAAATTAAATCTATCTTCAGCTAAGGGCTTTGTAAAGATATCTGCCCATTGATGGTCAGTATCAACAAACTTCAGAAGAAGTACGCCCTTCTGCACATAATCTCTAATGAAGTGATACTTTACCTCAATGTGCTTTGCCCTTGAATGCAAGATAGGATTCTTGCTCAACGAAATTGCAGCAGTGTTATCACAATAGATTGGGATATTGCTCTCAAGGATCTGATAATCCTCCAGCTGATGTTTCATCCAGAGCATCTGAGTGCTGCATATTGCTGCTGAGATATATTCTGCCTCTGCAGTTGATAGTGCAATGGTTGATTGCCTCTTGCTTGCCCATGAGACTAGATTGCTTCCCAGAAATTGACAATTTCCAGAAGTACTTTTTCTCTCTGTTCTATCTCCAGCATAATCAGCATCACAATAACCTGAAAGCTTATACTCTGATGTTTTCTTATACATCAAGCCAAGGTTAGTGGTGCCTTTCAGATACCTTAGGATCCTCTTAACAGCAGTTAAGTGGGTTTCCCTTGGATCTGATTGGAAACGAGCACATAAGTGAACACTAAATAATATGTCTGGCCTAGATGCAGTTAAGTACAGAAGTGAACCTATCATGCCACGATAGAGCTTCTGACATACTTTACCACTTATATCTTCTTTTTCCAGAATGCATGTTGGATGCATTGGAGTCTTGGCCACTGTAGATTCCAGCATATTGAACTTCTTCAGAAGTTCTTTAGTGTACTTGCTCTGATGGATATATGTTCCTTCTGGTGTTTGATCAACTTGTATTCCCAGAAAGTACTTTAATTCTCCCATCATACTCATCTCAAATTCAGCCTGCATCATCTCAGAAAATTCTTTGCATAGAGATTGATTAGCAGAACCAAATATAATATCATCAACATAAATTTGCACAATTAAGATATCATCTTTATAAGTCTTGCAAAAGAGAGTTGTATCTACTTTACCCCTTACAAACTCATTCTCCAGAAGGAATGAGCTAAGTCTCTCATACCATGCTCTGGGAGCTTGCTTCAGACCGTAGAGTGATTTCTTCAATTTGAACACATGGTCTGGTTTCTTTTCATCTTCAAAACCTGGGGGTTGATGAACATAGACTTCCTCTGAGATATAACCATTTAGGAAGGCACTCTTTACGTCCATCTGATGTAGAACTATGTTGTGATTTACTGAGAAAGAAATCAATAGTCTGATTGCCTCCAGTCTTGCTACTGGAGCAAATGTTTCAGTGTAGTCTATTCCTTCCTGCTGGCTGTAGCCTTGAGCAACTAGCCTTGCCTTGTTTCTGACTACATCTCCTTTCTCATTTAGCTTGTTTCTGAATACCCATTTCGTTCCGATAACATGGACATTCTCAGGCTTCTTCACTAAGCTCCAAACATCGTTCTTGGAGAATTGATTCAATTCTTCT
The DNA here is from genome assembly GCF_012489685.1 of Lotus japonicus. Taxonomy (NCBI): domain Eukaryota; kingdom Viridiplantae; phylum Streptophyta; class Magnoliopsida; order Fabales; family Fabaceae; genus Lotus; species Lotus japonicus. The sequence continues at coordinate 89,932,439 of NC_080041.1, read as the reverse complement.
TCCATGGCCAGAATCCAATCCTTGTCCTGAAGAGCTTCATCTATGGACTTGGGTTCAATTAAGGACACCAATCCTTTCAGACTCAGCAAGGTCTCTTCAGAGGGTCTGAAGGCAGATCTGGTTCTGACTGGTTCATCTTTGTTGCCCAGAATCAATTCCTTAGGATGAGCTGCAGTGATTCTGCTCTTCTTCAGAGTTTGTGAGTTAGAGGGACCAGCTTCTTCCTCTGGTTCATCTTCCTCTGGCTCAACTTCCTCTGGAGCTTTGCCTTTGTCAGAAACATTAATGCTTAAATCTGCAAACTTTTCAACTAGCTTTGACTGGTCAGAGTCAAGCTTATCATCAAATCTAACATGAATAGATTCTTCAATAGTCTTAGCATCAGTATTATAAAATCTAAAACCTTTAGATCTATCAGAATAACCAAGTAATAGACACTTAGAAGATTTAGCATCAAATTTATGCAATCTATCCTTAGTATTGAGAACATAACAAACACAGCCAAAAGGATGAAAATAAGAAATGTTGGGTTTTATGTTCTTCCACAATTCATAAGGAGTCTTATTCAGAATTGGTCTCGCAGAGATTCTGTTCTGAATGTAACATGCTGTATTTACTGCCTCTGCCCAAAAGTGCTTAGCCATGCCAGTTTCTTGGAGCATGGTTCTAGCCATCTCCTGAAGAGTTCTGTTCTTCCTCTCAACAACACCATTTTGTTGAGGAGTTCTGGGACAAGAGAAATCATGTGTAATTCCATAGGAATCAAACAGACTCTCAAACTTGTCATTCTCAAACTCTCCACCATGGTCACTTCTGACACGCACAATTCTACAAGCCTTCTCGTTTTGCACTTGAGCAATGAAGGTAGAGAACACAGCATGAGACTCATCCTTGCGGGTTAGAAACTTTACCCATGTCCAGCGGCTATAGTCATCAACGATAACCATCCCATATCTCTTGCCACCTATAGACTCAGTTTTCACTGGTCCAAACAGGTCGATATGCAGAAGTTCTAACGGCCTTGAGGTTGAGACAACATTCTTTGCCTTGAAAGGGACTTTTGTGAATTTGCCTTTCTGACATGCTTCACAAAGAGCGTCTGAAGCGAACTTCAGATTGGGTAAGCCCCTGACAAGGTTTAGCTTGCTCAGCTGAGAAATCTTTCTCATACTGGCATGCCCTAACCGTCTATGCCATACCCACTGCTCTTCATTAACAGACAGAAGGCACTTCACATTCTGAGCCTCCAACTCAGATAATCTGATCTTATAAATGTTGTTCTTCCTCTTGCTGTTAAACAGAACAGAGCCATCGATCTGACTTACAGCCCGGCAGGACTTTTGATTGAATATAACATCATAACCCTTGTCAGCTAATTGACTTATAGACAATAAGTTATGTGTTAAGCCGTCTACCAATAAAACATTATCAATGCATGGACTACTATCTACACAAATAGTACCAGTACCAATAATTTTACCCTTTTCATTTCCTCCAAAGCCAACTTCGCCTCCAGGCTTAAGTTTCAGCTCTCGGAACATACGCTTTTCTCCCGTCATGTGACGCGAGCATCCACTGTCCAGATACCATGATTGGTGTTTCAGTGGAGCTATCAAGGATATCTGCAACATAGATAATCTTGTCCTTAGGTACCCACTTTCTGGGTCCTCTTTTGTTAGTTACCCTAAAGGTTCTGATCACCTTGGGTGTCTCAACATAATATTTTAAAGGAATATTTGCATGATATTTAGTCATAGAGAAAGATCCCTTTTTAAGAGGGTTTTTAGCAACTTCAGCAGGTACAGGATCAGGCAATATGGTACCAGAGGGAACAAAGCATTCATACAAGGATTTAGCTTTAGACACAGAAGGCTCATTTCTAATTGGTTTAGAATAGCCAATGCCATGCATTCCATTTCTGCTTACACCATAGATCATTGAAGCCATTAAGCTTCTATCTACGCTTTTAGCCAGGAATCTTTGAAAAGATTTTTCATACTTAGATTCATGCTTACTATCAGAGGCATCGCAGGCAATAACTTCTTCTAACTTTGCAATTTGATTCTTAAGCACAGAGTTAGAATTAACTAAGGCATGGTTATCATTTTTCAAATCAGATATGATTTTCTCATGTTCAGAAGGAGTTTTAGAACCAGCAGATAAGTTCTTTTTCAGCTTCTTATGCTTAGACAACAAGGAGTTATACTTATCCATGATATCAGACAAAGCATGTTTCAGTTCAGAGGTAGAGAAGGAAGCAAATACCTCATTTTCATCGTCAGAGTCTGGATCTCCTTCTGATTCTGAGTCAGAGTCAACAGCTTCCTTTGACTCTGTTCCTTTGTCTTTGACAATAGCCATGAGTCCTTGGACTTCACCATCAGAGTCAACATCCTCTGACTCTGATTCATCGAATGTCACCATCAGACTCTTCTTGGTCTTGAAGTGCTTCTTTGGCTTCTTGTCCTTCTTCAATTTTGGACAGTCACTTTTATAGTGCCCTGATTCTTTGCACTCAAAGCAAGTGACTTCCTTGATTGATGACTTCTTCTGACCTGAGGATTCAGACTTTCCTCTTGCCTTTCCAGAGCCTTTGAACTTGCTCTGCCTGTGCTTCCAGATGCGGTTGAGTCTCTTGGAGATCAGAGTCAGCTCATCTTCATCAGAATCTTCTGATGCTTCTTCAGATTCTTCTTCTTCAGCTTGAAGAGCCTTTGACTTCTCAACCTTAGCCTTTTCAGATTTGGATTTCAAGGCTATGGACTTTTTCCTCAGATCTTGCATCTCTGAGCGCTTCAGCTCATGGCATTTCAAAATGCTGATGAGTTCTTCTAAACTCATATTCTCAACATCTCTCGTGAGCTCTATTGAAGTCACCAAAGGCATCCAACTTTCAGGAAGACACCTGATGACCCTTATGACGTGATCTTTTGTTGTGTAGCTCTTGTTGAGAGGACGTATGCCAGCTACAAGCAGTTGAAATCTGGAGAACATTTCTTCAATGGACTCATTTGGCTCCATGATGAAGGATTCATACTTTTGGATCAAAGACAATGCCTTTGATTCTTTGACTTTCTTGTTTCCTTCATGAGACATCTTCAGAGAATCAAAAATGCCTTTAGCAAACTCACGATCTGTAATCTTCTGGTACTCCTCATAGGAGATAGCACTTAGAAGAATTGCTCTTGCTTTATGATGTTGTGAGTACAGCTTCTTTTGATCTGCAGACATCTCTGACCTTGGGACCTTTTTGCCATCTGCATCAACTGGACGCTCATAGCCATCCACAATAATATCCCAGAGATCTGCATCGAAACCCAGAAAGAAACTTTCCAGTCTATCTTTCCAATATTCGAACCTTTGACCATCGAACATAGGAGGCTTTGCGTTGTAACCATCTCTTTGAGTTTCACTGGTGGTGGCTGCCATTGTTTTTCACACCGGCCCGGATCACTGAACACTGTTAGGTGTGGTAATCAGAACTTGCGCTCTGATACCAATTGAAGGATCACGCGCTTACCACTACGCCAAAACCAATTGGTGTTAGTGAGGGCGCAACGTTATTTCCTTATAGCGTAGCAGACAGCGCCCCGTTTCGAACGCTACCTAGCAGGCAGGATGCTGGCCCACCTGGACCCAACAATCCCCCCCCAGCACCTGCCAGCCAAACTAGCTGCACAGCATGCCTTCCGTGGGATTCGAACACGGGACCTGGCTCTGATACCAATTGAAGGTATGAAAAACGGTAGAAAGGGGGGGTTTGAATAACGTTTTCAGTACAAAACTACCACCTTAAAGATTTTAACAAATCTTTTCGAGAACTAAGTGCAAAAGATAGAGATAGAAAAGCACACAAGGATTTTATCCTGGTTCACTTGATAAATCACTCAAGCTACTCCAGTCCACCCGTTAAGGTGATTTCTTCCTTCTTAGAATGAAGGCAATCCACTAATCAGGTAAGAGTTACAACTGCACTTGAAACCTACAAGTGACTAACAATTACACTGACTTAGCTCACACTAAGATTCACTCTCTTAGTCTTCTCTAGGATCCGATCAACCTTGATCTCCTAAAGGAAAATCAAACAACTGTTTGAGGTTGGTGTTTACAAGGGTTTGCTTCTGAATAAGCTGAGTGTAAACTAAAATAAATTACAAGATGAAAGAAAGCTTAGAATATATCTTGCGCGTGTGTATTGCTTCTTGTATATTTTTTTTTTTTTCTTCTTCTTGCCGCTTCTTTCAATCTTCAGCCTCTATATATACTCCAAGGATTAGGGTTGAGCGTTGCATGGGAAATGCTACCGTTGGAGGGCAGTTCTGGAAAATCCAGCTTCTGCTGTGGCTGAGAACGTTAGGTAGGTCGTCAGGAAGGTACACTTGCTTTTGTACTTGGATAGCGACTTGACCTTTTAACCTAGGAGACTTCTGATTAGAGGAATGCTTCGTATTGGAACTTGTGAAGCCGGTTGATCAGAGTCAGAGGGATAGCACAGATCCTCTGACCATTGTATCTTCTGATTCTGAACTCAGAGGGAAGAACATGGCCTTCAGAGTTTCTTGCTTCTGGACTTCAGAGTTTCCACTATTCAGCTTCTGGATCTTCAGAGTCTTCTACACCATCGGAACATCTGAACCTTCAGTGTTTCTTGGTTGTCAGAACTTCTGGATCATCAGAGCTTCTAGCGACTGAGTCCTCATCAGAGTTTGTATAGCTTCAGATCTTCTGAAGCTTTTCCACTGTTCATACTGAACATGGTGAATGCGAAAGCGTTGCTTGGGTTACCCTTTATACACAGTGCTTCTGATTTGTGTGAAATTGAGTCAGGGTCAGAGCCTGTAAATAGCACACTCAGAAAAACACGTTAGAGTACCACAATTGTTCATATCAAAAGGTTAACTTGTAATCATCAAAACATAGAGTTGTACTACTAGATCAAAACTTGATCTTACACATTGCTCTTCATTAACAGACAAAAGGCACTTCACATTCTGAGTCTCCAACTCAGATAATTTGATCTTATAAATGTTGTTCTTCCTCTTGCTGTTAAACAAAACAGAGCCATCGATCTGACTTACAGCCCGACAGGACTTTTGATTGAAGATAACATCATAACCCTTGTCAGCTAATTGACTTATAGATAATAAGTTATGAGTTAAGCCGTCTACCAACAAAACATTGTCAATGCATGGACTACTATCTACACAAATAGTACCAGTACCAACAATTTTACCCTTTTCGTTGCCACCAAAGCCAACTTCGCCTCCAGGCTTAAGTTTTAGCTCTTGGAACATACGCCTTTCTCCCGTCATGTGACGCGAGCATCCACTGTCCAGATACCAAGACTGGTGTTTCAGTGGAGCTATCAAGGATATCTGCAACATAGATAATCTTATCCTTAGGTACCCACTTTCTAGGTCCTCTCTTGTTAGTTACCCCAGAGGTTTTGATCACCTTGGGTTTCTCAACATGATAATGTAAAGGAATTTTAGCATGATATTTAGACATGGAGAAGGTTCCCTTTTTGAGAGGGAGATTAGCAACTTTAACAGGTAAAGGTTCAGGCAATATAGTACCAGAGGGAACAAAGCATTCATATAAAGATTTAGCCTTAGGTACAGGAAGCTCATTTCTAATTGGTTTAGAATAGCCAATGCCATGCATTCCATTTCTGCTTACGCCATAGATCATTGAAGCCATTAAGCTTCTGTCTACGCTTTTAGCCAGGAATCTTTGAAAGGATTTTTCATATTTAGACTCATGTTTACTATCAGAAGCATCACAAGCAATTATTTCTTCTAACTTAGCAATCTGATTCTTAAGAACAGAGTTAGAATTTACTAAAGCATGGTTATCATTTTTCAAATTAGAAATAATTTTCTCATGTTCAGAAGGAGTCTTAGAAGCAGCAAATATGTCCTTTTTCAACTTTTTATGCTTAGACAATAAAGAGTTATACTTATCCATAATATCAGACAAAGCATGATTCAGTTTAGAGGTTGAGAAAGAAGCGAATACCTCATTTTCATCGTCTGAGTTGAGATCTTCTTCTGATGCTGAGTTAGAGTCAACTGCTTCCTTTGACTCTACTCCTTTGTCTTTGACAATAGCCATGAGTCCTTGAACTTCACCATCAGAGTCAACATCCTCTGACTCTGATTCGTCAAAAGTCACCATCAGACTTTTCTTTGTCTTGAAGTGCTTCTTTGGCCTCTTGTCCTTTTTCAGTTTTGGACAGTCACTCTTGTAGTGCCCTGATTCTTTGCACTCAAAGCATGTGACTTCCTTAATTGAGGACTTCTTCTGGCCTGAGGATTCAGACTTTCCTTTGGCATTTCCAGAGCCTTTGTACTTGCTCTGCATGTGCTTCCAGATACGGTTAAGCCTTTTTGAAATCAGAGTCAGCTCATCTTCATCAGAATCTTCTGATGCTTCTTCAGATTCTTCTGCTTCAGCTTGGAGAGCTTTTGACTTCTCGGATTTAGCCTTCTCAGATTTGGATTTCAAGGCTATAGATTTCTTCCTCAGATCTTGCATCTCTGAGCGCTTTAGCTCATGACATTTCAGTATGCTGATGAGTTCTTCTAAACTCGTACGCTCAACATCTCTTGTAAGCTCTATTGAAGTCACTAGAGGCATCCAGCTTTAAGGAAGACTTCTAATGACCCTTATGACATGATCTTTTGTAGTGTAGCTTTTGTTGAGAGGTCTTATTCCAGCTACTAGCAACTAAAATCTGGAAAACATGTCCTCTATGGACTCGTTGGGCTCCATGATGAAGGACTCATACTTCTGGATCAAAGACAATGCCTTTGATTCTTTCACTTTCTTGTTTCCTTCATGAGACATCTTCAGGGATTCAAAGATGCCCTTGGCAAACTCACGATCTGTAATCTTCTGGTACACTTCATAGGAAATGGCACTCAGAAGAATAGCTCTAGCTTTGTGGTGTTGTGAGTGAAGCTTCTTTTGTTCAGCAGTCATCTCTGATCTGGAGATTTTCTTGCCTTCTTCATCAACTGGACGCTCATAGCCATCCACAATAATATCCCAGAGATCTGCATCGAAGCCCAGAAAGAAACTGTCAATTCTATCTTTCCAATATTCGAACCTTTGACCGTCGAACATGGGAGGCTTTGCATTGTAACCATCTTTTTGCGTTTCACTGGTGGTAGCCATTTGTTTTTCACACCGGCCCAGATCACTGAACATTGTTAGGTGTGGTAATCAGAAATTGCGCTCTGATACCAATTGAAGGTATGAAAAACGGTAGAAAGGGGGGGTTTGAATAACGTTTTCAGAATAAAACTTCCACCTTAAAGATTTTAACAAATCTTTCGAGAAAAAAGTGCTTAAGAGATAGAAAAGCACACAAGGATTTTATCCTGGTTCACTTGATGAATCACTCAAGCTAATCCAGTCCACCCGTTAAGGTGATTTCTTCCTTCTTAGAATGAAGGCAATCCACTAATCAGGTACTTGTTACAACTGCACTTGAAACCTACAAGTGACGAACAATACACTGACTTAGCTCACACTAAGATTCACTCTCTTAGTCTTCTCTAGGATCCGATCAACCTTGATCTCCTAAAGGTAAGTAAATGAAGGTGTGAAAAACGACTAGAAGGGGGGGGGGGTTGAATAGAGTTTTGAATATAAAAGCTTTCCCCTTAAGATTTAAAGTAAATCTTTTCAGTTCCTCTGAGATAGATGGTGCAGCGGATAAAGATAGAGAGAAGAGAGAAGCACACAAGTATTTTATCCTGGTTCACTTGATAAATCCCTCAAGCTAATCCAGTCCACCCGTTAAGGTGATTTCTTCCTTCTTAGAATGAAGGCAATCCACAAATCAGATAATTGTTACAACTGCACTTGAAACCTACAAGTGACTAACAATACACTGACTTAGCTCACACTAAGATTCACTCTCTTAGTCTTCTCCAGGATCCGATCAACCGTGATCTCCTAAAGGAATCACCACTAAGATACACAGATCCCAGTCTTCTTAAGGATACTGACCTACCCGGTCCCTTAAGGAAAATCAAACAACTGTTTGAGGTTGGTGTTTACAAAGGTTTGCTTCTTAATAAGCTAGGTGTAAACCAAATAAGAACAGATGAAGAAAGTGGAGGCTTGAATCTTTTCTTGTATTGCAGCTCTTGGTTTCTCTCTCTTAGCTTTCTTCTTTTCTTCAGCCTTAAATAGTCCAAGGTGCAAAGGATATTTCTGTTGAGAGAATATGACCGTTGGAGGGCATTTCTGGAACTTCCAGAACCTGCTGTGGCTGAACCTTGGTAGGTAGGCTTGTCAGAATAGTACACTGCTCTTGTACTCCTTGATAGTGACATTTGCCTTTAACCATTGACTTCTGATCTGACGACGCTTCAGAACTTCTGGACCTTCAGAGCCTCTGGTCCTCAGATCTTCTGATCCTCAGATCTTCTGATCTTCAGATCTTCTGGTCTTCAGATCTTCTGATGTTCAGATCTTCTGTTCTTCAGATCTTCTGATCTTCTGATGAATATATCTTCTGGTATCAGAATCAGAACCTGTTTGTCAAAATACTCAAGACAAACGTTAGAGTATCATAATTGTTCATCCACAAATAAATACTTGTTATCATCAAAACATAGAGTTGTACCACATGACCAAATCTTGATCTTACAGTAAACAACTATTTAAGAAAGAATATTTACAAAGAAATTGCTTCTGAAAAGCTAATGGTAAACACAATGAATTCAAGATGAAAGAATGCTTAGAAGGTTTGAATATAGCTTGCGCGAGTGAGATTCTTCCAACCGCATCTTTCAATCTTCAGCCTCTATTTATACTCCAAGGAATAGGGTTTGAACGCTGCATGGGAATGCTACCGTTGGAGGGCAGTTCTGGAAATTCCAGCTTCTACTGTGGCTGAGAATGCTAGGTAGGTCGTCAGGATAGTACATTTGCTTTTGTACTTTGGAAAGTGACTTGACCTTTAACCTAGTAGACTTCTGATCAGAGGAATGCTTCATGTTAGAACTTGTGAAGGTTGTTGATCAGAGTCAAAGGGAAGCATGGATCCTCTGACCGTTGTACCTTCTGATTCTGAACTCAGAGGGAAGTACTTGGTCTTCAGAGCCATCTTGCTTCTGGACTTCAGAGTTTCCACTTTCCAGCTTCTGGATCTTCAGAGTCTTCTACACCATCAGAACATCTGAACCTTCAGAGTGTCTGGGTTGTCAGAACGTCTGGATCTTCATAACTTCAAGTGACTGAGTCCTTATCAGAGCTTGTTTGACTTCAGATTTTCTGAAGCTTTTTCTACTATTCAGAGTGAACATAGATGTTGCGAAAGCGTTGCTTGGGTCACTCTTTAAGCACAGTGCTTCTGATTTGTGTGAGATAAAATTAAGGTCAGAGCCTGTAAATAGCACACTCAGAAAAACACGTTAGAGTACCATAATTGTTCATACTAAAATGTTAACTTGTAATCATCAAAACATAGAGTTGTACTACTCGATCAAAACTTGATCTTACAGTTGACTCTGATGGTGAAGTTCAAGGACTCATGGCTATTGTCAAAGACAAAGGAGCAGAGTCAAATGATGCAACTGACTCTGACTCAGCATCAGAAGAAGATCCTAACTCTAACGATGAAAATGAGGTATTCGCTTATTTCTCAACCTCTAAACTAAAACATGCCTTGTCTGATATTATGGATAAGTATAACTCTTTATTGACTAAGCATAAAAAGTTGAAAAAGGATTTCTCTGCTGCTTCTAAGACTCCTTCTGAACATGAGAAAATTATTTCGAATTTGAAAAATGATAATCATGCTTTAGTGAATTCTAACTCTGTGCTTAAGAACCAAATTGCCAAGTTAGAAGAAGTAATTGCTTGTGATGCCTCTGATAGTAAACATGAATCTAAATATGAAAAAGCGTTTCAAAAATTCCTGGCTAAAAGTGTAGACAGAAGCTTAATGGCCTCAATGATCTATGGCGTAAGCAGAAATGGAATGCATGGCTTTGGCTATTCTAAACCTAATAGAAATGAGCCTCCTGTGCCTAAGGCTAAATCTTTATATGAATGCTTTGTTCCCTCTGGTACTATATTGCCTGAACCTTTACCTGTTAAAGTTGCTAATTTCCCTCTCAAAAAGGGAACCTTCTCCATGTCTAAATATCATGCTAAAATTCTTTTACATTATCATGTTGAGAAACCCAAGGTGATCACAACCTCTGGGGTAACTAACAAGAGAGGACCCAGAAAGTGGGTACCTAAGGATAAGAATATCTATGTTGCAGATATCCTTGATAGCTCCACTGAAACACCAATCATGGTATCTGGACAGTGGATGCTCGCGTCACATGACGGGAGAAAGGCGTATATTTCAAGAGCTAAAACTTAAGCCTGGAGGCGAAGTTGGCTTTGGTGGCAATGAGAAGGGTAAAATTGTTGGTACTGGTACTATTTGTGTAGATAGTAGTCCATGCATTGACAATGTTTTATTCGTAGACGTCTTAACTCATAACTTATTGTCTATAAGTCAATTAGCTGACAAGGGTTATGATGTTATTTTCAATCAAAAGTCCTGCCGGGCTGTAAGTCAGATCGATGGCTCTGTTCTGTTTAACAGAAAGAGGAAGAACAACATTTATAAGATCAGATTATCTGAGTTGGAAGCTCAGAATGTGAAGTGTCTTCTTTCTGTTAATGAGGAGCAATGGGTATGGCATAGACAGTTAGGGCATGCCAGCATGAGAAAGATTTCTCAGCTGAGTAAGCTCAACCTTGTCAGGGGCTTACCCACTCTGAAGTTCTCTTCAGACGCTCTTTGTGAAGCATGTCAGAAAGGCAAATTCGCAAAAGTCTCTTTCAAGGAAAAGAATGTTGTCTCAACCTCAAGGCCGTTGGAACTTCTGCATATCGACCTGTTTGGACCAGTGAAAACTGAGTCTATAGGTGGCAAGAGATATGGGATGATCATTGTTGACGACTATAGCCGCTGGACATGGGTAAAATTTCTAACCCGCAAGGATGAGTCTCATGCTGTGTTCTCAACCGTCATAGCCAAAGTGCAAAACGAGAAGGCTTGTAGGATTGTGCATGTCAGAAGTGACTATGGTGGAGAGTTTGAGAATGACAAGTTTGAGAGTCTGTTTGATTCCTATGGAATTGCACATGATTTATCTTGTCCCAGAACTCCTCAACAAAATGGGGTTGTTGAGAGGAAGAACAAAACTCTTCAGGAGATGGCTAGAACCATGCTCCAAGAAACTTGCATGGCTAAGCACTTTTGGGCAGAGGCAGTAAACACAGCGTATTACATTCAGAACAGAATCTCTGTGAGACCAATTTTGAATAAGACTCCTTATGAATTGTGGAAGAATATAAAACCCAACATTTCCTATTTTCATCCTTTTGGTTGTTTTTGTTATGTTCTTAATACTAAGGATAGATTGCATAAGTTTGATGCTAAGTCTTCTAGATGTCTATTACTTGGTTATTCTGATCGATCTAAAGGTTTCAGATTTTATAATACTGATGCTAAAAAAATTGAAGAATCTATTCATGTCAGATTTGATGATAAGCTTGACTCTGATCAGTCAAAGTTAGTGGAAAAGTTTGCAGATTTAAGCATAAATTTTCTAACAAAGGCAAAGCTCTAGAAGAAGCTGAGCCAGAGGAAGATGAACCAGAAGAAGCTGGTCCCTCTGATTCACAATCTCAGAAGAAGAGTAGAATCACTGCGGCTTATCCTAAGGAATTGATTCTGGGTAAGAAAGATGAACCAGTCAGAACCAGATCAGCCTTCAGACCCTCTAAAGAGACCATGCTAAGTCTGAAAGGATTAGTGTTTCTGGCTATGGAAGAAGAACTGAATCAATTTTCCAAGAATGATGTTTGGAGCTTAGTGAAGAAACCTCAAAGTGTTCATGTTATTGGAACCAAATGGGTGTTCAGAAACAAGCTAAATGAGAAAGGAGATGTAGTCAGAAACAAGGCAAGGCTAGTTGCTCAAGGCTACAGTCAGCAGGAAGGAATAGATTATACTGAAACATTTGCTCCGGTAGCAAGACTAGAAGCAATCAGACTGCTGATCTCTTTCTCAGTGAATCACATCATAATTCTTCATCAGATGGACGTTAAGAGTGCCTTCCTAAATGGTTATATTTCAGAGGAAGTCTATGTTCATCAACCCCCAGGTTTTGAAGATGAGAAGAACCCTGACCATGTCTTCAAATTGAAGAAATCTATCTATGGTCTGAAGCAAGCTCCTAGAGCATGGTATGAGAGACTCAGCTCATTCCTTCTGGAGAATGAGTTTGTAAGGGGTAAAGTAGATACAACTCTCTTTTGCAAAACTTACAAAGATGATATCTTAATTGTGCAAATTTATGTTGATGATATTATATTTGGTTCTGCTAATCAATCTCTATGCAAGGAATTTTCTGAGATGATGCAGGCTGAATTTGAAATGAGTATGATGGGGGAACTCAAGTACTTCCTGGGTATACAAGTTGATCAAACACCAGAAGGAACATATATCCATCAGAGCAAGTACACTAAAGAACTTTTGAAGAAGTTCAACATGACAGAATCTACAATCGCAAAGACTCCAATGCATCCTACATGCATTCTGGAGAAAGAAGATGCAAGTGGTAAAGTTTGTCAGAAGCTCTATCGTGGTATGATAGGATCTCTTCTATACTTAACTGCATCTAGGCCAGATATTCTGTTTAGTGTTCATTTATGTGCTCGTTTCCAATTAGATCCGAGGGAAACCCACTTAACTGTTGTTAAGAGGATCCTGAGATATCTGAAAGGCACCACTAACCTTGGCTTGATGTATAAGAAAACATCAGAGTATAAGCTTTCAGGTTATTGTGATGCTGATTATGCTGGAGATAGAACATAGAGAAAAAGCACTTCTGGAAATTGTCAATTTCTGGGAAGCAACTTAGTCTCATGGGCAAGCAAGAGGCAATCAACCATTGCACTATCTACTGCAGAGGCAGAATATATCTCAGCAGCAATTTGCAGCACTCAGATTCTCTGGATGAAACATCAGCTGGAGGATTATCAAATCCTTGAGAGCAATATCCCAATCTATTGCGATAACACTGCTGCAATCTCACTGAGTAAGAATCCTATCTTACACTCAAGGGAAAAACACATTGAGGTAAAGTATCACTTTATTAGAGATTATGTTCAGAAGGGCGTACTTCTTCTGAAGTTTGTTGATACTGACCATCAATGGGCAGATATCTTTACAAAGCCCTTAGCAGAGGATAGATTTAATTTCATTCTGAAAAATCTGAATATGGACTTTTGTCCAGCATGAAGATGGATCAGAACCTATGACTATGATGCTTCTCTATCAGAAGATGTCTAGTTCAGAAGGTAATTCTATCAGAGGATAAGTACCCATTGGTGCTGACTCTAAAGCTGAGACAGTAAACGTGTGTCAGTAATTATGATACATAGTTCCTTGTGCCCGTGCTGACAGTCTGTTGTAATGAGTGTTGATGTGCTTCTCTCCATCGTGTGATATGTGTATTATCTGTTGATATGATGTTCTTAATTTTCAACCGTTGATTTTACTTTGCTTCTTGATCAACAACGGTTATTTTCAAAAACCCACTATGCACACACGTTCTCCATCACTTACGGTTTTACTCTTTCTCTCTTCGGTTTTCAAAACCCTTACACCCACGATCTCTCTCTCTTTCTATTCATCCTTTTTCTTTTCTACCCAAAACCTTCAACCACTTCAGAGATGGTGAGATCAAACAAAGGTGTAGCTGCCGATGAAATCGAATTTCCGATCATGGTAGTCGGTCAAGCTACTGGTCAATCGGGTCCTGAAACTCAGAGAAATCAACCACAAGCTCAAGCTCAAGGGAAGATGATCCCTCTCGCAGAACGGGGTTGTGCCGTTCATTGTGTTTATGCTCCTGAAGAACTCTAGGTTCTTGCTGAATGGAGATTCAACCTGGACAACATTGCTACAAATGGGTATGATCTTCGTCCTGAAGTTCGTGTTCAAGGCTGGGAAGAATACTTCAATAGGCTTCGAGGTCCAGTCTATGTCAAGTTGGTAAAGGAATTCTGGAAACATGCCGACTCTGATGACACTCAAGTGGTTTCCTACATTGCTGGAAGAATCATCATCATAGAAAAGTCAATTGTTGATCTTCTGGGTGCACACACTGGCACAGGCTACAGATTCCAACTGACGGAATCGAAGGTGAAACCCAGGACGAAAGAAGAAACCAACAAAGCTCTCTACACAACCTATAAACCTGGCAAGAGTGACTACAAAGTAGTGGATCTTCATCCAAAGCTAAGGATTTGACACAAGATTCTGCTTCAGTGCATACATCAGAGACCAAAGGGAAGCTCTCCAGACTACATCAATTTTTGCCAGAAAGTGATGTTGTTCTTCATTCAAGACCACAAGAAGATCTGCCTTCCCTTCTTCCTGTTCTCTTACCTCAAAGAGTGTATCAGGAAATCCAGAACCACTGCCTCTCTGAAGTCTTCCATCAAGTACATTCCTTTTGGAAGACTGCTCTCAGATCTATTCATTGAGAGCAAATTTATAGAAGATCTGATTACAGCAGCATGCACAGAGGATTTGTCGACCATTGCTAGTGATGTTTTCACCTCCACTTCTTTGAAGTAGATGGGTTTTATCAAGACAAAGGTTGCACCTGTTCATGAAGACACCTATGATGAAATCAGAAAAAGAAGAGTCCCTCTGACAGACTATCCTCTATGGTCCCAAGCAGATGATCCAACTGCCATCTTGTGCTACATTGATGATTTGAGACGACAAGGATATGAGATAGATGTGGACGAGTTTTTCAGAAACCTGCCACCAGCTCCAGAGTTTGATTCTCCTCCCAAGAAGAAGACTCAGAGAAAAATCATCTTGGAGGAATCCCCTGAAGAGTCTGATCCTTCTGATGGTGTCGATCAGAGGAAGAAGAAGAAGAAGGCTGACAAGCCTAATAGGAAGCATGAGGAACCCACCAAGCCAGATGCTCCATCTGACGATGATGATGGTGATGCTCCTCCACCAAAGAAGAAAAAGAAGCAAGTGAGGATTATGGAGAAGCCAACTCGTGTGGAACCAGCTGCTGAAGTAATCAGAAGAATTGAGGCTCCTGCCAGAGTTACTCGGTCTGTAGTGCGATCATCAAGTAAGTCTGATGTTATAGATACTGATGATGATTTAAATTCACTTGATGCACTCCCAATTTCTGCACTCCTTAACCGCACTGCCACCCCACTCGCTCCTATTCTAGAGTCCCAACCAGCTGAACAAACCACTTCTTCACCCACTTCACCTAGGTCTTCATTTTTCCAACCTTCCCAACAAGAAGCACCTCTTTGGAACATGCTTCAGACTCCAAGACCCTCTGAACCTACCTCAACCATAACCATACAATACAACCCACAAACCTCTGAACCCATTATCCTAGAACATTCTGAACCTGAACCCAGAACTTCTGATCACTCTGTCCCCAGAACATCAGAACGTCCTGTTCGCAAGACAACTGATACAGATTCAACAACTCCCTGTCCCTTTGTATCTTTTCCCACAAATGTTGCTGACTCCTCACCCTCCAATAACTCTGAATCTCTTCGCAAATTTGACCAAATAAGGAAAGAGAAAAAGTCTGCCATTCCTGAGTACTACCACACTGTACCTAGCCCAAGGAGATACCCGGGACCTAGACCAGATCGTCTAGTTGACCCAGATCATCCTATACCAGTTGTCCCTCTGAATGCAGCAGACCCTTCAGCTCAACCCGTTCAACCAGAACCAGAACACTCAGTATCTAACCATTCCTCGGTTAGATCACCAAATGTTGGGTCCAGGTGGGCCAACATCCTGCCTGCTAGGTAGCGTTCGAAACAGGGCGTTGTCTGCTACGCTATAAGGAAATAACGTTGCGCCCTCACTAACACCAATTGGTTTTGGAGTAGTGGTAAGCGCGTGATCCTTCAATTGGTATCAGAGCCAGGTCCGGTGTTCGAATCCCACGGAAGGCATGCTGTGCAGCTAGTTTGGATGGCAGGTGTTGGGGGGATTGTTGGGTCCAGGTGGGCCAGCATCCTGCCTGCTAGGTAGCGTTCGAAATAACGTTGCGCCCTCACTAACACCAATTGATTTTGGCGTAGTGGTAAGCGCGTGATCCTTCATCAAACCCTCAAGTCGAAACCTCTGAGCCAAACCTTGAGACCCACACTTCAAATGTCCAAACCTTAGATGTTGGTTCTCCTCAAGGTGCTTCTGAGGCCAATAGCAGCAACCACCCCACTTCTCCTGAAACCAGTCTTTCCATCGTTCCCTATACCTACCTCAAGCCAAACTTTCTTCTTGAATGCATCAGTGTATTTCATCATGAAGCATCACTGATGATTCGCAATGTGCAAGGTCACACTGACCTTAGTGAGAATTCTGACTCTATCGCTGAAGACTGGAATCTTCTGAGTGATTGTTTAATTGCCAAAGTTCCTATTATGATGAGTCATCACACCGCAGAAAGGGATCACAGAATTGAGGCTGCTAGGCAGCGTTTCAACAGAAGAGTGGCTCTGCATGAACAACGGCTGAGAGTTGAGTTACTTGAAGCTGTTGAGGAAGCAAGAAGAAAGAAAGAACAAGCAGAAGAAGCTGCACGCCAAGAGGCTGCAATAGTTTTAAATGCAAGGTTAGAAGCTGAAAGGTTACAAGCTGAAGCTGAAGCTCTCAGATGTCAAGCTCTTGCACTAGTGCCTTTCACACATGCTGATTCTCAATCCACTCAAGCTCCTCACTTTGCTCAGGATGTTCCATCTACTTCAACTCAGCCAAGTTCTTCCAGACTTGGCATTTTGGAACAACGTCTCAACTCTCATGAGACTCTCCTGTTCAACATGAATAAGACCCTTAAAGAGTGACCCAAGCAACGCTTTCGCATTCTCCATGTTCAGTCTGAACAGTGGAAAAGCTTTAGAAGATCTGAAGTAAATCAAGCTCTGAGAAGGACTCAGCTCACTTGAAGCTCTGATGATCCAGAAGATCTGACAACCCAGAGACTCTGAAGGCTCAAAAGTTCTGATGGTGTAGAAAACTCTGAAGATCCAGAAGCTGAAGAGTGAAGACTCTGAAGTCCAGTAGAAACTGGCTCTGAAGACCATGTACTGATCCTCTGAAGTGAAGATCAGAAGGTACAACGGTCAGAGGATCCAAGCTTCCTTCTGACTCTGATCAATCAGCTTCACAAGTTCCAACACGAAGTGCTCCTCTGATCAGAAGTCTACGAGGTTAAGGTCAAGTCACTATCCAAAGTACAAAAGCAAAGTGTACTATCCTGACGACCTACCTAACATCCTCAGCCACAGCAGAAGCTGGAATTTCCAGAACTGCCCTCCAACGGTAGCATTTCCATGCAACGTTCAAACCCTAATCCTTGGAGTATAAATAGAGGCTGAAGATTGAAAGAAGCGGCCAGAAGCACTTACACACGCGCAAGCAAATATTCAAACCTTCTAAGCTTTCTTTCATCTTGAATTTCATTGTGTTTACTATAAGCTTTTGAGAAGCATTCTCTTTGTAAACAAGAACTTCATATACAGTTGTATAGTTTGCCTTTAGGAGATCAAGGTTGATCGGATCCTAGAGAAGACTAAGAGAGTGAATCTTAGTGTGAGCTAAGTCAGTGTATTGTTAGTCACTTGTAGGTTTCAAGTGCAGTTGTAACACATACCTGATTAGTGGATTGCCTTCATTCTAAGAAGGAAGAAATCACCTTAACGGGTGGACTGGATTAGCTTGAGTGATTTATCAAGTGAACCAGGATAAAATCCTTGTGTGCTTTTCTATCTCTTATCTTAAGCACCTTTTTAGTCACGAAAAGATTTGTTAAAATCTTAAGGTGGAAGTTTTATATTGAAAACATTATTCAAACCCCCCCTTTCTACCGTTTTTCATACCTTCATGAGTCTCTTTTCCATTGTTTCTTTCTCCTCCAGAAGATTCAACTCAAGCTGGCACAGCTCCTGAATCTCCTCCACGAAGCAGAGGAATTCTTTCAGATCTTTCTCCATCTCTGGACCAAGATCCTCTTCTAGCAGTGTCTTCGTCAGCTCATAGATAGTTCCTATACCATCAGGGTGCCTAATATTGAGGAACATATCTTCCTCGAAAGCTTTCCTTCTTAGCCCTTCTAATGCACTCATGTATGATGCCATTTTCTTATATCTGGAATTGATCGTGTTGTGAAGTTTACCTTGTTCCTAATCGCTTTATATAAGCTTGATCTTCTCTCCGGAAGTTATTGCTCTTACAGTTTCTCGAGGATAAGTCCTTGGTAACTGAAGCTTCTCTTTACTCCCGTGGCCGGTGGTAAACGTTCTACATTCGCATTAATTCCTTTCTTTAATTCGCGTTTCTCGCGTTCATGCATCTTTGTTTCTCCATCTTTTTGAAACTTAGACCTTCTCTAAGGGGAGTACCCTGTACTTCAAACTAAGTTTTTTCACACCCCATGCTTTTTGCTTATGACAAAAAGGGGGAGTACAACCCTGTTTTTGATTTGTAAGCTGTGTTAGTGTGATTTCTTTTTACTTTTGGAGAATTTAAGAGTTCCACCTTTATGACCATAGATGTGTCACTGGGAAAATACAAGGAATACATTTCACTTCTTCTGAAGTGATTTCATTTGACTCTGATACCCTCTCGTGACTCTGAATACTTATGCGCTCTGATTATTTCATTTCATCTATGTCATGTAATTTCACTCTGAACTCTTATATTTTTTAGCTCAGAATCTAGACATTACTAACGTTTTCATTAAGTCTTAGATTCAGGGGGAGCTAAGCTCAGAATCAAGTTGTAACTTGGATTCAGAATGAGCAAAATAAACCATTCACATCAGGATAAGTCTAATTCTAATTCTCTATACTCTGAGTAAATTCAGTTTATTGTTTAAGAATTGTTCATCAAAATACTTGGTTTTGTCATCATCAAAAATGGGGAGATTGTAAGATCAAGTTTTGATCGAGTAGTACAACTCTATGTTTTGATGATTACATGTTAACATTTTAGTATGAACAATTTTGATACTCTAACGTGTTTTTCTGAGTGTGCTTTTTACAGGCTCTGACCTTAATCAAATCTCACACTAATCAGAAGCACTGTGCTTAAAAGAGTGTCCCAAGCAACGCTTTCGCAATCTCTATGTTCAGTCTGAACAGTAGAAAAGCTTCAGAAGATCTGAAGTCAATCAAGCTCTGATAAGGACTCAGCTCACTTTAAGTTCTGAAGGTCCAGACAATCTGACAACCCAGACACTCTGAAGGTTCAGATGTTCTGATGGTGTAGAAGACTCTGAAGATCCAGAAGCTGAAAAGTGGTGACTCTGAAGTCCAGAAGCAAAATGGCTCTGAAGACCAAGTACTTCGTTCTGAGTTCAAAATCAGAAGATACAACGGTCAGAGGATCCATGCTTCCCTCTAACTCTGATCAACAAGATTCACAAGTTCCAACTCGAAGCTTTCCTCTGATCAGAAGTCTACTAGGTTAAAGGTCAAGTCACTATCCAAAGTACAAAAGCAGATGTACTATCCTGACGACCTAACCTAACATTCTCAGCCACAGCAGAAGCTGGAAATTCCAGACCTGCCCTCCAACGGTAGCATTCCCATGCAGCGTTCAAACCCTAATCCTTGGAGTATAAATAGAGGCTGAATATTGAAAGATGCGGTTGGAAGATTCACACACGCGCAAGCTATATTCAAACTTTCTAAGCATTCTTTCATCTTCGAATTCATTGTGTTTACTACAGCTTTTTAGAAGCAATCTCTTTGTAAACAATCTTTCCTAAACAGTTGTTTAGTTTACCTTTAGGAGATCAAGGTTGATCGGATCCTAGAGAAGACTAAGAGAGTGAATCTTAGTGAGAGCTAAGTCAGTGTATTGTTAGTCACTTGTAGGTTTCAAGTGCAGTTGTAACATTTACCTGATTAGTGGATTGCCTTCATTCTAAGAAGGAAGAAATCACCTTAACGGGTGGACTGGACTAGCTTCAGTGATTCATCAAGTGAACCAGGATAAAATCCTTGTGTGCTTTTCTATTATCTTATCTTAAGCACCTTGTTTGTTCTCGAAAGATTTGTCAAAATCTTAAGGTGGAAGTTTTATTCTGAAAACGTTATTCAAACCCCCCCCCCTTTCTACCGTTTTTCATACCTTCACTATTGTCCCGGAGCTTCACTGCAAGGACCAAGCGGCAGTTCCAGAATGGTCAAGGGGGCATCTATGTGGACTTGAAGACTTCATGGAGGACATGCTCCGGAATGACTAGGGTTGGGTTGAGTGACTTGTACTTTTCTTCTGGGTTGAGAGTACCGGGTGGGTGGTGGACTATTTACTTTACCTTTCTGTTGGATATTTTCCTTCCATTCAATGTAATTTACAGCAAGGTTTCTTTTGGGATAAATATTTTATACATCTCTGTTGTTTAATGAATTTGAGTTCGCATTGGCTTTTATGTATTCCGCAAGTTAATTTGGTATAGTTTTTAAGAGTTTTGCAATATTAGAACTTTTGTCATTTAATTCAAGATTCATAAGTGAATCGACGAAAACTCTTTATGAAAATTGGTTAATTAGTTACTGTGTAATGATGACCCTGTTTTAGTAGTGTTTTTAGGGTCATTTCTTTGTTTGTTTTGAGTCTTTTTGTTGAGTCTCATGTAGTGTTTCATGCATTCTCATGCATTTTTATTCTTTTCTTTAGTCTTTATTTTGTTTTGGTAATTTAGTAGTTTTATAGGTAGTTTTATTGCATTTTAAGTAAAGTTTAGGACTTGCATGGTTTTGTTGTGTGTTATGAAGGACCTCTTGTGCTAATGAGCTCTTGGAGCTTCTAGAATCTTCCTTGACTTGTTGGTTAGGTATGGAGAGCAGAAACTGAAGGAGAAAGAAGGCCAAGAAGCATGGAATTGATGAAGAACTTAAAGAGGATTGAAAAGAGGAGTTTCAGAAGCCAAAAAGTCATTTTCAGGCGAGCTTAAGCGCCTAGGCGCTGGGAATGGGCGCCTAGGCGCCAATTAGGTCCAGAGGCATGTTTTTCAACATGCAATTGGCGCTCAGGCGCTTTGAATTGGCGCCTGAGTGCCCAGCCTCGTGTAATTTACCTATAAATAAGGCTTAGGCCAATTTCTTTGAGACATTTTGACATTTTACTCATTTTTGATCAAGTTTGAGAGCTGAGGAGAACTTTGGGGCCAAGGGAGGCTTCCAACTTGTACTTTTTCTCAGGTTTTCTTTACACTTTCTTCATGAATTCACTAGCCATGAGTGGCTAGTTTACTTTTTGCTTTGGGTTAAGAGATTCTATGAAATTTTAGTTTGTTAAATCCTATCTCTATGCATGAGTCTTGATTCAATCTTGTATTTCAATTCCTTATTGCATGTTTAGCTTTGGTGCACCTTTGCTATAGGCTAGATTATAATCAAATGGAAGTTTGTTATGATTTAGGGACATGAATTGGAATAGATCCTTCTATACTTGCTTCTAGGCATAGAGTGAGGGTAGGGTTTTGTTGGCCTGAATATACATGCTATCATACCTCTTATGAATGTTTAAGTACACAAGGAATTGGGCTTAACTTTCAATTTGAGAGAATTACTTTTGTGAGGAATCAACTAGTAAGTACATAGGCTATAACAACAAGAGTTAAATCAAGGTTTCACATGCATAGGATAGGTGGACTAAAATGGATTAGATGATCAACAACCCTGTAAGATCAAGTTTTGATCTAGTAGTACAACTCTATGTTTTGATGATTACAAGTTAACCTTTTGATATGAACAATTGTGGTACTCTAACGTGTTTTTCTGAGTGTGCTATTTACAGGCTCTGACCCTGACTCAATTTCACACAAATCAGAAGCACTGTGTATAAAGGGTAACCCAAGCAACGCTTTCGCATTCACCATGTTCAGTATGAACAGTGGAAAAGCTTCAGAAGATCTGAAGCTATACAAACTCTGATGAGGACTCAGTCGCTAGAAGCTCTGATGATCCAGAAGTTCTGACAACCAAGAAACACTGAAGGTTCAGATGTTCTGATGGTGTAGAAGACTCTGAAGATCCAGAAGCTGAATAGTGGAAACTCTGAAGTCCAGAAGCAAGAAACTCTGAAGGCCATGTTCTTCCCTCTGAGTTCAGAATCAGAAGATACAATGGTCAGAGGATCTGTGCTATCCCTCTGACTCTGATCAACCGGCTTCACAAGTTCCAATACGAAGCATTCCTCTGATCAGAAGTCTCCTAGGTTAAAAGGTCAAGTCGCTATCCAAGTACAAAAGCAAGTGTACCTTCCTGACGACCTACCTAACGTTCTCAGCCACAGCAGAAGCTGGATTTTCCAGAACTGCCCTCCAACGGTAGCATTTCCCATGCAACGCTCAACCCTAATCCTTGGAGTATATATAGAGGCTGAAGATTGAAAGAAGCGGCTAGAATAAGAAGAAGAAAAACATACAAGAAGCAATACACACGCGCAAGATATATTCTAAGCTTTCTTTCATCTTGTAATTTATTTTAGTTTACACTCAGCTTATTCAGAAGCAAACCCTTGTAAACACCAACCTCAAACAGTTGTTTGATTTTCCTTTAGGAGATCAAGGTTGATCGGATCCTAGAGAAGACTAAGAGAGTGAATCTTAGTGTGAGCTAAGTCAGTGTAATTGTTAGTCACTTGTAGGTTTCAAGTGCAGTTGTAACTCTTACCTGATTAGTGGATTGCCTTCATTCTAAGAAGGAAGAAATCACCTTAACGGGTGGACTGGAGTAGCTTGAGTGATTTATCAAGTGAACCAGGATAAAATCCTTGTGTGCTTTTCTATCTCTATCTTTTGCACTTAGTTCTCGAAAAGATTTGTTAAAATCTTTAAGGTGGTAGTTTTGTACTGAAAACGTTATTCAAACCCCCCTTTCTACCGTTTTTCATACCTTCAATTGGTATCAGAGCGCAAGTTCTGATTACCACACCTAACAGTGTTCAGTGATCCGGGCCGGTGTGAAAAACAATGGCTGCCACCACCAGTGAAACTCAAAGAGATGGTTACAACGCAAAGCCTCCTATGTTCGATGGTCAAAGGTTCGAATATTGGAAAGATAGACTGGAAAGTTTCTTTCTGGGTTTCGATGCAGATCTCTGGGATATTATTGTGGATGGCTATGAGCGTCCAGTTGATGCAGATGGCAAAAAGATCCCAAGGTCAGAGATGTCTGCAGATCAAAAGAAGCTGTACTCACAACATCATAAAGCAAGAGCAATTCTTCTAAGTGCTATCTCCTATGAGGAGTACCAGAAGATTACAGATCGTGAGTTTGCTAAAGGCATTTTTGATTCTCTGAAGATGTCTCATGAAGGAAACAAGAAAGTCAAAGAATCAAAGGCATTGTCTTTGATCCAAAAGTATGAATCCTTCATCATGGAGCCAAATGAGTCCATTGAAGAAATGTTCTCCAGATTTCAACTGCTTGTAGCTGGCATACGTCCTCTCAACAAGAGCTACACAACAAAAGATCACGTCATAAGGGTCATCAGGTGTCTTCCTGAAAGTTGGATGCCTTTGGTGACTTCAATAGAGCTCACGAGAGATGTTGAGAATATGAGTTTAGAAGAACTCATCAGCATTTTGAAATGCCATGAGCTGAAGCGCTCAGAGATGCAAGATCTGAGGAAAAAGTCCATAGCCTTGAAATCCAAATCTGAAAAGGCTAAGGTTGAGAAGTCAAAGGCTCTTCAAGCTGAAGAAGAAGAATCTGAAGAAGCATCAGAAGATTCTGATGAAGATGAGCTGACTCTGATCTCCAAGAGACTCAACCGCATCTGGAAGCACAGGCAGAGCAAGTTCAAAGGCTCTGGAAAGGCAAGAGGAAAGTCTGAATCCTCAGGTCAGAAGAAGTCATCAATCAAGGAAGTCACTTGCTTTGAGTGCAAAGAATCAGGGCACTATAAAAGTGACTGTCCAAAATTGAAAAAGGACAAGAAGCCAAAGAAGCACTTCAAGACCAAGAAGAGTCTGATGGTGACATTCGATGAATCAGAGTCAGAGGATGTTGACTCTGATGGTGAAGTCCAAGGACTCATGGCTATTGTCAAAGACAAAGGAACAGAGTCAAAGGAAGCTGTTGACTCTGACTCAGAATCAGAAGGAGATCCAGACTCTGACGATGAAAATGAGGTATTTGCTTCCTTCTCTACCTCTGAACTGAAACATGCTTTGTCTGATATCATGGATAAGTATAACTCCTTGTTGTCTAAGCATAAGAAGCTGAAAAAGAACTTATCTGCTGTTTCTAAAACTCCTTCTGAACATGAGAAAATCATATCTGATTTGAAAAATGATAACCATGCTTTAGTTAATTCTAACTCTGTGCTTAAGAATCAAATTGCAAAGTTAGAAGAAGTTATTGCCTGCGATGCCTCTGATAGTAAGCATGAATCTAAGTATGAAAAATCTTTTCAAAGATTCCTGGCTAAAAGCGTAGATAGAAGCTTAATGGCTTCAATGATCTATGGTGTAAGCAGAAATGGAATGCATGGCATTGGCTATTCTAAACCAATTAGAAATGAGCCTTCTGTGTCTAAAGCTAAATCCTTGTATGAATGCTTTGTTCCCTCTGGTACCATATTGCCTGATCCTGTACCTGCTGAAGTTGCTAAAAACCCTCTTAAAAAGGGATCTTTCTCTATGACTAAATATCATGCAAATATTCCTTTAAAATATCATGTTGAGACACCCAAGGTGATCAGAACCTTTGGGGTAACTAACAAAAGAGGACCCAGAAAGTGGGTACCTAAGGACAAGATTATCTATGTTGCAGATATCCTTGATAGCTCCACTGAAACACCAATCATGGTATCTGGACAGTGGATGCTCGCGTCACATGACGGGAGAAAAGCGTATGTTCCGAGAGCTGAAACTTAAGCCTGGAGGCGAAGTTGGCTTTGGAGGAAATGAAAAGGGTAAAATTATTGGTACTGGTACTATTTGTGTAGATAGTAGTCCATGCATTGATAATGTTTTATTGGTAGACGGCTTAACACATAACTTATTGTCTATAAGTCAATTAGCTGACAAGGGTTATGATGTTATATTCAATCAAAAGTCCTGCCGGGCTGTAAGTCAGATCGATGGCTCTGTTCTGTTTAACAGCAAGAGGAAGAACAACATTTATAAGATCAGATTATCTGAGTTGGAGGCTCAGAATGTGAAGTGCCTTCTGTCTGTTAATGAAGAGCAGTGGGTATGGCATAGACGGTTAGGGCATGCCAGTATGAGAAAGATTTCTCAGCTGAGCAAGCTAAACCTTGTCAGGGGCTTACCCAATCTGAAGTTCGCTTCAGACGCTCTTTGTGAAGCATGTCAGAAAGGCAAATTCACAAAAGTCCCTTTCAAGGCAAAGAATGTTGTCTCAACCTCAAGGCCGTTAGAACTTCTGCATATCGACCTGTTTGGACCAGTGAAAACTGAGTCTATAGGTGGCAAGAGATATGGGATGGTTATCGTTGATGACTATAGCCGCTGGACATGGGTAAAGTTTCTAACCCGCAAGGATGAGTCTCATGCTGTGTTCTCTACCTTCATTGCTCAAGTGCAAAACGAGAAGGCTTGTAGAATTGTGCGTGTCAGAAGTGACCATGGTGGAGAGTTTGAGAATGACAAGTTTGAGAGTCTGTTTGATTCCTATGGAATTACACATGATTTCTCTTGTCCCAGAACTCCTCAACAAAATGGTGTTGTTGAGAGGAAGAACAGAACTCTTCAGGAGATGGCTAGAACCATGCTCCAAGAAACTGGCATGGCTAAGCACTTTTGGGCAGAGGCAGTAAATACAGCATGTTACATTCAGAACAGAATCTCTGTGAGACCAATTCTGAATAAGACTCCTTATGAATTGTGGAAGAACATAAAACCCAACATTTCTTATTTTCATCCTTTTGGCTGTGTTTGTTATGTTCTCAATACTAAGGATAGATTGCATAAATTTGATGCTAAATCTTCTAAGTGTCTATTACTTGGTTATTCTGAT
This sequence comes from Lotus japonicus, assembly GCF_012489685.1. Classification (NCBI taxonomy): domain Eukaryota; kingdom Viridiplantae; phylum Streptophyta; class Magnoliopsida; order Fabales; family Fabaceae; genus Lotus; species Lotus japonicus. Next base: position 89,906,342 of record NC_080041.1, on the reverse strand, counting down.
AGATCTAAAGGCTTTAGATTTTATAATACTGATGCTAAGACTATTGAAGAATCTATTCATGTTAGATTTGATGATAAGCTTGACTCTGACCAGTCAAAGCTAGTTGAAAAGTTTGCAGATTTAAGCATTAATGTTTCTGACAAAGGCAAAGCTCCAGAGGAAGTTGAGCCAGAGGAAGATGAACCAGAGGAAGAAGCTGGTCCCTCTAACTCACAAACTCTGAAGAAGAGCAGAATCACTGCAGCTCATCCTAAGGAATTGATTCTGGGCAACAAAGATGAACCAGTCAGAACCAGATCCGCCTTCAGACCCTCTGAAGAGACCTTGCTGAGTCTGAAAGGATTGGTGTCCTTAATTGAACCCAAGTCCATAGATGAAGCTCTTCAGGACAAGGATTGGATTCTGGCCATGGAAGAAGAATTGAATCAATTCTCCAAGAACGATGTTTGGAGCTTAGTGAAGAAGCCTGAGAATGTCCATGTTATTGGAACGAAATGGGTATTCAGAAACAAGCTAAATGAGAAAGGAGATGTAGTCAGAAACAAGGCAAGGCTAGTTGCTCAAGGCTACAGCCAGCAGGAAGGAATAGACTACACTGAAACATTTGCTCCAGTAGCAAGACTGGAGGCAATCAGACTATTGATTTCTTTCTCAGTAAATCACAACATAGTTCTACATCAGATGGACGTAAAGAGTGCCTTCCTAAATGGTTATATCTCAGAGGAAGTCTATGTTCATCAACCCCCAGGTTTTGAAGATGAAAAGAAACCAGACCATGTGTTCAAATTGAAGAAATCACTCTACGGTCTGAAGCAAGCTCCCAGAGCATGGTATGAGAGACTTAGCTCATTCCTTCTGGAGAATGAGTTTGTAAGGGGTAAAGTAGATACAACTCTCTTTTGCAAGACTTATAAAGATGATATCTTAATAGTGCAAATTTATGTTGATGATATTATATTTGGTTCTGCTAATCAATCTCTATGCAAAGAATTTTCTGAGATGATGCAGGCTGAATTTGAGATGAGTATGATGGGAGAATTAAAGTACTTTCTGGGAATACAAGTTGATCAAACACCAGAAGGAACGTATATCCATCAGAGCAAGTACACTAAGGAACTTCTGAAGAAGTTCAATATGCTGGAATCTACAGTGGCCAAGACTCCAATGCATCCAACATGCATTCTGGAAAAAGAAGATATAAGTGGTAAAGTATGTCAGAAGCTCTATCGTGGCATGATAGGTTCACTTCTGTACTTAACTGCATCTAGGCCAGACATATTATTTAGTGTTCATTTATGTGCTCGTTTCCAATCAGATCCAAGGGAAACCCACTTAACTGCTGTTAAGAGGATCCTAAGGTATCTGAAAGGCACCACTAACCTTGGCTTGATGTATAAGAAAACATCAGAGTATAAGCTTTCAGGTTATTGTGATGCTGATTATGCTGGAGATAGAACAGAGAGAAAAAGTACTTCTGGAAATTGTCAATTTCTGGGAAGCAATCTAGTCTCATGGGCAAGCAAGAGGTAATCAACCATTGCACTATCAACTGCAGAGGCAGAATATATCTCAGCAGCAATATGCAGCACTCAGATGCTCTGGATGAAACATCAGCTGGAGGATTATCAGATCCTTGAGAGCAATATCCCAATCTATTGTGATAACACTGCTGCAATTTCGTTGAGCAAGAATCCTATCTTGCATTCAAGAGCAAAGCACATTGAGGTAAAGTATCACTTCATTAGAGATTATGTGCAGAAGGGCGTACTTCTTCTGAAGTTTGTTGATACTGACCATCAATGGGCAGATATCTTTACAAAGCCCTTAGCTGAAGATAGATTTAATTTTATTCTGAAAAATCTAAACATGGACTTTTGTCCAGAGTGAAGATAGATCAGAACCTCTGACTATGATACTTCTTGATCAGAAGATGTCTAGTCCAGAAGGTAACTCAATCAGAGTGTGTGTGCCCACTGGTACTGACTCTGAAGCTGAGACAACAACACGTGCGTCAGAATTTCTGATGCATAGTTCCTTGTGCCCGTGTGACAGTCTGTTGTGATTGCGTGTAGATATGCTTATCTCCTGTGTGTGATTGTGTATTTTACTGTTACTGTCTATCTTTAATTTTCAACCGTTGATCTTAAAGTGCTTTTTGAATCAACAACGGTTATTTGATAAAACCCACTACACACACACGTTCTCTCTCACTTCCGGTTTTCACTCTCGCACTCCCTGCTTTTCAAAACCGCATCCTTCGTGATTTCTCTCTCGATCTCTCTTCATCCTTCAAACTTCATCTTCTACCTCAAACCTTCAACCTCTTCAAAATGGTGAGACAAACCAGAAGATCTACTGCAGATGCACCTCAGTTCCCTCACATGGTAGTCGGTTTGGCAACGGGTCAACGGGGCTCTGAGAACCCAGCACAAGAACAAGCTCAAGCTCAAGAGGAGATTGTTCCTATTGCAGAACGGGGCTGTGCCGTTCACTGTGTATTTCCTCCTGAGGAACTCCAAGTCCTGGCAGAATGGAGATTCAACCTCGACAACTTGGCTGCAAATGGGTTTGATCTCCGTCCTGAAGTCCAAGCTCAAGGTTGGGGAAACTACTTCAATCGACTTCGAGGACCGGTGTATGAGAAGCTAGTAAAGGAATTCTGGAAGCACGCTGATTGTGATGACACTCAGGTGGTTTCTTACATACTGGGTAGGAAGATCATCATCACGGAGAAGTCATTCGTGAATCTGCTAGGTGCAGAAACTGCTCATGGGTATCGGTTCTCACTGACGGAATCGAAGCTGAAACCCAGAACCAAGGACATCGTCAACAAGGCCCTGTACACCACCTTCAAACCGGGCAAGACGAGCTACAAAGTGATGGACCTTCAACCCAAACTGAGAATCTGGCACAAGATCCTGCTCAACTGCATCAATCAACGACCAAAGGGCAGTTCTCCAGACTACATCAACTTCAATCAGAAGGCGATGCTGTTCTTCATTCAAGACAAGGAGAAGATCTGCCTTCCCTACTTCCTGTTCTCCTATTTGAAGGAATGCATCCGGAAGTCTCGCACCACCTCCTCCATCAAGTCAGCCATCAAATATATCCCTTTTGGGAGGCTGCTCTCAGACTTTCTCATTGAAAGCAACTTGGTGCAAGATTTGATCGATGCTGGTTGCACAGAGGACTTGAGTACCATTGTCAGCGATGTCTTCACTGCCAACTCTCTGAAGAAGATGGGCTTAGTCCAGAAGAAGATTGCTCCTGCTCATGAGGACACATCTTCTGAGATCAGAGGAAGAAGAATGCCTCTGAATGACTACCCTCTGTGGACTCAAGCAGACCATCCTGAAGCCATCAGATGCTATGTTGAAGACCTCAGGGCTCAAGGATTCGAGATTGACTTTGATGATTTCGTCAGCAGACTTCCACCAGCTCCAGAGTTTCCTTCTCCTCCCAAGAAGAAAACCAAGAGGAAGATGGTTCTGGACGAATCCTCAGAGGAATCTGATGTCCCTCTGGTCAAGAAGGCGAAGAGCAAGCCTGATGATGATGATGGTGATGATAGTGAGGATGGTCCTCCAAAGAAGAAGCAGAAGAAAGTCAGAATTGTGGTGAAGCCTACTCGGGTGGAACCAGCTGCTGCAGAGGTCAGAAGGACTGAACCTCCTGCCAGAGTGACTCGATCATCAGCACATACAAGTAAGCCTGCACTTACCTCTGATGATGATTTGAATTTATTTGATGCACTCCCAATTTCTGCCTTACTCCAACACTCTTCAAATCCCCTCACTCCTATTCATGAATCCCAGCCAGCCGCACAAACCACCTCTCCACCACATTCCCCAAGATCTTCATTCTTTCAACCTTCTCCTGCTGAAGCACCACTCTGGTATTTGCTTCAGAACCAACCTTCTAGGTCAGAAGATCCAACCTCTCTCCTTACCATTCCATCCGACCCATTACCTTCTGAACCCATCATCCCTAACCAACCAGAACCCAAACCAACAGAATCACAACCCAGAACGTCTGATCACTCTGCTCCCAGAGCATCAGCACGTCCTGCTGTCAGAACCACGGATACAGACTCTTCATCAGCCTTCACACCTGTATCCTTCCCCATCAATGTCTTTGACTCTCCTCCCTCCAATACCTCTGAATCCCTTAGAAAATTCATGGAGGTTAGGAAAGAGAAGGTATCTGCCTTGGAAGACTATTACCTTACCTGTCCAAGCCCTAGGCAATATCCTGGCCCTAGACCTGAACGTCTAGTTGACCCAGATGAACCTATCTTGGCCAATCCTATCCAAGAGGCAGACCCCTTAGTCCAACAGGCTCACCCTGTCCCTGACCAACAAGAGCCAATTCAACCAGACCCTGAACCTGAACAATCAGTATCTAACCAATCCTCGGTTAGATCACCTCACCCTCTGGTTGAAACTTCAGACCCTCACCGTGGAACCTCTGAACCCAATGCTCCTTTAATTAACATTGGTTCTCCACAAGGTGTCTCTGAAGCTCATAGCAGCAATCACCCAGCCTCTCCTGCACCCAACCTCTCCATCATTCCCTATACTCACCTTCAACCCACATCTCTCTCTGAGTGCATCAATATTTTCAATCATGAAGCCTCCTTGAGGCTCCGCAATGTGCACGGTCAGACTGACCTCAGTGAGAATGCTGAAAATGTGGCTGATGAGTGGAACGAGTTGAGCACTTGGCTAGTGGCTCAGTTTCCCGTTATGCTGCAGCTCCTGCATGCAGAGGGACATCAGAGCATTGAGGCTGCAAAGCAAAGGTTTGCTAGGAGGGTGGCTCTTCATGAACTCGAACAGAGAACCAAGCTTCTTGAAGCCATTGAAGAAGCCAAGAGACAGAAAGAACAAGAAGAAGAAGCTGCCCGTCAAGCAGCAGCTCAGGCTGAACAAGCCAGACTTGAGGCCGAACGTCTTGAAGCTGAGGCTGAGGCAGAGCGACTTGCACCAGTTCTGTTTACTCCTGCTGCTTCTGCTTCCATTCCAGAACCTCAAGCTGCTCAGAACGTTCCTTCAAGCTCTACTCCGACAAGCTCATCCAGACTCGACATCATGGAACAACGTCTTGACACTCATGAATCCATGCTGATTGAGATGAAGCACATGATGATGGAACTTCTGCGCCGTACTGACAAATCTTAGTTTTTAGGATCTCTTCTTTTTCTTCCTTTTCCTTTTTATTTAACGTTGTTTTATTTCAACTCTGCGTATTTACTTACTTTAATTTGTTCATTTGTGATTCTATATGCATATATCTATATATATTTGTGGCACATATGTTTGCACAACCTGTTTTATTCATAATTGTTCTATGTTTACATCATAATTTTTTTTTTTCCATCATACATTATTCCCTATATCTAGAATGGAGGATCCTTCCTCATTCTTCTGCATTCTTGGCGCTGCTCCACTCTTTCCTTCTCCAGACGATCCAATGCATACTCTATGTTGCAAAGTTTGATGCTCAGATCATCTTTTTCTAGACTATCTTCTGTCGTCTTGAGTCTCTTTTCCACAGTCTCCTTCTCTTCCAGCAGATTCAGCTCCCGCTGGCAAAGCTCCTGAATCTCTTCCACGAAGCAGAGGAACTCCTTCAGATCTTTCTCCATCTCTGGACCAAGATCTTCTTCAAGCAGTGTCTTCGTCAGCTCTTGTATGGTCTTTGTACCATCGGGATGCCTAATATTGAGGAACATATCTTCCTCAAACGCCTTCCTTCTGAGCTCTTCTAATGCCATTCTGTATGATGCCATTTTTTTTTTCTGAATATTATTAGAGGTGTGAAGCTTACCTTTCTCTCCAACGTTTTTATAGGCTTCACTTTCTCTCTGAAAGTTAATGCTCCTACGGTTTCTCGAGGTTAAGTTCTTGGTAACTGACCCTTCTCTTTACTCACTTGACCGGTGGTAAACGTTCATCCCTTGCATTAACTCTTCTATTTATTATCGCCTAACTCTGATTCTTACATCGTTTTCATTTTCTTTTAAACTTAGACCTTCTCTAAGGGGGAGTACCTTGTACTTCAAGCTAAGTTTTTCACACCCCAAGCTTTTTGCTTATGACAAAAAGGGGGAGTAAACCCAGTTTTTGATGTGTAAGATGTGTTAGTGTGACTTATTTTTCTTTTGGAGATTTTAAGAGTTCCACCTTCATGACCATAGATGTGTCACTGGGCAAATACAAGGAATACATTTCACTTCTTCTGAAGTGATTCTAAGTTGACTCTGATACCCAAGACTCTGATACCTTGTCCATGACTCTGATCACTTATGCGCTCTGATTATTCGTTTTTCATCTATGTCATAAGCTTTTCACTCTGAACTCTTATATGATTTAGCTCAGAATCTAGACTTTACTAACGTTTTCATCAAGTATTAGATTCAGGGGGAGCTAAGCTCAGAATCAAGCAGTGACTTGAATTCAGAATGAGCAAGATAAACTATTCACATCAGGATAAGTCTTATTCTATATCTCTAAACTCTGAGTGAATTCAGTTTAATGTTTAAGAATTGTTCATCAAAAATCTTAGTTTTGTCATCATCAAAAAGGGGGAGATTGTAAGATCAAGTTTTGATCTAGTAGTACAACTCTATGTTTTGATGATTACAAGTTAACCTTTTGATATGAACAATTGTGGTACTCTAACGTGTTTTTCTGAGTGTGCTATTTACAGGCTCTGACCCTGACTCAATTTCACACAAATCAGAAGCACTGTGTATAAAGGGTAACCCAAGCAACGCTTTCGCATTCACCATGTTCAGTATGAACAGTGGAAAAGCTTCAGAAGATCTGAAGCTATACAAACTCTGATGAGGACTCAGTCGCTAGAAGCTCTGATGATCCAGAAGTTCTGACAACCAAGAAACACTGAAGGTTCAGATGTTCTGATGGTGTAGAAGACTCTGAAGATCCAGAAGCTGAATAGTGGAAACTCTGAAGTCCAGAAGCAAGAAACTCTGAAGGCCATGTTCTTCCCTCTGAGTTCAGAATCAGAAGATACAATGGTCAGAGGATCTGTGCTATCCCTCTGACTCTGATCAACCGGCTTCACAAGTTCCAATACGAAGCATTCCTCTGATCAGAAGTCTCCTAGGTTAAAAGGTCAAGTCGCTATCCAAGTACAAAAGCAAGTGTACCTTCCTGACGACCTACCTAACGTTCTCAGCCACAGCAGAAGCTGGATTTTCCAGAACTGCCCTCCAACGGTAGCATTTCCCATGCAACGCTCAACCCTAATCCTTGGAGTATATATAGAGGCTGAAGATTGAAAGAAGCGGCTAGAATAAGAAGAAGAAAAACATACAAGAAGCAATACACACGCGCAAGATATATTCTAAGCTTTCTTTCATCTTGTAATTTATTTTAGTTTACACTCAGCTTATTCAGAAGCAAACCCTTGTAAACACCAACCTCAAACAGTTGTTTGATTTTCCTTTAGGAGATCAAGGTTGATCGGATCCTAGAGAAGACTAAGAGAGTGAATCTTAGTGTGAGCTAAGTCAGTGTAATTGTTAGTCACTTGTAGGTTTCAAGTGCAGTTGTAACTCTTACCTGATTAGTGGATTGCCTTCATTCTAAGAAGGAAGAAATCACCTTAACGGGTGGACTGGAGTAGCTTGAGTGATTTATCAAGTGAACCAGGATAAAATCCTTGTGTGCTTTTCTATCTCTATCTTTTGCACTTAGTTCTCGAAAAGATTTGTTAAAATCTTTAAGGTGGTAGTTTTGTACTGAAAACGTTATTCAAACCCCCCTTTCTACCGTTTTTCATACCTTCAAACCCAAGGCAATTTTCCATCAATTGTTATTTCAAACTTCATCAACATTGCTCTTTTGCAAATATTTTATCACAAACAACCAAAACCAATTTCTGAATTTTACTGCTTTAGAAACTTGCAAACTTTAGACTTAAATCAACAATTCTCACTCACAATCCCTGTGGTTCGATATTTTAAAACCCGGAGGTATTCGTACACTTGCGAATTGACCAACATGTAACACTCGAGAAATCGAGGTGTTACATTGTGGTATCAGAGCTCCGGTTGAGAAACCAGAGCACTAAGGGTTTTGGGCTTACGAGTTTCCGAACTCGTGGTGTTTTGTTTTGATAAATGTGTTTTCAAAACTTCGCGGTGAGATTGGGTAGACTTGTTTGCTAAGATGTTTGCTTGGCTGTGAGAATGTCTGCGATTAGTATCATTGCTGTGATACTTGAGATTAAGTGTTTGACTCTTTGTCAAGATATTTTGAGGAAGTTGATTTTGGATGAGGGTCATAAGAGTAGATTGAGTATTCATCCGGGAATGACGAAGATGTATCATGACTTAAAACTTCATTTTTGGTGGCCTGGGATGAAGAAACGAGTAGTCGAGTATGTATCAACGTGTTTGACGTGTCAAAAGGCGAAGGTAGAAGCTAAGGATGAATCTTAGTGGAATGACATATGAAATCCAGAGATGAGATGTCAAGGGTACATAATTTTTGAGGTTGAAGTATTAGAAATGGAATCTTTTGGATAGGACCTCAATTTATGTGGCTACTGGATGATAGGGACTCATTGACCTTTCCAGTGATTTTTTTCTAAATTTCCATCTTCGACATATTAAGCTTAATCGACTTAATATTGAAGGGTGATGATCTTCAGAATTATAGCTGGTGATGGACCATGATAGAAAGGTTGATAGGAATTGATAGATGTTGGTCAAATCTGAGAGATGAGTTTGTTAGGTGTTTGATCCCTTTGTGAAGAAGTCGTAGTGATAAGAAATGAATATTCATCTAAAAAGTGTTGAAGAGTTAGAGGACATTATTGCTGCGAACTCGGTGAAGGTTTAGATTTTAAGTCCATAAATTCTTGTCCTAATTGTGTAGGACATAAAGTTTGTTAGAATTGGATTGAGAGAGTAAGAAGTTGATTGGTGTCATAGTGATCAAGCTAGAGAAAGAAAGTTTTAGCATAAGTTGAATACATGAGAGTTTTGATATGGATTTCAGAGAAATGTGCTAGGACTACTAAGTGAGATTTACTAAGCTGGATTAAAACCTTAGGGGTTAAGATTGTCCTTGAGAGTTGAGAGACAGGTATGAATAAGAGATTTAAAGGTTTTAGTTGTGACGGTAGCAGTTGAACCTTTGAAGATTAAAATCTAGGGAGCGAAAGTTGGGCTAAGTCCCTTGAGGCACAATTTATTTTTTGATCTTGAAGGGAATGAATTATGAGTTATGCAGAGATTTCAGACTTAAAATAGACTATATTTTGACTTGTGGATAAGTGAAAGATTGATTTAAGGTCTGAATGAGGATAGTTCTGAAACAAGAGATGACGTATGGATTGTTAGGTATTGAGATGATGATTAGCTTATAAACGGTTGATCAATTGGACTTGGATTTGGCGCCTAGTGCCCTAGTACGAGCGTGATATCTAGGTCTATCTGAAGATGACTGCTAGATATCTAAGGGTTGTTGTTGCCTTGTATGTCACCCTTGAGGTGAACTTGCATGACGTCTCCCAGGTTTTGGGATGCGTGCTGACACTACTTGTAAGATCGAAGAAAAGTGAGGGATTGAAAGGATGTTTTAATTAAGGGTTGTCGCTTACCAAAGATTGAGATTGGAATGGACGCTCCAAGTGGGACACGCCTGACCACATCGAGACTTTGTGTCAGAATTCGTAAAATAAATAATAATTTTATTTTGTGAATGGTTTGTGATTTATGTGTGTGATATGATTTGGTGTGCTGAATGCTCATTATTGAGTCATAGAGGCGAGGAAGAACACTGATCGAGTCAATGTCTTCCTTACGTTTTTGTGGTGTTTTGTGTGACTGTGTTACACTCTCGATTTTGTTTTTCCTTACTTAGCAAAGATGGTGGATGAAACCATCGGCCAAGAAAGGATGGCAGATGGAGCCAGTGAACGGAGTGTGTCGATCAAGATGGTGGATGGAACCATTAAGATCGATGAGATGGCGGATGGAGCCAATGAACGGAGTGCGTCGATCAAGATGGTGGATGGAACCATCAAGGTCGATGAGATGGCGGATGGAGCCAGTGAACGGAGTGCGTCGATTGAGATGGTGGATGGAACCATCAAGGTCGATGAGATGGTGGATGGAACCATCGGTGAAGCAGGAATGGTGGATGGAACCATTGGTCAGACCGAGATGGTGGATGGAACCATCAGGAAAGACGGGATTGGTGGATGGAACCAACAATCGTATATGGTGGATCGAACCATAAATCGGACAAACCAGATGGTGGATGGAACCGTCGAATGGACTAGGTGGTGGATGGAACTACTGAACGAGCGAATTGGTGGATGGAACCTTTGAGCTAGGTGTCCGAAAAGTTTGTTTTCCCATGTCTGAGCTGTTGATGTTGCATCCGGATCACCTGGGCGAGACGCCGACCAGCGTGTACCGGCATGAGCATAACACCTGTTTGACTTAACCTTTTGTTGTTTTGTGTGACTACAGTGAGGCAATTTGGGTCGTGTTCTAACGGAAGAGTTCCGTGAGGTTCTACGACGGGTGTCTAGGTTATAGACAGTGAAATGAGAATGACTTGAACATCCTTACCAAATATTTTTCCTGATTGCCATCTTTTGGATATTGAGCCTGATCAACTTGATATTGGAAAATGGTGATCGGAATGATAGTTGGTGTTGGACTATGAAAGGAACGTTAAGGAGAGACGGATTCCCTTTGTGAGAATGATGTGGAACTAGACCATTAGAGATGTCGCGTGAAGACCAAGAATATGGGACTAAGGACGATAACCTATGCGTCGAGACAACTGAGAAATTTATGGAGAGTATTAGAGTGTGCAACGGAAGCGTGGTGTGTCTTCCAATAGTAGTTTCGAGGATGAAACTATTCTTAAGGAGGGTAGTATTGTAAGACCCTAACCTTACTTATGTAATGCTTAGGTGATGGATTGAATAAAAATGAAAGTTTTGACAAGTTAGAGTTTTGACAGATTTTAACTGTCACCTTGTGTGAATTTTTAGAGGTCTTGAAGGACCTCATTTGGGACAACTTCCTTCATAAGAGTTGTAGCCCTTTAAGTTAAGAAAATTCTCGAAGTAAAATCAGGTCATTCCTACCTCTGTAGCTCGAGATATTCGCGTTTTAGCGACGGTGGTTCTGGCTGTACAGTACCAGCGAATTAATTGAGCTGTCTTCCTTTTAATTCCGATTTAGCATGTGTTTTTACATAAATGGGCCTAGGTTTTTAATTGATTTCAGACCTGATTAAGAGTTGATGAGTGGGTCAAGGTTGTTTAGGCTTGGGCTTAAGTGAAGAGAAGAAAGTCAAACCCTAGCCCACTAGGGTGTGTGGCCGCCGGTTTTGCATGGGGAAATAAGGGGGAAAATCCTATTTTTCATCATCATTCAGAATTAGAAACCCCTATACAACTTTCACGTCAGAACACAGAGAGAAAAGAGAGAGGATTCGAGAGAGACAAGGAGGAGGCCGCCGCTCCTAGCCGCCATCACCGCCGCTCGAAGCTTGCGCTTAGGAGGGAGAGTTCGCGAGAAAGAGTGAGACCGTGAGGAGGAGGAGGAAGAGAGGGTCTTGGACAGCAGGTTTTGATTCTTTCTTCGTCATCCTATTTCTGATTTCTTCACTATTAATCAAGGTAAGGGCTGGTCCTAGGACTTGGGTAGTTGTTAGGGACTTGTTGCTATGTTAGGTTGTGAAACATCTTGATTGTTGAGGGTTTGCATGAGGGTTTGGGTTGAAAGTTTGCTTGCTGTACTATTATGATATGAGACCTATGTGATTTGATTTTTATTGCTGGAACATAGCTTAAAGCCTTGGGCTGAAATGGTTTATAGCTTAAACTAGAGGTGAGAGTTTCGCTGCCAGTTTCCTGTACTGGACAGCGGACTTCAGAGCCCCTTTTTACCTGTTTATGGTCGTCAAATGAAAAGGTTATTAAAATGAAAGTTGTAGATTTTAGAACTATCTTTCCAGAAATATAAAAAGCATAATTTTTGGTTTAGTAATGTGATCTGGGGGTCGTTTTTAGTAACTGTTACATCTGCTGTCTTTCCTGTTCCGGACAGTAAGCTTTAAGGCCAAATATCACCTAATTATGGGACTCAAATGAACTAGTATTTAACTAGAGATTTGTAGATATTTAAAATATCTTTCCAGAAAGTTATCATACGTGATTTTTGGTTGAAAGATACATTCTGTGGCTGTGTTTTTGTGAAAGTTGTTTCTGCTGTCAATATGTTGAGTTGCAAAAATGTTTTGAAGTTTTGTTAGGAACATGTGTTTAGGAGATGCTGTGAGTTATATGTTGTTAAGCTTGATTTCATGAGCCTTGGTACTTGCCTTGTGGTGATGTTTTGACATAATATGCATGATTTTATGTATATGGCTATTCTTAAATGATTTCACACTGTTTAATTGGTTATTTGTACAAAAGGGTCGCTCACTAGCTGTAATTCCCTTTTGTGCACTGTGAATGTTGTGTTGCTATCTTAGTTTTGTGAAGAGAATAAAAGACTCTAGGAAGACTTGACTTAGAGCCTCAATATAAGAGAAAGAGAAATAACTCGCTTGCTGTTGGTCAATTCGCAAGTGTACGTACGAATACCTCCGGGTTTTAAAATATCGAACCACAGGGATTGTGAGTGAGAATTGTTGATTTAAGCCTAAAGTTTGCAAGTTCTTAAAGCAGTAAATTTCAAAGATTGGTTTTGGATGATTGTAACAAAAGTTTTGCAAGTGAGTAATGATGAATAAGTTGTAAAAAACAAATGATGGGAAATTGCCTTGGGTTGTTGATCATCTAATCCACTTTAGTTCACCTATCCTATGCATGTGAAACCTTGATTTATCTCTTGTTGCTATAGCCTATGTACTTACTAGTTGATTCCTCACAAAAGTAATTCTCTCAAACTGAAAGATAAGCCCAATTCCTTGTGTACTTAAACATTCATAAGAGGTAAATAAGCATGTATGATCAGGCCAACAAAACCCTACCCTCACTCTATGCCTAGAAGCAAGTATAGAAGGATCTATTCCAATTCATGTCCCTAAATCATAACAAATTTCCATTTGGTTATAATCTAGCCTATAGCAAAGGTGCACCAAAGCTAAACATGCAATAAGGAATTGAAATACAAGATTGAATCAAGAACTCATGCATAGAGATAGGATGTTAACAAACTAAAATTTCATAGAATCTCTTAACCCAAAGCAAAAAGTAAACTAGCCACTCATGGCTAGTGAATTCATAAAGAAAATGTAAGGAAAACCTGAGAAAGAATACAAGTTGGAAGCCTCCCTTGGCCCCAAAGTTCTCCTCAGCTCTAAAGAAAAGATTAAAAATGCATGAGAATGCATGAAACACTACATGAGACTCAACAAAAGACTCAAAACACACAAAGAAATGACCCTAAAAACACTACTAAAATAGGGTCATCACTTGCAAGTAAAAAGTAAAATGTGATGTAATTGGAACATAGGTCTAGTGATGACTATGGACCATGAGAACGATGGTACCGTTAGAGACAAACAGTTACTTGCACGTGAGGGTGTTTGTGGGTTGTACGGTGTGTCCCCACGTGATTTGGTTGACTGCGGTCACCTTGTGATTTTGTGGGTTGTACGGTGTGTCCCCACGTGATTGAGGGTTGTACGGTGTGTCCCCTCCGAGAATTGTTCATCTGCGAATGATCGTGATTTGGCCATTGGTGTTGAGGTGGTTGTGTGAAGTGAGGAATCCGTTAGCCTAACTGACTAACCATTGATGAAAACCCATGATCGATTTTTAATTTACCTGTGATGATTATTGAGTATTATGTATTTTGCTGTCGACCTGACCCTTGCGCTACTTGTTTATTTGTTATATGTTGGGGGGGGGGGGGTAGATGGTGTTGGCTACGATCATGGTGACTTCCTGGAAGATGAGCCACGATGATGAGGAGTCCGAACTAGAGCCAGAGGAAGAGCTTCCCAAGGTGACCGACGATCCTTGGAATGAGATTAACCCATCCGACGATGAGTTGTGGTCCCGGAGCTTCACTGCAAGGACCAAGCGGCAGTTCCAGAATGGTCAAGGGGGCATCTATGTGGACTTGAAGACTTCATGGAGGACATGCTCCGGAATGACTAGGGTTGGGTTGAGTGACTTGTACTTTTCTTCTGGGTTGAGAGTACCGGGTGGGCGGTGGACTATTTACTTTACCTTTCTGTTGGATATTTTCCTTCCATTCAATGTAATTTACAACAAGATTTCTTTTGGGATAAATATTTTATACATCTCTGTTGTTTAATGAATTTGAGTTCGCATTGGCTTTTATGTATTCCGCAAGTTAATTTGGTATAATTTTTAAGAGTTTCGCAATATTAGAACTTTTGTCATTTAATTCAAGATTCATAAGTGAATCGACGAAAACTCTTTATGAAAATTGGTTAATTAGTTACTGTGTAACACTCGAGAAATCGGGGTGTTACATTAGTCATATACATGGTTCTAATTTATAATGTATGTAAAATTTCCCCAGGAAACAGGTACACAACACAATTGAGAAATTCTGTTTATTGCAAAACATTAAATAAAATTATCTGAAAATTTTCAATCCATTAGACAAAAGAAAAAACATCTTCAGAAAAACTCCAACTCTGTTCTCCAAAGAAGCAAGAGAGAAAAACTCGAACACATAAAGGACTTAAGGTATTATGACATTGGATAGAGACTAGTAAAATTAAAGTATTCAAGTAACCATGAAAATTAAAGAAATTATCAAAATAAAGGTAGGAGTTCACAAACAAATGACACTAACATATCCATTAAACTGACACTAAAAGAAATGCAAATGTGGCAAGAAGTGAGTGTACTACATCCACACAATGTAATTCTCTCATTTTATCCATTAAGCTTCATTTAGAAATACAAAATGGATTTGTTATCATTTTAGCCTATGTAGAAATTTCTGCTGCAGCGACAACACTCTTAGTTATGGAAAGACCACGGCAATCGTGAGAACAATCAGGGGTATCCTCCTTCCAAATAGAAATGTACACTGCACACCATAGTATAGAACAAACTAAGAAACAAAAAATTCAACATAAGAATTGCTTGCTACAGAGCACCACACACCAGTCTTACCTAATCAAAGTGCAAATAAGACACATGAGCATAATCAACATGATAAAAGTTGTAACTGAAAAATAAGAAAATGAAGCTTTAAAACCCAAACCATCACAACCAAAGTTTTTTATTTATTTGAACCAATAAAAATAGCTCAAGTCAACCTTTACTTACTCATTTCAACCTCAATACTAAGAGTAAGGTGTAACAAATGCTCAGACTAACCATAACTAACACCAACATCTCTGGCATAAATGGCCTTCAAATGCAACTGCAAAAAATTCAAAAAGTCTTAGCACATTAAGGGTACACATAAAGCCGGCAAACTAAAATCAACAAAAATTTATAAAGGAGTTCTTCATTCTGGTAATTTTTTAGACTCTACACAAATTCTTCTAAACTATTTGTCTTTTATTTTTAAGTACAGATAGTCAAAAGACACTTTAGAACTATTGCAATGGATCGATCACCCTGATGCATCATGCACCATAGGACAATTGCCTATCTCATGGGAGCCAAATGTAGATCAACTTTTGAACTTTAATTATCATCATACTTCAGTCTCACATACCTAAGCTATCACTTCAAGGATTACAAAAGGTCACAAATCATTATAATAAAAAATTTATGCTACAAGCATTGATTTGTATGACTGATATGTTGGTAAGATTTTTGATCATATGAACGTAATGTGGAACTTAAGAGTATATCCATAAGAAAAGGAATCTAAATTTATGCATATGTACCGAGAGTACCTGGTGCTGACCAAGATTAAGCAGATTCACCAAGTAATGGAACTGTTGCGTCCTAAGGTATGCCTAAGTAAGAGAAGGTACTGAAAGCAAACTCTAGCAGAGCACTAAAATAGCAAAGATATCATAAAGGGAATATTCTCATTAATTGTCATAAAAGTTGGTTGTACAAGGTAATGATCTTCCCTTTTATAGAGGGGTGAGGTCATGACATGGACTTTTCCTACATTTCCCTTTTATAGAGGGGTGAGGTCATGACATGGACTTTTCCTACATTTGGGCCTGACAACCAGGGCCTAAATTCCTATACATATAAGACAAATCCAAGCGAATCTTCCAGTTGTCACGGGACCACTTGAAAGGGGGCGAGAATCTTCGGTGTTTCATCGATTCCCGCCTTGCCTACTTCCGTTCCACTGGTTGTTTGTTTCGGGCGGGAATGAAGGTCCAATCCCGCCCATTCCAGTGGTCTAAGTCTGCATATCTGCAATGAATGGTAACAAAAGACAAAAGTGGATTAAGGGTTTGCAAAAATGGCCTCAGGAGAAAATTTTATGGGCATTATGTCCACACGGGATATCACTTATAAGCAAAACTGCAGCAGCAAAACATCTAGCAACAGAGGGTGTGATTCATTGCATCAATCTACACCTAAATATTATAAGAGTTCTTTTGCACAGCCAAGAGGAGTATATTACCTGCACAAGATGTTTGCAGAGTAATAAACAGTAAAATTCACACTCAAAATTAAATCAAACGATTTCTTATCATTGTTTTCCAATTCTGCCAAATAGGTGACAATTGGAAAGTTATTATCATGACTAAAAGGTGCATACATATCTTTTCTGTCCTAAACAAAACTGAAATTGACACTAACATTTTTATACACATTTTCATTAACCTGTAATTTTCTGTTTCTTTTTAAGTTTAGTTTACATGAATCTTAACTTTATTCTTTAAAAAATCCTCAATCACAGTTTTGAGAGATTACCTCTCCAAACTTAAAAAAACTAGCCAACATACATATTTCTACAAAACCCTCCAAAATCTCAACCACAACCTTTCCTACAATCTCCACACACACTATCTATCCTACACATTTTTATACACATTTTCATTAACCTGTAATTTTCTGTTTCTTTTTAAGTTTAGTTTACATGAATCTTAACTTTATTCTTTAAAAAATCCTCAATCACAGTTTTGAGAGATTACCTCTCCAAACTTAAAAAAACTAGCCAACATACATATTTCTACAAAACCCTCCAAAATCTCAACCACAACCTTTCCTACAATCTCCACACACACTATCTATCCTACAAGCCCCTAAAGTCTAGTCCAAAAATACCTTGAAAAGGTTGTTTCTCATTTTCCAGAAAGCATCAATCAAATTTCCCAAGTGCATTAATGTAAATATGGGTTTGTTGAAATTACCGATTTATAATTCCACACACACAGTGTTCAAACTATTCACAATTCCACACTCGGGGTTCTATGCTCTAACTAACAAACTAATAGGTATATAAAGTACCCACTGAACACAATATAGAATCTCCCAGTATACAGACTCACAACATGTAAAATACGATCTACGTGTTGAAGAAAAGAGAGATTAAAACTGAATCAAGGGAAATCACTTGAAAATGAAAATAACACTTAACTTGTTCCTGAAAAGTTAAACAAAGACTACTAGTAACACAGTAACATAAGAGATAAAACAACCTCCCAAGATTGATTTTAGGTTATGTCAATCCTTTAAAAGGTGATCGATTTGATCCTGAGGTTTGATCAGCGTGTGGGATTCAGCCGAAGGCATCATCCTCCGATGCGTCCTCACTAAGATAGCCTTTTTCTTTTTCAGCGTAAGGCTCTTGAGTGTGGTCTTGTTCGGTGTCGGATTCAGAATCACAATTCTCACATAAAAGTAAAGAAAGCTTTTCCTCATGGGTTAGATCAGAGTAAATGTTGATGGCACATGGCTTATCAAGGTTCTGTTGGTGGGTGACCCATTCAAGCTCTTTCTTGAAAACACTGAACCTGTAGCGTTCCTCTTGTTCGTCGGCGTATATTGGTCCAAATCGGTGGCACCGGCGTGCAAAATGTTGTCTGGCTTCCTCTTCAGAAAAGAGAAGCACATTGGTGTCTCCTAAATCATTCAGGGTAACTATAACAACAAACAATTAAGATAAGAAAACAATCATGAAATAAATTGTGGTTGTGATCTGATTTAGGGTTAGTTTGTACTATGTCTGAACCTTTAGGATCATCACAAGACATTGGAACTAGAAGGTGGTGAGAGTTGTCTCCTGAATCCTTGTCGTCGTCAAGTTTCAATTTCTTATTCGGTGAAGCAAAATCCTTGTAAAATAAACCAACAACAAAACAACACAACACAGGCAAGCACAGTGGCACACTAAGAATCAAATCCTGAATACGGTCCCTGCATATACTTGTGTTTGAAAGCTTTCACCCAAAGCTTATCAGAATTTTAAGTCAGTTGCCAGTCTGCTTTACCCATGAGAGTAGTATTAAAATCCCCCATATCCTTCACACCTAATGTTCTATCCAAGAACATAAAGTAGAGGTATAGTATCTAAGATGTAAGGAACGTGATGTGAGATTCCTAGAGAGAATGAAAATGTAACCGCTTTTGAGAGAGAGAATAACTGAATTTCAATCTTGTTATTTCACAAATGAGTCAAGAGTCATTTACAATTGGTACCCTTCCCCTATTTATAGGTGTGGAGTTGGGTCCGGCGCCTCTAACTCATCCTAATGGGCCAATTGGGCCTACAGGAGAGAGGCCCAAGTCCCTGGCGCGTTCATCGCCCTAGGCCAGCGCTCCTAGGCGAGGGATCCCGGGGTCTCGCCCAGTCCACAAGACACCGAGCTCGAAGCATGAGAGTTAAGTGTGTCTTTAAACAGTAAAAACAAGACGATGGCCATAAGAAACTAACTAATGTTAAAAACATAAGGTCTGAAAACAAAGAACAATTGCCAACATGGCTTGGTAATTTAAAGCTTTAAAATTCAAATTTTAAACTTCTTGCTGCGTTCCCTTTTCCCGGGCGGCTCGAGTCCACAAGCAGACTTGTGGCGATGGCATTTGGTTCGCTCGCCTCATCACAGTTATGCACGTGTTTTGAATCGTGGTATCTTGATGCACTCAGGAACTATGACACGTCGCACCTGAGGTCTGCAAGATCTCAACTGCTCTCCCGAAACGTCCCCTCGAATCCCCACAAATTCTGTCAGTTTTGGATACTGGGTGCGACTTCCTCTTACTGCGTTATTTCCAATTCCAAAATTTCGCAACTGCAATCATTTTCCCGTTGTTATGGGGCACGATCTCCCACCTTTCTTCCACATTCTCCAACGACTGCCCCCAGCATCCCTTCACACGTTTCCCCTTAATCATTGCCCCTCGCTTATAAAGACGCTGTGTTCCTTACCCTTCAATTTCAATTTTTCACGACGCGCGAGTCTCCCTCTGCAGACCATTGTCTTTAACTTTCACAGCTTCCCACGCGTCGTCCTTCTTTCCCGCGAACCTTCTCAGTGTTAAAATAACCTTCCCTAATTATACCCCTTATGCAATGACACCGAAACGCCGGACCAGAAACTCCAAACGCAATGTCACCGTCGCCACCCCCTATGGTGCGTTCCCCCCACTGATCTGCCCACCCCCGGGGGGAGCTCCACTTGAAGAAGAAGACATTGTTGCCTTTTGAACGAGGACTTGGGAGTCCTTGTCAGCTCTCGCCGTAAGGGCTCTGCCCGCCGGAATGATGCCCAACCAACCGTCTAGTTTAGATCATTAGTCCTCCATTTGTGAAGTTTCTTCGGAATCCGGTGGGTTTTGTCATGAGAAGCCTCTTGACAATCTTATGTATTACGGTGTTTGCTCAGCCGCCGAGCGTCCTTGGCTCCGTCCTCAAGACAACCACGTGGGTGTTCCCCACTTTATCTACGCGTATGGGTACATGTTTACAAGTTTGGGAATCAGGCTCCCCTTTTCTCCCTTTGTTTGCTCCGTGTTTCATAGTATCAATGTCGCTCCTAGTCAACTTCACCCCAACAGTTGGGCTTTCCTACAATGCTTCGAAATCCTCTACGACGCGATTGAGCAAGAGCCTGAACCCTTCTTTTATTTATATCGCGTGTCCGCCCAGCTGTCGCCACCGCGTAGCTGGGTTTCCCTAGAGGCTAGACCCGGACGTCAGCGCTTCAACCCTTTTTGGTCCAGCATCACCGTTGATATGGCTCGAAAGTTCTTCAGGGTCGTGGTGTCCCATGAGTACCCCGAGGTTTTTACCCAGAGGGACGGCACCGCCCGATTCCCCCTCTGTTGGACCCAAGAAGGGCTCCAAGTAATTGACCCGCCTGAGGATTCTTTAACCCCTGAAGACAAAGCTGTCATCAGTTTTCTGGCTAGACTCCCAGTTTTAGACTGCGCTCGTGTGATTGGTAAATCCTTCCCCCTTATTTACTTCGTATTTCCCGTTTCTTGCTAGCTCATCCTAGCCGTTCTTTGCTTCAGGAAAAATACGCCATACCAGCAAGGACCTTCTGGCCGCCTTTGAAACGAAAGGAAACGTCTCATTCCCCCCCCCCCCCGGGTTAACTTGAAAGGCGACAAGACATCCTTGTCGAAAGTCCAGGCGAGTGGGAAACGACCCCTCGGCGAGGAGGCCCCTCGCCCCTCCCCAAAGAGACCACACCCCGTGGTTGATGCTTCGCTCTATGGCGGGGAGAGAACTCCTGTTATCTTCGCAACTTTTTATGAGTCTGGGGAGACTCCCAAGTCGAAGCAGCTCGGTGGACCTTCAAAGGCGACCCCAGCCTCCTCGCCCAACGTCCAAAGCAACCTGGTTGACAGACCCTTCCCCAATACGACGGTTGTCCCGCCGTCGCCTGGTCAAAACTCAGTGCCATCTGCTAGTGCTCCACCGCCGCCGCCGCTGAGTCACGCTACCTCCCTCCCCTCAGGCTTAGCAAGCCAGGGATTGTCGTATTCTCTATCTTTAACACCAGTGTAAGCGGCGAGGATGGATGAGGTAGTTAAGAAGCAGGGTTTGGACAGGTTTTCGGAAGGTGCATTGGCGATAGTGCTCCACGCCTTTCATTGTTACAAGCAGTCCGCCTAGGATGCCGACGAGTTGCGATCAGAGGTAACGCGCCTTCGCGCCCTCAACGCCAAATTTACTGAGGAACGCCAAGCGCTCCTCGCCCAGCTGAAGGCCAAAGAAGCCTCCTTCTCCAAAGATCTGGCCGAGCAGTCCAATCGTGCTGAGGTTAGCTTGGAGTTTCGAGACAAAAGAATTTCTAATTTGGAAAAGGCTCTCACGAAGCTGCAGCAGGAGGTGCAGTTGAAATCCGAGGCGAAGGCGGATCTGGCGGCTTCCAAAGATCAGACCCTTTCTTTGATGGAGACCGATCTGGAAAACCTTCGTTCTGAACTTGCGAAGGGAGACGAGGCTTTATCTACGGCGAAGACTCAAGCTCAGCTCGACGCGAAGGCTTTAAAGGAAGAAATGAGGTTAGATGCCGCTGCCACCGCTGTTTTTGAGCGCGGTGATTAGCGCATAATTGATGCACTTTATGTGTGTCTTTCTAAGCTTCATTATATACATTTTTGTGCTTAATTATTATGACTTAACCATGTTTTAGCCATTAGTGCTTATTTGGATTGTTCATGGAAAAGTGCTTAATTCTACACATTTAGTTTATGTGACTGTTTTGCTAGAACAGGTTGAATTTGGAGTAAAAAATGCTCAAAAGGGGCGAATAATAGTTCTATGGAAAGCTAACTCAAAGCCCTACAACTTCCTCATTCAACATAATTTGAGAATCAACCTCTAACATGGTCAGAATTACCTTGCAAAGTTGCTGTCGCTGATCCTGCGAGTCTGGAACAGTCTGCACTAAAATTATCATATCTTGGTCTACGAAACTCCGAATTATGATCCGATTGAAGGACCGGGAAGCTGACTTAAAGGGCTACAACTCTTATGCCTACACCAATTGAAGATAAAGACATCTTGTGGGACCCGCGGATACCTGATTGTTCAGCAGCTTACTCATTTCTGTGGGCCCAATTTTGTGAAGATTTAGAAAAGATTTAGATAACAAGGATTGTTACTTGGAAAAGAAGTTTATTTATTAGTATAAATAAGTGAGATTTAGGTTTTTGATAGACCTAACCACCAACACACCACCTAAGCTCCTCCTCCCCCTCATATATCTCCCT
The DNA here is from genome assembly GCF_012489685.1 of Lotus japonicus. Lineage (NCBI taxonomy): Eukaryota > Viridiplantae > Streptophyta > Magnoliopsida > Fabales > Fabaceae > Lotus > Lotus japonicus. The sequence continues at coordinate 89,884,193 of NC_080041.1, read as the reverse complement.
CTTTTCTAGTATGAGTTGCTAAACTCATTAGTTAGTCTTAGGATTTTTAATATTCTTGTATTTGCAAACTTGAGGTTATGTTCTTAATGCAAATTCCTTCTTAATTAATTCTCTTCATCTCTATTTCTGATCTAGGCTTTGCTTAATTCTGTAGTTTTAGAAATAAGAGTTGATGCATGTTCGCTTAGTTCATGTTAGTTCGTTATTGTTTCTTAATCGCTTAGTTTAGGAAACTGTGAGTTAATTTCCGCTTAGTTAATTAGTTCTCACGAATTAGGGAATTGATAAGGAAGAATTAATCTTTTGTAACCAATGAAGGTTTGTTGCACTTGAATGTTATAATCCGATGACTAACGCTTTCTTTCTTCTGAATCTAATATATATATTTATTGCTTTACTTGTAACCATATCAATCAAAACCCCCTTTGATTTTCTTTGTTGTACTCTAATATCAATTAATACTTCACCGAGTCCTTGTGAGATCGATCCTGGTGTTCAACACCTTGTACTGCATTTAAAGGAGAATACTTTGACACGCACCCGAGACAGTGCGTTCGTCAAATTGGCTTTTTAGAGTATTTTTTTTCCTTTTTTATATGTAATCTACTTTATTTTTTCGTTTTTATTAAAAAAAACAAAACAAAAAAACATTAGTGGTTATACGTAGATTTAATTTGATTTTATAATTACTTATTAGATTATAGGTTGTTTTTCTTTTATATCTTTTATATTTATCTCATATCTTTTATTCCTATCTCATCTTTTAATTCTCTTTGCTATCCTCTATTATTATATCACTATCTTATTTCTTTCTCTATTTTATCTCTCTTTTATTTTATTTTGCTATCTTTTCTATCTTCTTTTCCTTCATTATTATTCTTCTTATTATTACTAGATATTTGTTTTTCTTTACTAACATTTTTTTTCTATATTGTTTCAGATCACGTTCAGAATTATTAGTATTATCTTTTTTTTCCTTTCTTGTTTTTTTTTTTACTAACGTTGTTTTCTTTCCCTCTTTTTCCCTTTGTTTTCGTAACAGGTTTTTTCTTTCTTTTTTTTTAACGTTTTTTTTCACTAACATATCTTCTTTTTCTTTTCGTTAGTCTTTTATCATTACTATTATTTATTGTTCGTGGAGTAACAGAACACAAGTGTTAGTTTGTGGAGTTTTTTGCAGTGATGGAAGCTAAACTTGATAAGCTAGAAACCAGACTCGACGAGATGCTATTTTGTGTTACACAAATGTTGCTCAAGAACCATCAACAAGAGTTTGAGTCCCCTCAATGTTATCCACAAGAGAATTTTGAAAATATTTGCTATCATCTACAAGGGCAATATCAGCAGCCTATTTATGCACCACCATGCTACTATCCGCTAGAGGAATTTTAATATCCTTTTCATGATCCACGTCATTCACAAGAGGAATTCCATCAACCTTGGAATAATCCACCCCAATTTTTGGAAGACCTTTCAAAGCAATATGTAGCAAACCAAGCGCAATTTCAACAACCTCAGCACGAGGCACCTTCCATATTGCAAGAAATTCAAGACATGTTGAATCAAATGTTTGCAAATCTCAATGCGAATGCTGATCAACGCCTACAAGATATTGAAAATTTACAAGCTCTAGTTAATGAGCTAGTTGTTGAGCTGAGTTGCATGTTGAAGCTGAAACTAATTTTGATGTTGAAATTGATACTCATCTTGATACTAACACTGATGGTTCTTGTGATGTTAGTAAGCTTGAATTCGATGCTGCTTTTGATACTAGTGTTGATAGTCCAGCATGTTTTGATTTTGCAGATTCTAATGATGAAGCCAACCAACAAGAAATACATCTCTCTCTGCCACAGAGAACTTATGAGAGTGAGAAGATGTATCCTGGTGAAGAAGAAAATAAGTTGTTGGATGATTTCCAAAAGTGTTTTGTAGGGGATGAAGTTAAGAAGATGGATGTAGAATGTGGATCTAAATTAGCAATTTTTCCACATAAGCCGCTTTTAATTAATCTAGATATTTTTGAAAAAGTTGTGCTTATTGGAGACTCTGTTGATTGCAAGGAGTCAATTTCCATGGAGGACTACTTTTTGAAACCCTTGCCAAAGCCACCAGACAATGAGTTGATTGTTGAATGTACTGATTTTTCATTTACTCTTATTTCAGGTGGTACACATGCTCCAAAAAAGTTTTCACTCAAACTGACCATTGTCATGAGTCATGCTAAAGGTGCTAGAAAGCAGTTTGGGTTTGTTCAGCTTTTTGATGATGAGATCCCTCTAAAGCCACCTGACTTGTGGATTGTTGTTGTTGTGCCTCAAGACTATGAGCTTCCGCTCAATGCAAGGCCTCCACTGGACCCAGGTGATAGCATTTTCATAGCATTACAAGGTTTAATGCCTCGCCAGCTCCCATGATCACGGGTTCTTCTAACCTTTCTCTTTTATTACACTTGTCTAATTTATTTGATGATTTGTGCCTCACATTGTGGACAATGTGTGATTTAAGTGTGGGGAGGGGAATCTTATTTAGGAATAGTAGAACCTCAGTTAGGATAGTTTGCAATTTTAATTTATTTGCTTTGTTTTTCTTGTTTTCAATAAAATAGTTCACACTTTTTCAATGAGTTTTAGAGATACTGAGTTTGTGAGCAATATAACCACTTTTCTATTAAGTTTCATTTCTCTCTTGGATGAAGCTGCTTGTATTTTGAGTTCATCATGATTTGAATTGAGAATTGATTTGTTGGATTCATTGTGTTGTATGCTTGCCAAGTGAGACTACCTTGTGAGATTTTGGACCAAACACTTGAATGGTAATATTTTTGCCATGATCCTCTTCTTTCTTGTGTGATTTTCTCATGTTTATATGCACTGCAGAACTTGACTTGATTCTGACTGAAATTGTTGTTCATGTGCATACATTGAAGTGATAAGGCATTCTTTTTCAATAAGCTACTGGCCTAAAAAGCTAACCTTGCAGGTTTTTAACCTTTGTTTTAGCCCATTTGAGCCTAATATCTCCATTCTTTTGTAGCTCATTACAAGCCTAAGTGAAAAACAATGATGATACCTTACCTTAGGGAATGTAAGAGCTTTTGAATTGTTTTGGGAATTAGTATTCAACAAGTGTGGGGGTGGATTATTTGAATGCATGGTCTAAGTTGCTCTAAAGAGGTACCTTCCTTGTGGATAAATTGTAAGCAAGCTGAAAAAAAGTTGAAAGAAAAAAAAATGGAAATGCTGAAAAGAAAAAAATGCAAAAAAGAAAGAAAAAAAAGAGAAGTTACAGAGTGAAGGAAGATACTCATCGCAAAAGAAAAAGAAAAGAAAGTGAAAGTTGGAAAAAGAAGTTGTGAAAAGGAAGAATGTATTGGGGTTGTGAGTAAGTTTAATTTGAATTATTCCCCATTGCTCTTATTTTTCCTAAGGTCTTAACTCTGAATATCTTCCATAAACCCTTCCTTGACCTTAGCCTCATTACAATCTTGAAAAGTCCTTTGATCTTTGCGTGCATTTGTTCAATTTAATTGGTGTGTTAGAATCTTGTCAAGCCTATGATAGATGCATGTTTTCATGAGATGATGAGAGTTGCTTAAGCATGATTACACACAAGCCTAAACACTTGAGTGTAGAGAGTATAACACTTGCATCAGACTTTGATGTTCAAATTGCAATTCTTGTTGGCTTGGAATGTAGGTGATGGAGTTCTTATTTGTCTAATCTCTATTAAAATGAAGTGATTGTTGTCTTGCTCATAAATCTGAATTTATACCTCTCAAAGGTAAGTGTGAGCTGAGTTTTTATGTTTTAGGAAGTACTTGTTATCAGTGATTTCCTGATTCTTCTTTGAAGTTAAGTTTTGCCCAGGAGTGCAAAAGGTTAAGTGTGGGGGAATTTGATAAGCTCATAATTGATGCACTTTATGTGTGTCTTTCTAAGCTTCATTATATACATTTTTGTGCTTAATTGTTATGACTTAACCATGTTTTGGCCAATAGTGCTTATTTGGATTGTTCATGGAAAAGTGCTTAATACATTTAGTTTCTGTAACTGTTTTGCTAGAACATGTTGAATCTGGAGCAAAAAATCCTCAAAAAGGGCGAATAATATGTCTATGGAAAGCTAACTCAAAGCCCTACAACTTCCTTGCTCAACACAATTTGAGAATCAGCCTCTAACATGGTCAGAATTGCCTTGCAAAGTTGCTGTCGCTAATCCTGCGAGTCTGGAACAGTCTGCACTAAAATGATCATATATTGGGCTACAAAATTCCGAATTAAGATCCGATTGAAGGCCCGGTAAGCTGACTTAAAGGGCTACAACTATTATGTTTACACCAATTGAAGATTCAGACTTCTTGTGGGACCCGCGGATACCTAATTGTTCAGCAGCTTACTCCTTTCTGTGGGCCCGATTTTGTGAAGATTTAGATAATAAGGATTGTTACTTGGAAAAGAAGTTTATTTATTAGTATAAATAAGTGAAATTTAGGTTTTTGTTAGACCTAACCACCATCACACCACCTAACCTCCTCCTCCCCCTCATATATCTCCCTCTTTTCTAGTATGAGTTGCTAAACTCCTTAGTTAGTCTTAGGATTTTTAATATTCTTGTATTTGCAAACTTGAGGTTCTATTCTTAATGAAAACTCCTTCTTTATTAATTCTCTTCATCTCTATTTCTGATCTAGGGTTTGCTTAATTCCGTAGTTTTAGAAATAAGAGTTGATGCATGTTCGCTTAGTTCATGTTAGTTCGTCATTGTTTCTTAATCGCTTAGTTTAGGAAACTGTGAATTAATTTCCGCTTAGTTAATTAGTTCTCACGAATTAGGGAATTGATAAGGAAGAATTAATCTTTTGTAACCAATGAAGGTTTGTTGCACTTGAATGTTATAATCCGATGACTAACGCTTTCTTTCTTCTGAATCTAATATATATATTTATTGCTTTACTTGTAACCATATCAATCAAAACCCCCCTTTTATTTTCTTTGTTGTACTATAATATCAATTAATACTTCATCGAGTCATTGTGAGATCGATCCTGGTGTTCAACACCTTGTACTGCATTTAAAGGAGAATACTTTGACACGCACCCGCGACAGTGCGTTCGTCACGCGGTCGCGGCTTTTTCCTCGCCAAAGCTCAAGTCAAACATCTCCACCCCCGAATCGATCTTCGCTAGATGGGGGCGTTCAAGAGAGTTACTCCCACCGGGTTGGTTGGAATCGATGATCCCCCAGGCTTCGTCGCCGAGCGTTTCCTGAACGAAGAAGATGTAGAGCAAACCAAAAAATGTTAGCAGTTTTTAGGTCAATTTCGCGACAATGATTTATTTTCCTGTTGTTTTTTAATGAGAATTCCAAGTCCCTTTTGTGTTTTGCTCTGCTATGTTTATTTTATTTTTCCCTTGAAACTCCAATCGAGCTTATGCCCTCCTTCTCCGCCGACGCTATTCTTGTTACGAGCTTTGGGCATGAGCACCCCGCCGAGAAGGCTCCTGGCTGTAAATGATGTGAGTCGTTTTCCCTAGAGAGTCCTAACGCTCGCTTAAACACCTCTCCCCAAATTCCAACGGAAGGTTATCGTTGACCACCGGCCGGGAATACTTGTGCCTTTATTGCGAGTCGTATCACTTTTCAAGGAAAACTCCTCGAGAAACTGCTTGTGCAATAACTCCTGGAGACTGAACTTAGTGTATAAATGGTAGCTAACTCATAACAGTCTCCACATCTCATCTGCTTCTAAATTCGAGCATCACAATGGCATTCTTTGAAAGTTGCATCCGTGAATTGAGGAAGAAAGCTTTCGACGAGGATCTATATATCAATGTTAGGCATCCAGAAGACCCTAGCGTCTATCAACTGACCAATCAGTTGCTAGGCATGAGCCTAAGCCCGAGATGGACAACAAACTCAGAGGATTCCTCGCGTTCGTGGAGGAGCTTCAGGATCTATTCCAGCGGGAGCTGGATAATTACGCCGACATTCGAGCGGTGGAGGCTTTGCTGGAGCCCCTGGCGGAGGGTCCTGAGAAACAGGAGGTTCGCCGAAGCTTGGTCCGGTGGGAATACAAGCAGCACCGTCTGGAGCTTGAGAAAAGAGAGTATCGTCGTCAATGTAGGTTTATAAGGAGAAATCCTCCATTTTGAGATGTAATACGAATGATATGAATAAAAATGAGTTTTTTTTTTACATGAATGCCTCAAGTTGTGTACTATTATGAATGCATGAGCAAATGAATAATAATCGGAAAAAACCAAAACGAAGGAGAAAATAAACAGTCGAGGCGAGCGGGTCGCCTGGGCTCGATCGCCATAATAAGGCGAGGCACGCGGGCCGCCACGGATAAGGGCCGTGCCGTCAGGAGCTTCGCCTTTCGTTTCGTCGCCATCTAGCACGTGTTTTCAGTGCTCGATTCCGAGTTTTTGCGTGAGTAGCTTTGAGAGTGTGTCATGTATAACTAGGACTTTCGCTCAGTATTGGACCCAGGCTTTTGTTCACACACATATTTCCCGTAAGAGCAGGTGTGGCCCCACCAGCCTTATTAGGCGGGGTCTTATAGTTTCTCGGGGCCCAATGACCATATAGGTTGCCTGAGACTTTTGGCCTAGTTAAAAATGCTCGCCTGCGTTTCGGGAAGACTTGACTCGTCCATATTTCGGGAAGGTTCTTTGGATAAGAAGCTTACCCGCACACGTCGCCAACAGGGGCTACGGTCAGCGCCAGACTTTCCGGAGCGATCCCCAGACATCAAGGTCGTGTTGGGATCGCCACCTTCAGGGAATTTTTCCCACCAGGCTGCCGTCTTAATTTAATAGTTAGGAGTATTGCTGTGAATATCCTTTTGTACTTGATTTGTAGAAATTTTACATCGAGGGATGCCTCGTTAAAAAACTCCTGTGACGGAGAAAAAGAGTCATCTTTATTTTTGGTCATAGCTTTTCAGTTGTTTCCTTATCGCGTTCAGAGTATCACTCCCAGTACTCCATCCTTCTCGCCCTGTGTGTCAACCTTGTAGTAGAAAGGAAATTGTCCTTGATCATCCTCCCGCTCGGTGCGCCGAGCTGACTTCGTTGGCCCCTTACTCCCGTCCCCTAGTTGCTCACATTTCCTCTTACCCTGATGACACTGCCACCGGCTACCCCTTCCTTCTGCCTCTCTCTTTTCTTCAGTCCGACGGCGAGTTTCCCCTTCTTCTACCTTTAATTCCGCCGCCTCTTCCTTTTCTTTTGGCGTCTGTGGAGGTTTACTGAATGCGGGCAGCCCCCAGGGAGTTGCTTCCTTTTGTTCCCAACTTACCTAGGCGCCCTTCTTGTTCGATGGTGAGCCTAGGTTCAATCGCCAGTACGCCCCTATTGGTTCCATCCATGTCCCTGTTCTCCCGACGTTGCTTATTATCAATACGAGCAAAAAATCCGTTTCGCCCTATCTCCCGGGCTCCCTCGTCCTGACTTCCCTCTTTCCCCAATCCGTTCGCCTTTTTGCTGACCTGCCTTTATCGCTTACCCGTGTCGTTCTGGTTCTGTGCAGCCGGACGCTCTCGTCCGTCTTCAGCTACCTCAACCTCATCACACCTGTGTCCATCGCCGGCTCCCTTCCTACCATACAGGTTAAGACAGTTGCTATAGCATTTCTTCGCCCCCCTCTAATCTATCGCTATTTTCCCTATCCTTCCGCAAAGCAGTGGATACTTTACCGTGAGGTGGGCCGTGGATATCACTGCATGGAGACGATTCAAAGTGCTTCGTCCTATGATGACGTTATACGTTGCCACAACATGCAGGACCAGATACCTTATCCTTAGGAGTCCAGCGTCCTCGCCCACTCCAAAAACTGTGTTCAAATCCACATAGTCGCGCACCCAGACTTGCTTTCCTGAAAAACCTACTAGGTTTCCTATGTATGGCATCGGGTCCTTGTCTGTTAGCCCAAACTGTTCAAACGCGTCCCCGTAGATGATATCCCCTGAGCTGCCTTGGTCCAAAAGCACCCTCTACACATTAAAACCATTAATTCTTATCATTACCACCAACGGATCATCTGTGTAGGCCTTGATTCCCTCAAAATCTGCTGACGATATCACTATATCTGGGTGTTGGCACCCAAATGGAGCTGGATATTCCTGTATCCATGCTGCCTCCCTCGCTTGCTTCCGCCTCGCCGTCGAAGCCCCCTACGGTTGTGTTGGCCACTTCAACTGACACCCCGCCTTCGCCGCTGATAGTTTCCGTAGCTTCCCTTCCCCTCGCCAGACTCATCTCCCACTTACCTGCGATTGGCGCTCGCCGCTGGCTGTCCCGTCGATCTCCGTCTAATCCGCGACCTGTTACCCGTGGTTGTCTCGCCCAGCGATAAACAGTCACTGGTGTTATGGCTTTCCAAGTTGTGATATTCACACCACTTGGACCGGCCCTCTATCTCGTGCAAAGGATCAATTCCGCCCTTGCCATCCTCGCGCCGTTTCCGCAACCGCTGCTTCCGAGAGCAACTTTTCCAATTCCTCGCTCGAGTGCCCCTCCAACCTCCTTTGCTGGCGGGAGTTAGTTTCCCGCCGAGGACGCTTATACCCTACGCTCTCCCTTCCTGGACAAAGTAACTTTCCCTTGAATTTCTTAATGAACTGGCCAACTTCCTTAGCCTTCCGCACATTACTCACTTCCTTATCCCGTACCCGTTGTCTCTCCAGCGACACCTTCGCCGCCCTCACGCGTTTTCTCTTACATGCATCGTCATCCTCTTCTAGGATGTAATCTCTTGTTCGGGCGCGAACCTCCGTCATCGAGCGCGCCGACTTCCTACTCAGCTCGCAACTCAGCTTTCCTACTGACAACCCGCTTTTGAAAGCGCACACGCACGTCTGAGACTCCAATTCCTCGAACTTCGTGGACGCAGCATTGTACCGCTCCACATACTGCTTCAAGGTTTCCCGCTCCCTTTGCCGAAGATCGAACAGATCTTCGACCGTCCTTACGGAGAATTGAATAAGGAATTTGGACGAGAGGTCGCGGAACTTCGCTATGGATCCTGAAGGCATAGTCATAAACCAGGCCACTACCGCACCTCGAAATGTAAATGGAAACATCTTGCACTTCACAGCGTCAGAAGCCATGCTCATCACCATTTCCTCATTGAACTGAAGCAAATGATCTTTTGGATCGGTTTCCCCATCGTACGTTTCCAACGCAAGGTTTCCCATTCCATCCGGTAGGGTCACCTCTCTCACCGCTACTGAGAAGACTCGACTTTCTCAGCGGCTTCAGCCTCCTTCGCCTCTTCATTCCACTGCCTGAGGCGGTAGTACTTCAATTCCTCCTACAAACAATCGTTTTGCAGTCTCTCGTCGCCTGCTTGTGCCCGTCGCGATTTTTCGCGGCGCAGCCTCTCTGTCCTTTCGCATTGCGGCGAAGGATCGTGCTCCTGCTTAATTTCCTTGCTACGCCTTTGGCGGCGCGGTTTCATCAGGATCTAACAGCGGATCAAGAAAGCAAACGAAGAATCGAGGACCAAAAATCCACAAACCGAAGAGAATCGCACAGAAAATCGAGCTTCTCTAGATCAAATCGCAATCCACGTAGTCCGGGAATCCAAATCTACCGTTCCCACAGACGACGCCAATTGTTCTATCCAAGAACATAGAGTAGAGGTATAGTACCTAAGGTGCAAGGAACGTGATGTGAGATTCCTAGAGAGAATGAAAATGTAACCGCTTTTGAGAGAGAGAATAACTGAATTTCAATCTTGTTATTTCACAAATGAGGCAAGAGTACTTTACAATTGGTACCCTTCCCCTATTTATAGGTGTGGAGTTGGGCCTGATGCCTCTAACTCATCCTAATGGTCCAGTTGGGCCTACGGGAGAGAGACCCAAGTCCCTAGCGCGTTCCTCGCCCTAGGCCAGCGCTCTTGGGCGAGGGACTCCGGGGTCTCACCCAGTCCACCTAAGCCTCTCTCATCCTCCTTGGCTGCTTTACCCATGAGAGTAGTATTAAAATCCCCCATATCCTTCACACCTAAGCCTCTCTCATCCTCCTTGGCTGCTTTACCCATGAGAGTAGTATTAAAATCCCACATATCCTTCACACCCAAGCCTCTCTCATCCTCCTTTGCCATTGCAACAGTGCTCTAATTGACAAGATGCCATCCCTCTGAGCCATTGTGCTTAGACGGTTAAAATAACTAATTAAAAGGTGGGAGGCCTATAACTCTGAATAAATACAAAATAATATATTTATTTTATGTTGTATGTGTTATGGAAGTGAGTTGGCGTAATAGTACATTAGGCACTACATTCCTTAAACAAATGGTTGACAATTTGATTCCCCAACTCTTGAAAAATATTTATTAGCCAATATCCTACTGCTTAGTGCGTTAAGAATGAGGTGAAAGATTAGTCTCAAACTGTACACTTACCAAATTGAATTTGTGTTGCGGTTCGATTCTAAAATCAAGCAGTACGATACAGTAAATAAAATGGAGAACAATTCGATTCTAAAACTCAGCAGGACAGTTCAGTTCTAGGTTAAGTGCACCGGTTTTATATGAACAGCCAGTCCAACTCTTCATAAGTTCAAATCTTGTTTGCAATTATTGGGTTCTCTTCTTAATAATAAGATGGGAAGCCATTCAAATTCATCCTCCAACGTACATCTTATAAACTTCTATTCACGATAGCTCACAAAATGATTGATTGATTCTTTTACATATCCAAGGTACTTACCGTTACAATGTGCTCACCGGGGGCAGTGATAATGCTACAAGACAATGTTTTTTTGATGGGGAAAACGGGGCTAGAGCCCAAACAAGAAAGCTAAGACCACAAGACAATGTACTAAAAGAAAACTAAAACTGACACTAACATTTTTATACACCGTGCCTAATCTATTTTATGTTTCTTTTATAGTTTAATATACATGCTTCTTAATTGTATTCTTTCAAAATCATCCTCACCCATTACCAGTTCTCCCAATGTATAGTCCAAAAATGTCCAAGGTTACTCATTTTACAGAAAGCATCAATCAAATTTCCCAAGAGCATTAATGTAACTATGGGTTTGTCGAAATTACCAATTTACAATTCCACACACACAGGGTTCAAACTATTCACAGTTTCACACACAAAAGGGTTCTAACTAACAAACTAAAGAGTATATAAACTATAAATAGCCACTGAAGAAGAAGAAAAATTCTACCCGTATCCAGCCTCACAACATGTAAAAAACTATCTAGGTTTTGAAGCAAAGAGAGATTAAAATTGAATCAAGGGAAATCACTTGAAATTGAAAATTTAAATTAAAACATACCTTAGCTTGTTCCTGAAAACAAAGACAACTAACAACAACAACAACAACAACAACAATAATAATAACAACAACAAAAGCCTTAGAGAAGTCGGCTAAGACTACGAACACAGTAACATAAGAGATAAAACAAGCTCCCAAGATTGATTTTAGGTTATGTCAATCCTTAAAAAGGTGATCGGTTTGATCCTGAGGTTTGATCAGCATGTGGGATTCAGTCGAAGGCATCATCCTCCGATGCGTCCTCACTAAGATAGCCTTTTTCTTTTTCAGCGTGAGGCTCTTGAGTGTGGTCTTGTTCGTTGTCGGATTCATAATCACAATTCCGACAGAAAAGTAAAGAAATCTTTTCCTCATGGGTTAGATCAGAGTAATCGTTGATGGAACATGCCACACCAAGGTTCTGTTGGTGGGTGACCCATTCAAGCTCTTTCTTGAAGACACTGAACCTGTATTGTTCCTCTTGTTCGTCAGCGTACATTGGTCCATATCGGTGGCACCAGCGTGCAAAATGTTGTCTGGCGTCCTCATCAGAAAAGAGAAGCACATCGGGACTCAAACTGATGTCTCCTAAATCATTATGGGCAACTGGTTTGCCTTTGTTCTGTTTCTGTAGGTGGGCGATAAATTCAAGCCTTTTCTTGAAGTTACTGAACCTGTAGCGTTCAACTTCTTCATCAATGTATTCTACTTCATTCTCCTCGCAAAAGGTTTGGAACTGTTTTCTTGCTTCTTCTTCAGAAAAGAGAAGCACATCGGGTTTCAAACTGTTGTCTCCTAAATCATTCTGGGCAACTAGAACAACAAACAATTAAGATAAGAAAACAATCATGAAATTAATTATTCAAGTTAGGTTTAATTATTTGGCAAAAATAATGAGGTTGTTATCTGATTTAGTTTGTACTATGTATGTACCTTTAGGATCATCACAAGATATTGAATCTGGAAGATGGTGAGAGTTGTCTCCTAAATCATTCTCCTCAAATTTTAATTTCGTATTCGGTGAAGCAAAATCCTTGAAAACTAAACCAACAACGAAACAAAACAACACAGGCAAGCAGCATATATAAGAAAACATAGATGAAATAAAGAAATCCATGAATTGTTGTGGTTTAGGGTGGCTTGTATTGTACCTGAATCGTGTTTGTGATCTGAAAGGAGCGTGCAGATGGGTCTGGAATTGGGGCCGCAAGACATCGTCAGGCGGCGGTAGAGATGGCAGAGAGGGACTGAAGGGAGGGTTGAGAGATCACGGGGAGGAGAGCGTGAAAGCGGAAGAAAGAAGAAGAATGGGTTTTGACGCGCGATTGATATTGAACGCGCCGGCGCTTGTGAAAGACTGTTGCTTTTTCTGTTTTCTTTTTATTCCGTGAGTTTGAAGTTCCTTATGGGTATACCTCAAGTTTCCTATCAATAAAATTAACTTATACCTCAAGTCATAGATAACTTTTTTTTTAACTCCTAGATATAACATAACCCATGTACCCAAAAAATAAAACATAACCCAACGCAAGAAATTAATTATTTTCTTTCAATACGTCGGAAAAATAAATTGCACTTATATTGATATGAGTGCCCCGATTATATGATAGGATGAGTTTCGCAATATTTGTATACTAAATGGGTATGACGACCCATGACCCAAACAAGTCAAAACCCAAGATATAAATGAGTCACCCACCCAAGCGGTGGGGATCTCACTTTTTACTCATTCTGCATTCTCTCGATTCTTTCTTTGAAATCTTCATTGTTGGGATATCTCAATGACCTCCGAAACCACAATCAGTCGTTCCAGACTCAAATTGTTGAACTCAATCAAATTCGAGATCCACGAGAGGGCGATCGAAGAATGAAAGAAACGGCGGTGGATTTCGAACCATTCACCGAGGAAATTGCTAACACAACCGAATAATTTGAAGACTTTAGTCCTCGATTCATACTATGGGGATACTGATCCCAAAGATCATTTGGTGTACTTCAACACCAAAAGGTCATGCCAATAATGTTGTTCAACACGTATTTAAAAAATTAAACACGATAGAAAAAATATAAAAAATGTCTTGTGTACGCCGATAAAATACTCTTATTTCATCTGTGCATGGCGCGGCGAGATGAATACTACTAGTGTTATTTATTTTGATTTGTCATTTTACATAGATAAATAAAATCTTTATAATTCTTTTATTTTCCCTTAATACGTCTAGCATGTAACTTATATTTAAAAAAATAACTATAAAATTGTTTATTACTATTTTAAGGAATTATCTCTCCAATATGTTTGGAACCGTAATAGGTTGTTTTTCACTTTTCTTTTATATTCTATTTAAATTTGTTATATCTTTTTGTAATCTTCTATTTTGAACTAGCATTTCAGGAATTTTTTTTTTTTTTTTGGGCTTAAAAGCATTTGTTGCCCCTGATGTGCAATTGACACCCCTCATCTAGACCCTATAAGTGGCAAAACCAACCAGTTGAGCTACATAGATAATTATTATAATTAGCAACACAATTTTATTTATATCATTTACGCTCCTCTTAACCTATACCCACATCTTCTTCCCAGCTTCAACCCATTACATTCGAACGCAGATTCTCATTATCAAAATCCATAGACAAGAAAAAATGGCGTGCTCTGCAGCTTCCCTCTTTGAAGCTAAACCTGTACCCCTTTTCTCTCCCAAACCAACCACCTCTCTCTCCATCCCAAACTCCCTCAACCCTTCTCCACCAAACCCTTCTCCCTTCATCACCAAACCCTTCTCCCTTCTTTCAGGATTCAGAACAATTTCTCCACCATGAAAATGAAAATGCTTCTTCATCTCGCTTCCCTGATTGGTCCTATACCCAGGACCTAATTCCATTCAATCTGTTCGATTCCAAGCCCAACCTAGCGAAACCCTGATCGAGATTGGGGAAAACACAACACAAACCCCAATCAACCAAACCACTGGCAGTAGCAGCAGCTGCTTCACCATCTCAAATCCTATTCTCATAACCTTAGAAAATTAAAGGAAAAATAAAAAACCCTTTCTTACTCCTTCCTACAATTTCCACCACCTTCGATTTCAAAGACTCTCACTTTCCTTTCTTCTGCTGTGATGGGATCTCAGCCTCTGGAGAATGAAAATTGAAAACTGTTCTGGAAAGGGAAAAATGCAGAAATGAAAATTGGATTGATTCTGATGGAAAATCGGTTTCTATAGGTGGGTATGAGGAGAATGAAATTGAAAACTGTTCTAGAAAGGGAAAAATTGTTGGATTCAGATAAAGAAAGAGGGAAATTGCGGTTAGATTATAGAAAGAGAAAGAGAAACTGGGCTAAGTTTGATTTTTTTCTTAAAAATGGGGAAAAATCTTGATTGTGAATTGGGAATTGATCTTGGGGAGATAGGAATGAAGTGCCAGAGTTGAATTGGTGCTGGCAACGCCATTGGTGTGGTTAGTGTTGATTCAGAATTAGCACGTGACCATCTTTTTTTGTTTTTTGTTATTATAATCCACGTGGCAATAAGAAAAATGAAAAAGAAAAGCTACGTCAGCCCCTCCGTTAGTTTTCTAACATCAAACTGACGGAGGGGTACTCGCTACACTTTTCAGTATCATTATGCATCAGGGGCAAGAAATGCATTTAAGCCTTTTTTTTTCAATATTTTAATCAGAAGATTGTAATTTTATGAAATCTGCTTAATTATATGATGGTTTCAAACTTTCTCATAGTATCTTTGACGTCTCCTATTTTTCCGTGGCCGTTTCTTCACATTCAGCTTTCACCCTCTCCTCCTCATCTCTCAACCCTCCGGTCCCTTAACGCCGCACCGCATTAGTGAGTGAGCCACCTTCCTTCCAATGGCCTCCAGACCCCTCGCGCTCCTGGTAGATCACAAAGAAGATGCAGGTACAAACCCTAACGTTGATGGTGAATTTTACTACAAAATTGCATGCAATAATTTCATATGTTTCTTATCTTGGGTGTGTTTAATTGTTGTTGGTTAGTTGAGAAGGATTTTGAAAAGAAATTAAAAGTTGACGACGACAAGGATTTAGGAGACAACACTCACCTTCCAGTTCCAATGTCTTGTGATGATCCTAAAGGTATATAGTACAAACAAATTAAACCCTAGCTAGGTCATGAGTTCAAAAAATTAATTAATTAATTTCATGTTAATTTTCTTATATATCTTGGCTTGGCTTCTTACTCGTTGTTGTAGTTGTGAAGAATGATTTAGGAGACAATAGTTTGAAACCCGATGTGCTTCTCTTTTCTGAAGAGGAAGCCAGAAAACAGTTCCAAACCTTTTGTGAGGAGTATGAAGTAGAATACATTGACGAAGAAGAGGAACGCCACAGGTTCAGTATCTTCAAGAAAAGGCTTGAATGGATCGCCCAGCAACAGAACAAAGGCAAACCAGTTGCCCATAATGATTTAGGAGACAACAGTAGTTTGAAACCCAATGAGGATCTCTTTTCTGAAGCCGAAGCCAGACAACATTTCCAAAGCTGGTGCGAGGACTTTGAAGTAAAATACGTTGACGAAGAAGAGGAACGCTACAGGTTCAGTGTCTTCAAGGAAAGGCTTGAATGGATCACCCACGAACAAAGCAAAGGCGAACCAGTTGCCATGAACAATTTGGCTGATCAAACCGAGGATGAAATTGTTTCTTTACTTTTTTGTAAAAATTGCGATTCTGAATCCGACACCGAACAAGACCACACTCAAGAGCCTCACGCTGAAAAAGAAAAAGACTATCTTAGTGAGGACGCATCGGAGGATGATGCCTTCGACTGAATACCACACGCTGATCAAACCTCAGGATCAAATGGATAACCTTTTTAAGTGATCAACACCATTACACCAATATTGTAAAAGTGCATCTTGTCAAGAAGTGAAATAACCAACAATATGAATAAAATTTTATATATTTGCATAGATTCGGTTTGGTTTAGCTTGGTCCAGTTTTGACAATCAAATCCGATCTAATCCAATAAAAAAAATTCAGTTTTTTTTTTCTTTCAATTTTGGATCGTTTGATTGAACTTTGGTGTTTTTGATCGGTTTTCGGATTTTATAGGATTGGATCGGTTAGCATGAATTGAAATAGGAACAGGAATATTAGTAATAATATCGTTTCTACTTAGTATAAGCCAAATTTGAAAGATTAACAGCTTTTCAAAGTCAACACTGGAACAGATTGAGGAATTTAAGTTCATACATATGGCACAACAATGCCTTATAACACACTGCCACTCCTAATAAGCAATAAAATGAATTAGTTCCTAAGTAGGAGCTCACACCTAAACATTGCAGTGAAATGGTTACACCACATAATAGAAGAAAAAAAAAACTCAAAGGTAGCTTCTATAGCCTGGGCTGTACATGCAACTTTCTGCATATTTGACAAGATCCTTAGGTCGAGGTAGATGAGAAGCCAGACCTGTCCACCAAACATAGAAGACATAGTTAAGGAACAAAAAAAATAATGCAGTGTTGTCAGAACATAACACATTTCGCGAAACTTACCAAGTTCGTATACTTTCGCTGCAACACTAGCAGCAATATGGGCTGATATCTTTCTGATATTTGTGAAAGGAGGGTAAATCAGTCCCTTGTCATAGTTCTCCTGTGATACTTGTGCAGCCAAAGCTTCAGCTGTTGCAAAAGATGAAATGGTTAGAGAATCCATTGATGTTAGCTCTCACAGGCAAGAAGCAGGTGTGTTGTCTCATAGAGGTTTTATCAAATGGACATGCAAGTTTCTTTAAGTTCAATATATTTTCTGCTCTCTTGAAAACTCCACAACCATTGATGATAATAAATGCAGGAACTCATTCATGCAATAAGTTATCATGCTCTAATGATAAAATCTCTCCAGTTTGCATTTACTCACAAGCTGCCAAGAGCATCTCATCACGCACGCGGATTGCCCCAGAGATGATCAAACCCAAACCAAAGCCAGGAAATATGTAAGCATTGTTGGCCTGAGTTAAAATCATGGGAAAACAAAACAAAAATAGTTAGCCATTTTTTTTTTTGTAAGGTGTATGTTGAATAAGAAAAATCTTATCAAGTATTAAATTAAACCTGTCCAGGAGCATAAACTTTTCCTCCATATTTAACAGGATCAAATGGGCTTCCACTAGCAAAAATTGCTTTACCCTGCAAATAGAAGACATAGAATGATAGGTAGGAGTTCTGATGGTTTCTCTGCTTTAACATTAACCGCACAAAATGATGTTTCTCAGGCTAAGCTCATAAGAAATAGTGGAAATTTTACCTTGCTCCATGTATAAGCTTCTTCAGCAGTGCACTCAGATTGTGAAGTTGGGTTGGAGAGAGCAAGAATGAGTGGTTTCTGCATGCCAAGAAATATCAAAAGAAGTTAGAGATTGAATCTTCTCATCAGGTAGTAAAAACATTGTTAGAGAAAGTAAGAGAGAACCTCATTCAAGGATGCCATGGCTTCAACCACCTCCTTGGTAAATGTCTTCCCTACTCCAGATGATCCAATCAATACGGTTGGCTTGATTGCCTGATGGAATGAATCGTAAGATATTGTGTCAAGGAATCAAGGATAACAACTCATTCATGAAATGAAAACGAAATAGGAGACATGTTCTTCACCTTGACAGCATCAAGAAGCGCCTTTACAGGTTCATGCTCGTGTGCCCAAGGCTTTTTGAAGTGTTGAAGTGATTCCAAACGAGATCTAACAATAAGGCCCTGATACAGACCCAGATTATTATAAAAGGTAAGGATAAAAGGAAGAACATAAGTAAGAGAAGATCATGCATGATGCATTTATGCTTAGAAATATTACCTTAGAATCCACAAGCCAGACCTTCTTGCGGGTCTCTTCAACTGGAGCTTTTGTCTGGAAAAGAAGATAGTGTTTAAGTACTTGATGAAAAATGCCATTTAGATTATAAAAAAAAAAGAACCCAATACAAATATCAAATTATACCTGCTTTGAAATCTCAAGAGCTATCAGCTCTGCTATACCAGTTCCAGCCTTCAATAACCAAAAGAGAAAAGTGAGAAATTTACTCCCAAAGAAAACCATACAGTTTCATTCCATGTGTATATTCATGCATCCTCATAAACAATGCATTGCTAAAGGGAAAAATGAAAGTTGAATGCAGGGCCTATAGGGAAGGTACTGGAGCATATTAAAGATACTATGTAATTGTAATGATTCAAGGGCATCAGCACACAGAAGACACCTGACAAACACCTAGAGTGAGAGAGGAAGAGAAGAGAGTGAAGTAATGGATGTGATATATGATATTATGTGATAAGAAAAGAGAGAGATAGAGAGAAAAATGTGGTTCTAAAATGTTTGAGTGTCTAACTACCCGTTTGGATACGAAGAGCAATAATTGCAGCTTATCTACTAAAAAAGCATTGAATAAGCCCAATAAGTGCACTTTGGTCAGCATCCAAACAAGCTCCAAGTATCATTACTGTTACTGGTAAGTATAGAAAAACAAGGAATTTCCCCCTTTCACACACAGTCTGAACTTTTAAAAATGCAAATAAGTCTCCCTCAAAAACTTACCTCTCCAGCACCCAAGAATAAGAAGGTATGGTCAGCTAAAGTTCCCCCAACTAATTTCAGGGAAGCAAGCAATCCTGCTAATACCACAGAAGCTGTACCCTGAATAACACCAAAGAAGTTCAGAGTCAGTGACTTGAGTTAAAATAAGAAATTGAGCATAAGCCAAAAGCTTTTCTAGCATGTTACCTGTATATCATCATTAAAAACAAGATGAGATGAGCTGTATCTATCCAGCAGATTGAATGCATTATGATTGGCAAAATCTTCAAACTGAAAATGAATCATGAGATTAGTAAAACTAAAGATTCAAGCAAACCAAAGCCACTCTAGATGTTGATCTGATGTATAACCTGTATAAGAACTTTCTCCCCATAGTTCTGCTTGACTGCACGCATAAACTCATCTAGAAGCTCCTCATATTCCTAAACCACAATGAACAAGTATAACGTTAACGGCATAGAAATTCCACACTAAAAATTGTAGTTAAATAAAAGAAAAAAAATGGAATCAGGCATTAGTTGGAATGTTCGAGAGTGTGAGGAATGATCAGACCTTTCCGGTTGCCCGCTTCTGTCTAAGACCAGTGTAAAACTCATCATTCAGCAATGTCTCATTGTTTGTGCCAACATCAATGGTAACAGGCAAGCACTGAAATCATAGATCCATATTGCAATTCATCAATTGATAAATTATGAGGAAGGGGAAGCGGAAGGGAAAGAGGAAAAGATCATT
Organism: Lotus japonicus; assembly: GCF_012489685.1. Classification (NCBI taxonomy): domain Eukaryota; kingdom Viridiplantae; phylum Streptophyta; class Magnoliopsida; order Fabales; family Fabaceae; genus Lotus; species Lotus japonicus. The sequence goes on along the minus strand of NC_080041.1, from coordinate 89,864,608 downwards.
TAGTAGTCCTTACTGATGAAGGGCGAACACCTCCTAATGCAGTATAGAGAGAGAGTTTCCCAACAGGAATCCCCATTCCCTGACAGAAAATTTAAGAGAACCATGTTAGTCCATGTGTAGAAACCCTTCTACAATTGATTTTGAAGCTAGAATTAATATTCTTATCTGTGTATAATACAGATAAAGGGACTAATGCTATATTTTACCTGGCAACCAAGATCTCCAAGCCCCAATATGCGCTCACCATCAGTCACAACAATAACTTGAATAGTCTTTTCTGGCCAGTTTTTCAGCACTTCAAGGATCTTGCCTCTGAAGAAATCAAGTACTTATTAGTATTTTCTCAAATGCTAAGTGGAAAACAAAAAGAGGGGTGCCATGAAAAAGCATACTTCTCTTTCAAACTGATGTATAGACCTTGAGGACGCTTATAAATGCTTCCATATTTCTGGCAGGCTTCTCCAACCACTGGAGTGTAAACAATGGGAAGCAATTCCTCAACATTATCAATGAGAATCTTGTAAAACAGCCTTTCATTCCTCTCCTGCCAATACAGAAATGTAACAAACAATGAGAAATTGATTAACAATAGTTCTTGGTTATATGTTCCTTACACCATCAGAGAATGTGTGTGCAGTGCCCTAAAATGTGTGCTATATGTACTCTTCATGGGAAAAGAGTGAGAGTAAATCAGCATGTACCTGGAGATCCATCATGGCCATGTACTTATGCAGAGGAACCTCATACTGGCGAATATTGTGCATCGTCCTCTTTTCCTGAACACGAGAATAACAACAAGTGTAGTTAGGAAAAAAATCTCCTGACCACATTGCATTTAAGGTTCCGTTTTATGTAGATAAATTATTGAAAGTTAACACTATGCAATCTAAGTAACCTGAAGCTCCTGAGTGAATACAGCTGGAGGCAAAAGGCCACGTAAGTAATGTGCATCTCTTTCTTTCTCAGTGAAAGCCAGCCCTTTGTTGTAGCGTGGATCTCTCAGCAAAGTGTTGCCACTGTAACAGAAAATGCTTGATTAGCATACAGATTACAGACTCTATGCAACAAGAGCATCAGAAAAAATGCCAAAGGTAAGAAGCGAATGATGTTTGCACGACTGTGGTGAATTTTCTTTTCAAATTATTAGCCAAAATGCTTTAAATTAAAACAGAAATGGGTTCAGATTTTAAAATCAGACTAGTTAATAGAACTAGCCTGCCAACATCATTAAACTGAGGTACATAAACATAAGAAATCTCAATGTTGAATCATCTCGATTCAATGAGGCTGAAAATTAGTTAAGTACTTAGTATCAGTACACTTAAGTTTCCATAAATGCTTCAGGTTTGAATTTTAAAGTTTCATATATAGTCCAAATGTACCATAGTAACAGAGAGTACTTCTTATGCAGATGGCCCCCAAAGTTTAATTAGTTTTGATTCATTCACAGTCAACTTTTTCTTGCATCTCATTTCCGTCCACTTTATTTTCTTATATCTATTCTTTTCCTATCACATCACATATCATATCATATCTATCATTTCTCACTCTTCTATTCTTATTTCTCTCTGGGTGTTTGGTGGAAATGAGGTGTGAGCCAAAATGATAACACAAGAAGTTCTTTTGCAGATCTCATCATAACAATTAACAAGTAGCTTGTTTCATAAAGAATTACAGCATTAAATAACTCCACTATGTGATGATCTACCAAGGCCAGTCTCCAATGTCCAAACCACAAAAATTCCTGGAATGTCATATAAAGTGAAGACATATTTTTCCAAGAAAAACAAAAAGTAATAAAATTTATTTCTTTTGTATAAATAATAGTAGTAATAAAGTGGGATAGATCGTTTTCCGAAGGAACAAAAAAAAAAAGTGGGATAGATCAGAAAACAAGTCTAGCCTAGCCAGAAACTGAAATGCCTAAATACAACAAGATCAAATAGACCAATGAAGCACAGATCCAAGATTCACAAAGAAACTAAAAAAATAATTACAGAAAACACCAAATGATTAAAATAAACACAAAAACAAAAGAGAGAAATTCTTGGTTGTCTTTTTTCACAGGTCAGATTAATTGAGATGTTAGATAAAATAATGAATGAACCAATGAGCAATCACCTTGCCACTGAGAAAGTCCATGGTGTGATAAGCTGATCCTCTGTGGCACTATCCTCACCATACAAGTCCCTAACACCACCACTCTCTTCACTGTTCTTGAAATCCTCTCCTACTACTCCTTCTCCTCCGTTCCTCGACATCGCTGCAATATTCAACTTTGGTTCTCCGCAACTTCCAACTAGTCTCTGAAAATAAAGCAAGTAATAACCACACACACCAAACAAACACAACGGTGATGAGAAAGCGACTAGTTTTGCTACATAAATATATTCATTGAGAAACATTAACAACTACCCAGATGAAAAAAATTGAAAAAACAAGGATTTTTCACCTTCTCAAGTCTCAACTGCGCAGACAACACAAAATGTAACTTGGTGGTGGTGTGACCGAAAATTTGTGCTCTATATATAGGCTATGGAAAATAATTATTATTATTTTATTTTTGATTTGGTTGCTTGTATGGTGGAAAAGATGGAGTTAGATTTCAACGTGGAGTAGCACGTGTAGTAATGTAATAAACTAAAAATCAAATCAAATAAATAAAGAATTGAAGTCCTTGTTCTGTGGAAAAGTATTATATTTCAATTCTTTAAAAAATAATAAAATGGAGGTTAGTTAATTAATTAATTGATTAATTACCTTTGTGGTTGGTGCGAGAAATTTACAGGTGTGCCTGCGCCAGTTGAAGCGCATGATGGTGGCTTGGCGGAAGGTGCAAGTGACGGTGGTGGTGAGAACTGAGAATGTCCTCCGCGTATTGATTGAGTCAATTCAATATTGTGCTGCTGTGCTTGACAAAAGGACCCAGGAAATGTCAACATTTCATTTATTTTGTTTTTTCTTATCTTAAAATGGGTATAGCGTACCAAAAACAATTTTATTCGAGTTAAAAACATTCGTGTTGTGTTGTGATGAAATTACTCAAATTAATTAGGCTTAGGCCCATTAAAATGGGCTTTAGTTCGTGAGTTAATCCGATGGTTTGCGTGGTGCAAATGTGCAATGAGACAAACTAGGCGAGAATACCATGGTTTGACACTCAACTTATCAAATTGCTCCGGAAAAAACAATATGCACACATTTCTTAATGATGTAGCATTGAAAGTCTCTGACATCTCGTACAATAGTGAAACATTGTCCATTGAAATATCTTGAGAAATAGAAGGTTCACAAAGAGACTTAAGGTTGCCCATAAGATATTGATCTGCAACAATGAGGAGGTCATCAGCAATATCCAAATTGACATCTATTGTTCCGGTCTAAATAAATCTCATCATCAACTCAAAGACATCCCATTTAATAACCAAAACTAAGGTTGTTAAAATGGTTTACGATTCGTGAGCTAGTTCGACTCAACTTTTTTTCTTAGGTTGGATTGAAAAAATAGATGCATATATTTATGTGAGCTATTTTTTGTCTCAACTCACAAAACTCAGTGTTGCTTTTATTTTTAAGTAATTTTTTATGTCAATTAAAACAAATTATAGTTTTTAAAAGAATAACCTTTTTGAGTTTTTAATTAATGAAAAAATATTTTTTCTCATTTTGCTCCAGTAGATTTTTTTTTTCTATCCTCACATTTTTTTGTCTGATTTTTAGAAAATTTTCATTTTTTATTAAACTTTGCCAATTTTCATTTTTTTTAAATAAAATATGATTCAACTTACCAAATCTAGTTGAACCGGATTATGGCTTTACAGACTCACCTTTCTTTCAACTTATGGTGAGACTGAGAAGGCTCGTGACGAGTCTCGCTACTCACTTTGACAGAGCTCACTTTAATTTGTTAGCATGATTTTATATTTAAAAAACTTAAAGTTGAAGTTTTACTTAATGGATCATGCATATATACATGAGCTATATAGCCACTCAGTAGTACATTACACAGCATCTAATCTAGTAAATGTAACTAGTACATTATAAACGGTGTATGTAAAAATTACTCAAACTCATATAGGTAAATTAGGTGAGGTCTTACTTTTTTTGGGTCTTTTCCGATCTTGTGCCTTTCTAAGATAGATGTTTCTCTTAATGAACAATAATGTTTTGTTTACCGATGAGTAATTTGACCTTCATTTTGGGAGATAATGAAAAAATGAGAGAGAAATTAATGATAGATATATGATGTGAAAAAAAATGCTGAGAAAAATATATAAAAAATGTGTGGAAATAAAATAGAAGAAACATGGTATGTATGAATGAGTACTCTTTAATGAATTGCTATAACTATTATGATTGTGACCAACTATGTATTCCAATATAAAAATGTGTTGTTAATTGTAACAAAAAATAATATATAAAAATTTGATGTTTATGGGTGTTTTGTAGTTTTGTTCATCAGATCTTTTGAGATGACGTAGAGATCAATGTGTGATCCACTTGGATAAGGTTTTTTTTTTCTTTTGATAAGCCATATCCACCTGGATAAGGTGATTATTAAAAAATTAGTGAAAGGGTATTAATCACAAAAAGCTAATGGTAAGAAAACTGATTTAATTGGATACAACCAATGTTTTTAAATCGTGATCAACCCGATCAAGATACTAGGTAAATAGATTAGTGGTTCAACTAATGAGTCACTGGTCGAACTAAAATTAGATTTAATATATTAAAATAATTGAAAAAATATCATCAAGTGTAACCTTTACATTTTTCTTTATTTTATATAAAATACAAGGTACAACTATTATAACAAGGCTGCATGCATCAATGATAATACAATGTCCCAAAAAGTTGAGGAGCCAGTCTCGATTCCTCCCCAGCTGTTCCAAGAGTCTCCGCTAGTAGAACCCTTATCCGGTAGACTCTCTCTTTCATCCATCCCCTTCATCAGTTGTTTGATCGGTATCCCCTTCTCTAGGTTCCTAAATTTGGAATGTTGACTCGAATGAGTTAGCACATAGTTAAATAAAACTCGCTTGAATTAGTGGTAGTACAACGTCCCATAAAGATTGAGGAGTCAGGCTCGATTCATGCAACGCACCATTTTTTTTTTGAATTCGTTGATCCAATATATGTTATGGGTTTACCAGGTCGAGTAAACACCGAGTTAAACAAAACTCGTTCGAGTCACTATAAAATTTCAAAGCTGATATATATACAAACTAAATATGTTTTTGACCTTGAAAAATAAATATTAACTAAATTTGGTATGTTTAGAAAAAACTTAATAGCTTTTAGCCTCAACATTAATAAAACATGCGAAATTAATTTATATTGTATATTTTGTGGCGGTTTTAGTATATTAATTGCGGTTTTTTAACCGCCACAAAATACACCGCATGTACTAAACTTCACTTATTTCATGATTTAAAAAGAGAAATACTTATTTCATAAAGGCTATGAAATATTTTTGAAGAGACCATGTGTAATTCAACTCTATTTTACCCGGTCCAAAAAACACATTTAACTTTGTATCTATTAAGTGTGTGTGTGTGTTTTTTTCCCTTTTGCATACACACTTAAGAAGGTACAATAGACAGTTCACTTGATTGAAAATTTTAACCGAGAAAAGTCACCAAGAAGGTGGAATAGGTTGAATGAATGGTTGAAATTAACCCATTTTCTCTCATTTTTTGTTGTATTCAAACTAGCTGGTTATTTTCACACCGACGTTGAATGTTTCTGCTTTTCAACATAGTGGTGGCTTTGTCAAACATGTCCACGTTCTAGAATCAATTTTGAATTGACATTGAACGTATACAATTTCATTGCATATCCTATACTAATCTAATTGTTATTTCTATAACTGGTATTTTTAGCCAGCATTTAATACTCCTACAATGGTATGCTATGTTTGGCAGTGGGAACATACGACTTGAAAAGAAAATCTTTAGGCAGCTTTCCTTTAGCCATAATGTGCCTACTTCTAGCATTAATCAGCTTTTCAGAGCTTTTGGATGTGAAGGTGGTTGATAGCTTTGATTTGTATTTGTATCTTCCGACTATTGTTGGTCAATCGAAGAATGAGGTCTTTACTTTGGTTAAGGAGAGGGTGTGGAAGAAGTTGAAGGATTGGAAGGAGTGTGCTTTGTCGCGAGCAGGAAGGGAGGTGCTTGTTAAATATGTGGCGCAAGCTATCCCGACCTATGTCATGAGTTATTTTGCTCTTCCTACGTCTTTGTGTGAGGAGATTGAGTTCATGATTAATCGATTTTTTTAGGAAGGTGATGTGACGTGACGAGACGAGGTCTGAATTGGGTACGATGGGGACGACTAGCCAAACCCAAGTGCAGGGGAGGCCTTGGTTTCCGATCTCTTAAATCCTTCAACACTCCAATGTTAGCCAAGCAGTGGTGGCGTCTCATGAGGAATGATAGGTCTTTGTTGGCTAGGGTGTACCAGGCTTGCTATCATAAGAGGATGTCCCTTTTTGCTGCTAAGCTGGGGTCGCAGCCAAGCTACACCTAGAGCAATATCTTTGGAGCTCGTTGGGTGCTTGAGAAGGCAGGAATTTGGCGTGTGGGTTCAGGACATCAGATACAAATATGGGGTGATTCCTGGGTCCATTTGGTGGGTGGATTCAAGTTGTTTTCTGGGTTGGAACACCAACATCGAGTGGCGGTGGTTTTTGACTTGATTGATGCAGAGCGACGGGTTTGGAATGCTCATTTGGTGTCTACAAGACTACAATTCTCTGTTTATGAGGCAGCTCAGGTTCTCCAGATCTCGTTGCCTCGTACGGTGTTGTCGGATGTTTTTGTTTGGACAGTGACGAATGATGGTTACTTTACCACGAAGTCAGCATATGAGTTCGTCATGCGGTGCTCAACTGCGTCTTCTCCATCGCCATCTACACATGGAGTCCCTAATGGGTTCTTGAATTTGCTATGGTCTTCTAAAGCTATTCCACGGTGCAAAGATTTGGTGTGGAGGGCGTGTTCCGAGGTGCTTCCCGTGAAAGAGGTGCTGGTTCCTCGGGGTTTGGAGTTAGATGTGGCTTGTATGTTTTGCGATGTGTAGGAGGAGTCCATTGTGCATGCGTTGTTGGATTGCCCAGAGGTGCGGTGCATCTGGTTTGGCTCTTCTTTATCACTTATGCCTCCTAGCTAGGGATGGCAACGGCTCGGGTCGGGCTCGGGTTTTGCCTTTCCCAAACCTAAACCCGAACTCTTATACCAAACCCGTCGGGTTTTGAGTTTACCCAAACTCGTTATAGCCTCAAATTCACGTCCTAACCTAACTTGATGCATAGAGTTTTTTTGCAAAATAAAACGCAACTTGATTTTGTTATGAAAAAACCTTGTATATCTTCTTTGCAAGTAAATATAGTATCTTGTTGTTCAAATATAATTAAATTTTTAACAAATCAAGTTGTTAACATGGTATGTATAAGAGTAATTTAGTAACTTTATATATATTGTTGGGGTTCGGGTGCGGGTTTCACCAATACCAAACCCAAACCCAATCATATCGGGTTTTATCCCGTAAAATCGGTCGGGTTCGGGCGGGCCCTGCCAGTTCGGGTTATGTTGACGTAGAGACTCCTAGCCCGATCCCTGGTTCAGGAACGCTTATAGAGTGGCTCTATTAGTTCTTTAAGCTCAAGGATGATGTTGTTACAGAGCAGATTATTACGTTGTTGTGGGCTATCTGGTCTCGCCGGAATAAATGGGTGTTTGAGCAGGTGAGGCTTTCGCCGGAACAGACATGGAGATTGGCTTCCTCAGTGAGGGTAGTGACAGGTTTGGATGGTGACTCGAGTGTTGTGGATGCTCGACTTGAGACAAACAGCTCGCGCGCTGCTGGTTGGTGTTCTCCACCTGCGGGGGCCATCAAAATTAACATAGATGTTATTGTTTCATCCTCTGGTTTGTGCGGTTTGGGCATGGTGGCGAGGGACTCTCGCGATGTCGTCCTTGTTTCTGCTGCAGCTGTGAGTTTCATGCACTGAATGTGAACGTAGCTGAAGGGCTTGCAATGTGATGGGCAATGCGAATTGCAATCGATATGGGTTTCAAGGATGTGATCTTTGATACGGATAATTTATCTGTTGTTAGTGTTTGGTCTTCTTTTTCTTCTCATTTGTCGTACTTACCTTTGGTTCTGTCTGATTGTGTGGCTTTATCTTCTAGTTTTAATTCTTTTAGTTTGCGGCATGTTCGTCGCGGTAGTAATATGACCGCTGACTTTATGGCTAAATATCTTTTGTCGGGTTAATGTTTTGTTTGGATAGCGGATGGTCATCCGGGTATTGAGGGGTTCTATACATGGATGTTGCTTCTATTTGATTTAATGGAAAAAGTGTTGGAATAGGTTGTTTGTGGTAGGAATAAATTATCCAAAAAAAACACATAAATTAAAAGAGAAAGGCAAGAACACAGGAAAAATTGGAGTAACAACTCAATATTTTGGGTATCATTATCATCCAGTGTCCTCACAATTTGTTTAGGTAGTAATTTTATAGGAAGAAAATCCTATCCAGGAATTAACAGCTACGAACTAAAAAGAAAAAGCTAAAAAATTAAGAAGAAAATAAAATGAGATCAAACAAAATTAGAAAACTCATTTCGAAAAAAAAAAGGAAAAAAAAAACTAAGCTCAACTTTTTTTTTTGGTAATTATCTCATTCAACAGAAAACAATATAATCTCTTCTTCCCTAATTATAAATGTTTTTAGAGACATATTTAACGTCCCTTTATATAAGACTCCTTATAAAACTTTAGAAATATTTATTTTCATTTTCATGTAAAAATTACCATGTTAAAAAAAATGTAAAAAATGACCAAAAATAGAATATTGCAGAACTTTCAATCTAATGGCAAATTGTTTTCTTTTTGTTTATGAGAGAAAGAGAGCCAGAGAGGAAGAGATAAGAGAAAATATAAGTAGAGAGAAAAGAGATAAGAAATATAATAAATTTTGTAGGTTGTTTGTTACGATTGAAATTTAAGAGATATAGGAGAGAAAAATTATGCCAACTTTTTCCCTATATTTGGTTCAATAGAGAATGTCAAGATAGAAGATTAATTCATTTAATTTCTAATATATCACTAACCAAGGTCACATAAGCTCCACCATTAGGCGATGACTATTGCCAAAATTTCCCTAAACACGTGTATAATATAAAAAAAATCGCTAAGACATAAAAATGAAACCGCCTTACAAATACAAAAACTAAAATGAAAGTCAACCCCAAAAAGAACGATAGAGAAAGAAGGAAGATAATATAGGAAATGAATCAAATGTTATTTTGACACGAGAATTCTTCTTTTTGTTCAAACTTGAAGATAGGGATTCAAGTTGGGCCAAATCCAACATTATAATAGGGGTGTTAAATTTGGTACCCCGAGCAATCAATTTAACACACCACTTTAAAGTAGTAATTGTCTAAATACCCTTTAAATGTAGTACATCCTGAGATTTATAATTCCGGAACCTATGTTAACTAGCATTCCGAGAATTATTAAAATTTCCGAAATGCTGCTCAACATGTGTTCCAGCATAAAAAACCTATTTTTGTGTTCCGGGATTTATTTCCATGAGAAGTAAGGCCCATAAAAAATGGATTGTTTTTTACACAAGATGGGCTTACAAACATTCTGCTGACGATTCTGTAGAAGAAAGAAAAAATTAATGTGTTGTCAACGTTCTCAATTCTCAAAAATTGTTGAACAATTTATTTTTCTTCGAAGAGTGAGTGAGCGTGGTTGTGCTGGGGTTTTTCACTGCAGTGAAGCTCCCTCATGGACCGTTTGCGTCCTCGGAACAGAGCCACCTTTTCTGGATTCACAAACGCCGAGGTTTGCGTTCGTTCTCTAACACCATGCTTTCTTTTGCCAAATTTTGCTTGTAAATGTTATGTGTTACCACGATTTCTCTCATGTTTTGTTTTAATGTTTCAGTGTTTGTTTGATTCTCTACTCATGCTACTTCCAATATTGTCAAGTTTGATTATCATATGTAGGTAGTGTTTGGTAGTTCTCTGATATTCTGATAATGATTTAGAGTTTGTGTACACTGTTAACAGATTGAGAAAATGGACAAGTTATCAGGTGAATCACAGGGACGATCGTTCGACCGCGAATTTTACCAGAAGCTCACTGCATCTTTCAAGTGAGTAGTGTTTGTTGTGTTAGTTTTCATTTTTCAATGATGATTGGTTTTGTTTTTCTCTTCTGGTAATAGATGAAGAGCCTTGTGTTTTTAATGTTGTTATTGTTCTGCAGCCGTTCGTCTGGTCGTGCTGGGAAACCTACTGTAAAATGGACCGAGGTTGCATTTTGAAACCCTTAAGCGTTAACCCTTTGTCTGTGTTTTTCTTTTCTTTTCAAAGAAAAATAAGTATTGATTAATTGTTCCTTTGTTTTGGGGGAAATCCTAGGTACAAAGTTGGTTTCAGGCTAGAATTCAAGACTTACCAGAAGTCCCTGAAAATAATTTGGAGTCTTCTCAAGGCAAATGTAAGGAAGGTGAGACTTCTGCCATGCCTTAAGTTCTTAGTCTAGTTCTTGCTTATGCTATGCTCCTGTCTTCAAGCATTCAAATGGTCAATATGAGGTTATTTCATGTACTTGTACTCTTCTAGTGTTTATCATGGCTGCCTAAATCTTATCATTGCTGCTGCCTAAATCTACGTTAGGTGCTTGTTTTATGTTCGATGTGTTTTGGGGTCCTTATTACATTTTGTTAATTTGATATAATTGCTTTAATGCCATGTGAGATGAGAATTGAGAAGCAAAACTGAAACCGGATTTTTAGCACATGCAACCATGCTTTACAAAACAGAAAGTACCATGGTACACTTGAACAAGATATAGTGAAGAGAGATGTTGATTTCTTAAAATATACGGATATTTAGTGCCTCGTGAAAGTAATTACTAACAAAGCCATGCTCCGTAATATCATGAAAAGTCTCATATAATGTCAGTTAAAATACGGGTTTCATGTTAAACTGCTATGCTGTAATTGTTATTTGGAGCCTGTTTGGTAGAAGAAAATACAGACTTGGGATAATGAAGAGAATATGAATGCGGTATAAGATGACGGGCTCTTTCTCAATCTCTGTTTTCCTCCTTTTTCATATAGGCAGCTGCTACCTTGTGTTTATTAATATTTTTTAGTCAACTTTTAATCAATGTTGTCAAATTAGCCCATCTTGTGAAATCATGCCTGGAATGATTACTTTGCAGGAGAAACTATCCGAGACCCATCACAGTTGGAATTTGAAGCGAGATCAACAAAAGATGGAGCATGGTGAGCACATATTCACTATTGCACTTAGTTTAGATACTTTTAGCAGTTCATCATTCGTGAAATGCTTGATATTAAGTATTTTAAATTTTAAGGTTGCTGAAAGGTTTTGATGAATACCTATCTGAGCATTAAAGAATAGTATTCTCTTGTTCTATTTCCGTATATTATAAATCTACTTGCAGATTCCTATCTAAAGTTTTTTTGTTTCTCCATAGCACTATGTTTACCTTGGAGATCCTTAGATAATGTTGGTACCGTTTCACAAATCACAGTATTCCTGGCATGCTTTCAATTAGTAAGGTTGCTTGAAGTTTTCAATTTTGTATTAAACATCAGGCTTTGGCTTATGTAAAATCACATACTTCCAATTGTTAATGGAATGGAAAAAATAAATTAAAGATGCAACAATGCCACTTCTGGCTATCTTTTATTTTCATTTTTATTATTGTTCTTAATTTTATCATCACCATCATCATCTTTGTCGTCATAATTATCATTATTATTGCGGAGACACATATTCCCTGTGGCATAAATTTTATGATAAGTGACTGAACATGTTCACATCAATAGTAGGGTAAGAATGTGCTTTTTAAAGTTGCTTAATTCTATAGTATTCTGAAGATGGAACTTACCCAAGTCTTCACTTGATAGATACGTTAAACAACTGAGGCTCTAGTACATATATATTATCCTTTTGCATTTCTTCTTTCTTTTCTCATTGTTAAGCAGGATTGGATTGATTCACCTCTCTTCAATAAAGAGACAATGTGTTTTTCTTCCTTGTGGTTTTATGCTGATGGTTGTTCAAATGTCTTTTCTTTGGTGTTCGCACTTTTAACTTGTGTCTGTGTGTGTGTATTCCTTTTTTGATTTATTAGCAGGATTCCTGATCCTCCTGTTATGTTTTCCCTGCTTCTTAAATAAACTCAAATAACTCCTTAATACATATATACCTACATACCTGCATGTATAAGGGAACATTGAGATTTAGAGGTGAGTTTTAAGTAAAATTAGTCTCAGTCCATGTATTTATAAACACACATAATTGTTAAGAGAGAAAAATGATTCTGTTGGTTCTAGTGCCTATTTTTTAATCACTTCAATTGTTATCATGGAAACTGGGAAGAAAATGATTTTCAAAGAGTTTTAGGCCATCTATACTACGAAATACGAATAACAATCGGATTGTTCATATTTTGGGGTGACATTTTTTGACATTTCATAAGCAAATTTCAATTAGTTTTGATCCTCTATTCTTCCCTCTCCTCTATAATATTGAAACTTGTAAGAACTTTGTTTCTGTTTTTCATATTGAGCTGTACTTTTCCAGCTTGATTTAAAGGGGAATGAATGATATTCAAGAGAATAATGACTGGTTTTCATAACTTTTACTGATATGCTATCATGTAATTTTACGAGATTTGCAATAGTGTCTAGTTTAGATATACAGGAACATTGTTTTTTATGATTACTGTTACAATCAATTATATATTTTCCCCAAATTTAGTTCGTCTTAAAGTAAAAAATATTGCTGCAGGTATGATGTTGAGGCATTTTTAGCTCACCGATTTGTTGGCACGGGAGAAGCTGTAAGTTTTAACAATCATATAATCATATCTTAGAGCTGCAGAACTTGATATTGGATTAATAAAATTGATTTTCCACTACCAAGGTTCAAGGTTTCGCCATCTGATACTGTTTTTGCCTTTCGTTAAAGGAAGTCCGTGTCAGATTTGTGGGATTTGGAGCTTCGGAAGATGAGTGGGTCAACATAAAAGATTCAGTCCGAGAGCGCTCTGTTCCTTTTGAAAGCACGGACTGTTCCTACCTGAATGTTGGAGATCCTGTCCTGTGCTTCCAGGTGATTTAGCTGAGTATCCTTGCTGAAGTGTTGTTACAAGACACCACTGTATCTAACTTGAAAGTTTCAATTGGATTTTAGGAGAGGAGAGATCAAGCAATTTACTATGATGCTCGTATATTAGAGATTCAAAGGAGAATGCATGATATTAGAGGCTGCAGGTGTCTCATCTTAGTTCGGTATGATCATGACAACACTGAGGTGGGAATTGTTTTTTCATCTGGTTCTGTTAACCATTTCATATGTAATTTTTGAGTCTAAAGAAAAGGGCAAACCTGATGTTGTAAAGCTCTCGCTATGCTTAAGGTCTTGGAAGGGCCGGATCCACCTTGTGGATCTAATACCTCACATTTTGGTAGAGACTAATTTCACGGCTCAAACCTGTGATCGCAAAGTCACATGGCAACTACTTAACCGTTGCGTTGCCCCGCGGAGGCTCGTCCTCTTATGTAATTTATGAGTCTGCAATGTTATATTTTCTGTTCCAATGTAGTTTCTAAGTTTTCAATGTTATCTTTTGTATTTCCAGGAAAGAGTTCGCTTGAGGAGACTTTGTCGCAGACCATAACTGAACTTGGTTTCAATTCCTTTGGACATTTGGACAAGTATAGTGAGGCAAGTAGCACTTGACATTTTGAGTATTCGGCAAATGTAAAAGCTGGAACATGTATAAATTGGAAGGTGAAACTTTTTGGGAAATATTTGTGCTTGTAAGCCATCCTTTTTTTGTTATTAGTATTTTAGCAGAAAAGTACAGGAGTGGTAAAGGAAGGCATTGTCAAAAGTTTTGCCAGAACAGTTTTTAGCACGCTTTTCTTTGATGAATATTGCATATAGGGGTGATGAGTAAAAAAATTAAGCAATATTTTTGAAAAAGACAATGAAGCCCTCGCTATTTTATATTATGTTGAGTTCTTTGTGTTATATTTTTTTGTTTTTCGGGACAGAATTGCTTGTTAAATACACTGAATTTAAATAACAACAAAACTCTCGAAGAGAACTGATGTGCTCATCTTGTACTCCTATATACTCCCTCCGTTCCTAAATATAAGACCTAGTTTTAAAATTTTGAAGTTCCTAAATATAAGACCTAGTTACAATAATCTAACAAAAGGTTTTGTACTCTTCCATTTTTACCCTCCACATTAATTATATGTTTTCAATTCCCAAGTTTTGATTACCACTTACCATTAATTAGTGAGAGAAAATGACAAAGGGTAAATATGGAGGAATGTATGCATTTTTAAAAAATCAATACACTAATTGAACACATTTAATGTTTTCTTAATAAGCGCAATTTTTTGTATTAGGTCTTATATTTAGGAACGGAGGGAGTACAATAAAGTAAGAGTCTATGGTCTAGTCTATATTAGGCGTTTGCTAAACCCACCAAATTAATTCAAAAAGTTAGGTCCAAGTCATTCAAAAAGTATTATAAGACTAAACTATTTAATTAAATATAAACAAGGTTGTAACACTTATTTTAGGTTCATGAACTGACTCACAAGAATTTGCCAGAATTTAAAGAATACTTACGAATGCATATCGTGGTAAATAAAAATAATCTACTACAACCATCAAAGAAACATCAACCAAATAAACTCAATTTTTAACTTTGTAATAAAGTCTTAAGTTCAACAAACCACAATAAAGGGAGTGCTACATTACTTATTAGGATTAGTATATCTCATAAGGTATAAATAACTAAAGTACCAAGCCTTAAGTTCTTAGACTAACCAAGAGAGCTGAAAATTAAAAATAACAGCCAATTCGTGATCTTTAAACGAAAACTTTAAACTTCAAACCTCAAACCTCCCATTTGGCCATTTCATTATCATCTTCGAATTCTCCTCCATCGTGATCATCATCTTCATCAAGCTCCTCTTCATCAAATGATGAAGTTTCTTAAATATATGCTTCAACATTAAATGAAGTTTAGGCCAAACAAACATGCGCAGCTCCAGCATCGCAAACTACTCCTAGGAACTGAATAGTGACTAGGATTACCAGATGTAAACAAAATTACTTGGACTGGGTTAGGGAAGATCAAACTTCTTGATCATGCTACTATTTGCCAAACTCGTCAAATCGTACTTTAATTTCAGTAAACCAACTCTATTTGCACAAAGCCTGGCTTGATCATGCTACTACCTTGTAGCATATGGGCAAAAAATGTGAATATCCTTCTTGTTTGATTGTGTACCTCTGTTCTTTTAGTTATTACTCTCCAGGCCCAGTCAATCATCATCTGATTGCTATATTAAAAAAACCATTCACGGTCCATACACAGAAGTTAAATTAAGATGTTTCTAAAGTTACACAAGCCAACCAAACTATAAATTCCTTTGACTTTTTCTCTCATAATCGGTGTAAATTGGAGTGACAATGTTTGAATCTATCTCTCTTTTCATAAATATTCAAAGGACTCGATTTGTTTCTACATATTTAATGCATGTGAAGAGAGATACTAACAAAATTACAACATGCGAGAACATGGGATAATCTTGATCCACTCTTCTTACCCTTCCCCTCCCTTCTGTTTCTCGGAAACAAAGACTATGTTACGGTATTAGAATCATAACTGTAGATAGCTTTAATCATCCCTTATTTAAGTTGTTGTAACAGGCTAACAGCAACAATGGTTTAAAAATCCTACAACAGATGCCCAATAGAGCTAAGAAGATAGAGAAAATCCTTGTATGCAGTTCTTGAACATGAAACTTTTAGGAGGCACAGCACTTTCTCTATTCGGACAAGATGAGAAGATAACAAGTTAAGGCCACCTCTGGGCTTCAGCATCAATCCTTCACAATATTCACAAATAAAATTAAGATGCTTGAAACAAGAGGGTCCATTCCTCACTTTCCATTACAATCCCTCCCCCTAGATTCCCAAAGAAAACCCAAATATTTGATAAGAGGAAAGAATCACGTACAGTTAATAGTTCTAAGGAAACCATTTTCCTTGAACAGCTTCCCAGTTAGTTTTGACATTCAGATTGTTGCAGCATCATTATCATGGTCTTGACCATCCAAAGAAATCTATAAGTTACCACCAAAGCAGTAGAAATGAAGCATCCAAAGAGCCAGATTTTATTTGAGAGCACTAAAAGCTCGGTGCCATCAGGCCAACTGAACATCAAATGTCTCATCCACATAGTGCTGCATATCTAGATCAAACCATGTGAAAGTCTCAGCTGAACAATTAAGTTGAATAATAGCTTCAGAATTAAATACCTTATGTTCAATTGAACTCACGGGTAATACAGAAGCCCTGTGAAGAGTAATACAAGTTATCACCCCTGATGAGCTTCCGCAATACCAACTTCTCAAAATAATCAAAAGTGCGTCTTGCAGTGTTTGACATTAGAAAAAGAATCAAACAATATAGCAACCAGTCATGTAGAGTGAGTGACCAGAAGAAGCCCATCATTCGGACTTCGGATACTGGAAGTAGAAAGTGGTCAGAAAAATACAGATGTAATATTCAAATTCATAGACTGGTCAAATAGATGGCAATTTTTTGCAACTGCTAATAACTAAACTGATACATAGCTCCCATTCAGAAACAATGAAGTTCATTGACATGCAAATACACCTTCAAACTAAATGTGCAATTTTTTCTAGAACACAAAAAATATGAGAATAAATTTTGGGGACAAATGAAACTAAAACTAAGCCATCCTCATCCTTCACTCAATCACACTAACCCCATTGACATTTCATGATATGAACCCACAAAAGCAAATACATGTCTGGAGGTAACTGAACATATTATATAACTATCACTTGAAATACATCAATAACAACAATAATAACATTGTGATTATAGTGATTATAGTGATTAAACAATCAAACTGCTGCCAGAGTATACAATTTCTTTCTGTCTTTAAGGTCAAATTCAGGCATCGAGAGGCCCAGGAGTAGCATTAAGTCAAAGGAGATAGGGATAAAAAGGGCTAAGTACAAGGCTGAACTACTTACAATGATTAGTACCCACTGGCAAATCACAGTAGTAAAATAGCATAAATAAACAAAAGCCTAACCTGTGCGCACATGCCTTCAACATAATAATTACTGTTCAATTATGTACAAAGTACTTCATATTAAAAACTTGCCCTAATTGACAAAAAGATCTAATTTTTCGGATGATTCATTGTCATTTTTGACAGTTGAAACTTGAAATACAGTGCACAGGTTTTGTATCATGATATGTGATAGTAATCATAAATAAAGGTTTAGCATACATCAACGCTGATTACTGAACTGCGTTCAGAAAAATTGTCAGACCAGGATCTTCAATTCCCAACTGAAAGATGTATGGGCAAACGGGATCAAGCACGAGGTCAAAATGATGTCAGCTGGAGTCTCAAAAATCATCCACAGTTTATGAAACTGTTCTCCCATAACAAATAGAAGCAATATAGAGATTCTTTGCCCATTTGTCCTGAAGAAACAAAATATCATACATAAGCATGTATTATAAGGAATTATCCACGAAAATCAGGTGCACTATTTACCTTGACATGAGTACTAGGAAAAGCAGATGTCCGGAGTGTCTCTTGAGTTTCATCAGTTGGTTTTCTTCTTGGGACACTAAGAACAAAAGCAGCTTGGTCACATGTGGCAGCAGTTGAAGTAATGCGGTAACCGTTATCCCACCTCCGATGAATACCTTCACTGGGATACAGAAAATCAAGTTCTACAACCTAGCATTAAGTAAAGAAAGAAAAGAAAATATATATCAGATAGAATTCCTCAGTGCCACAGATTTATGATAAAAAAATATCGAAAAAATAAAAAGCAAGACCTGGTCTGAGAACCCAGCACCACGGGACATAACAATTGCCCATCTAGTGCCAGCAGTGGCCATAGCAGTTACATAAAATCCTTCTCTCCATTTTTTGTTGATCCACTTAAATGGAAATGAATCACTGACTTTATAAGATTGCTGTGAGTACTGGGTCCCTAACAGGAACAATATTCCACTAACAAAGTGAGACAACAATTTGAACAAACAAATTACACAAAGCCAACTATTGCCACATCCTAAACGCACAATACATGTAGAATAGGACTTCGACCTTTAGACATAACAACCAATGAGCATCCGTTATTAGCTCCAGCTATGGCACTAATGTAATAGTTCTTCTCCCACTGTTCCATAATCCATTCCTATAAAAATATGAGTTTGTCACCTTGTATTAGGTTCAAAGTAGAATACTATGCAGAATATTTTATCATAGAAGCAAAGAAGATATCACTAACATTTGATACATAATACCATAGCTGAAACACAAGTTAACCAACCTTGTGAAGAAAGTGGGGAGAGAGTTCATAAACTTGTGCAGTGAAACCAGTGCCAGCATCCATAATGAGAGCCCAAAGATTGGAACAAGAAGCCACACTGCTGATAAATAAACTATCTTCATTCCCTTTCTCAATGTGTTGTGCCAGTCGTGCATCAGCCACATTGTAATGATACCTATACCAAAATAAAAACATTTAAATTCTGACAATCAGAAATAATCTGCAAAAACTTATTTAACATCAGCATAAAACCTTTGCTTCATTGGTCGACGAGCATTGTAAACACTAATCCATTGTGTTGCTGGTATTCCCATTCGGACCTTCTTCTTTGGTTGTTCATCATCATCCTCTTCCATGGTCAATCGCCCTCTCTTGTGTCCAACCTGACATATAAGCTTCACAACACAAGCCCAAAAATGGTAACACGAGTTAGACTCTGGATCTGTAAACAATAAAATGCAAATTATAAAGTAATAACAGCATAAGTACCTTCTGAGCACCCTCAGTATTTATTGGCCTAATGTTAGGATTTGGACCCACAATCCCATCAAAAAGGGATATATATTTAGCATAATTTGGCTCTTCATCAAACTTCAAATTCACTACATATTCAACAAACTGTCGGAAAGGTTCAGGACAAAAGCAACACATAGTTTCTGGAGAAGTTGCCATCTTTTTCTTGCAGACAAGAAATCCTTTATTTTCTCCCTGTAACAAACAATCTGATAAGACTCATGTTTTTCATTATTATAAATAATAAAATGATTATATTCAAAACAATGATAACCTGATATCCTTGCCAAGGAAGCCGACCACGAAGAAGGAAGACAAGTGTGTATGCAAGAGATTCTAAGTCATCTCTCCTGCTACCTGTTCTACCAAGATGAGCATGCACACTAGCATATCGAACTGTGCCCCTGTGGCAAGAATATGGTATACAGAGTCATTCAAAAGCCAGATATTGACAAGAGTTTATAGAAATTAAACAGATAAATTACCTAAATACATCCGGACGTTGATCATAGTCAACATGAAGGCCAGTTGAATTGTCACGCCACCGAGATGCTGTGAGAGGAGTGCCCAAATTGTTAGAAATTAAGCATATCTTCGTTGACAATGAAAGCATCAAAGATTCAAGGGTGATATGGTATAATAACCTAATCCAAGATCAACCAAAAACAACTTCTTCTCATCAGGAGTTCCAGGGGTCCCAAGCAAAAAGTTTTCGGGTTTCACATCACCATGCACGTATCTGAAATGATAACAGCAGAATGATAAAATGTTGATTGCAAAAAAGTGTGAATGTGTAATTGATATATGTACTAGAAACCATTTAGTAAATATATTCAAAATTTATATATGTTGATCATACTATTCCAACTTACATCTGTATGGTATGATAAAACAATAATCACAATCTATGTATTTACCAATTGATTAGAAGCAGGGATGAAACGTGGAAAATGCTTTTCGAGGTTTACTTTCATTTCTTATGAATGGATTGTTACATGACAGTAACCACAAAACAATATAACAATTCGCTCAAGATATGTATTTTGAAATCATTTCTTGATGTACATTCCCAATAGAAAATCCGAGCGCTCTGACATGGTCCTCACCCCTCAAGCTCCCCAACTGCTAATAGTTGCTAATAGTTTGCTTTTGCTAAACAATTGGCTTCTCTTATCACCAAGGGACCAAACATTCTAGATAAGCATACTCCAAATGAGTGGATGCTTGGGTTGCAGCGCTACTCACAAAAAAGGCAATGAACTCCATTAAGGGGTCCTTAAATATAGTTGTGTATCACTCTGCTAATTAATATACAATGTACTACTAGTTGAAATTAGCTAACGTAATATGCAGAAAATGATGAATGCAAATGATAGAAAATAATAGTTCAATCATTGAGAATGATCACCTCATCAACAACATTATCATGAAGCTATGCTATGGCTACAAACATAATCCAAGAAAAAAAAATTAACTCTAAAATAGGTGGGCAATTAAAATACTCATAAAGAAGGGAGAAGTTCATAATAGATGATAAGAACATACTTCCCAATGACATGTCTTCTGCCCCTCTAGCCTTAAACTATTCAAAGAATTAACTAAATAAATTGGCAACTCTTGCATGACTCCTCAAATCAACTACATGATGATGGGTGGCTCAATATTTTTCAGCGGCAGAGTTGCCTTGTGGAAGCACAACACCGACGATGGGGCGGCCGATTTGTTTCTGAAGTCACCAGAATGGTCATGGCCAGACCTTGAAGCTCCCTCAACGGAGTAGTTAGACAATAACGACCAGAAGAAAAACAAACATAAAGAGATGAAACGGTTGTTGTTAAATGATTGGGTTTGATGATGAGGCAATTTTAATTGAGTTTCATTGACAGGAGGGGATGAGATAGAGAACAGTGACGTAGGAGATTTCCATTCCTGTTAACTGATGTTAATTTGAGGGGTACCATGTGTAATCTAGTTGAGCTATGACATATTCACACAATCTATCTATCTCTCCTCTTTCAATCATATCACACAATCACTCTATTAAAATGAAAGAGAGGGACAAGAGTGTGAAATTTTCCCTAAAATAAATGTAAGAAAGGGACAAGAATGTGAGTAAAAAATTAACTCAAACGCATAAGAGATTAAATTGTTGATTAAAGTGTGTAGAAGATTCCGGTTGATGTTCCTATCATATGCTTTATGGCTCAACTCTTTTTTTGAAAAAACCGATGTGAGACTTGGCTATACTTTTTCACTATTTGTATGCGGTTGACCAATATTGCCTCACAATAAAGAGTACAGTCAAATCTCACACCAATTATTTCAAGAAAGAATTGATCCATAAAAGACATATATTATAGGGAAAATTTTCAAATCTTACACTCTTGTCACTTTCTTTCATTTATTTTAGGGAAAAATTCATATTCTTGTTCTTTTATTTCACTTTTTTTACGGAAAATTACACTAACCTCACCTCAAGTATGCTTAAGTGACACTGACCACACCTCTTTCTTTTTATCTTACACTAATTACCCTTACATTATTAACTAGATTGAGTTAAGTTTCAATCACACTATATGGTGAGGTGGAGAGAAGAGTGAGACCACTCAGGAAGCACGCTGAGCTGAATTCAATCATAAAATCAAAGAAAATCAAGATATATATATATATATATATATATATATATAAAATAAGCATAATCAGGAAAATGAGCATCACCCTCTAGAATGCATCTTCTCTAATATGGAGATAGCCTCAATTGCAATACACGCCACCATTTCAGTTGACATCCTGAATCCACAAAAGAGGGTTAGCTATGCAACATTCATCAAAACATTGACAAAAATAAGATTCATTACATTTCATTAACATTCCAACTAAGATACTTACGTTTGTGAGTTATTATTCCACACATCCCATAGACTAGGGCCAAGCATATCCATGACCTGTACATGGTGTTACATTAGCAAAACATTCAAAGGCAACCCACAAGACATCATTCCTTAACCAACAAATTTACAAGTACATACCATAATATAGTAGTCACCTTGCCGTCCCTTGTAATGAACTCGTGGAACACCATGACTACCACCTAAAGTACTACAAGACACAATCATAGTAAAATTAGCAGTTAATATTCAAAATTAAGACCTTAGAGAGCAATCCCATCCCATGGAAAGAAAAGAAAGGCAACTCACTTGTACACTTGCCACTCGTAAGGAGGTGCATAGTTGCACCCCTTGCTGCTTCTATGCTCAAATTTTAAGGCTACCTGCAGTTATTTGAGTAAGGGCATAAGGCATTCAAAAGATATGTCAATCAAACAAAAGAGAGAAAGAGCAACACTCTCAAACCAATACCTCAATAGCACCGGAACCAGCTCCTATGCGGCGACCAACATAAACTTGTCCAAATCCTCCTTTCCCAAGTTTTCTGTGGACTCTGTATACCGGAGAACCACCAACCTGGACCTGCATATCACAAAGACACAAACCATTTTACATCAATAGAACCAAACTGAACTAAGTTGAAAGCCAAAGCACAGCAAACTAATACAGAAACAGAGGAAAAAAAATCACCAGCTTTCGTTGCTGCAAGCATATTACTCAGAGAACAGAGAAAACAAAATGCAAAAATAATGAGAAAATCTTGAAATCAAAACCACCTTCTCAGGAAGCGGAGCAGTGCTGCCCTCATCTTCAGCTCCCGGAGCCTTATCAGCGCTGAAGCCACCACTATCGTTGTCATCCATAGCTCCCTCTCCCAAAACCTTCTCTCCTACCTCTTCTTCGGCTCTGCCTTCACGAACAGCACCGGCTTCGTCGTTGTTCACAATATCACCGGCAGCGCAAACCTTCTTCTGTCTCCGATTCTTCACTACGGCGGCCACCGGATGGGTGATCGGGTTGGGATTAGCGTTATCTATGTGCGGGCGGTTTCTGCGTGGTCGGGTACGCAGTTCAGGCATGGTAAGGGTGGCGTTGAGCCATGAAGAAGAGGGAGGTTCGGGAAGGTTCTAGAATCATCGATCAGTGAAGAAGTGAATGAATGTAAGAGAAGATGAACAATGGCGTATCGAGAACGATGAAGAGAAGGTTAGGGTTTGGAAGAGATGAGAGGAGATTTCAGAGATCTGTGGAGGGAAACACGAGAATAAAGGGATTGTTGGTAGTTCTAGATTTTCTAGTACAGAGAGACCAAGGGTTGATAGAGAAGAAGAACAAGCCTTGCTTTGTTTTTCTTTTATTTTTATTTTTTACAATTATTTTTGAAAATTCAATTCAATTTGTAAATTCAATTTTTTCTATAAGGGGACGACTATACTCGAAAAAGAAAACTACACGCGGGTAGAGCGCGGGAATAACACTCTGAAACATTAAACAAAAGTAAATTTGAACACTTCGGAGGAGAACGTTCCATAACATGAATTCCTAACCCCAGGTCATGCGCCATGCTCGCCAAGCAGTCTGCCACTTGGTTACCCTTTCGACAAACGTGGACACAACAAAACTCCCAACCCTTTTCCTTCCAAGCTCAAATTTGGTTGTCAAGGGAAGCATAGGGATGCAATGAGTCACAACTAACTTTAATGAGTTGTACAACAAAACTAGATCATTCTCCACAATAATTTTAGAGACACTCATGTTTCAAGTTAGAAGAAGAATCATAAAACGTTAGTCTCAAATTATTAAAAAAAAATTGACAGTTTGTTTTCTTTTTAAACGGTAATTAATTACATATCGAAGGTTTTTTTCACGAAAAATGAATTGGCAATCATTAATTGATTATAATTAATGCCTATGGTATTATAGATACCTTAGATTTTTTTTGGTTTAGATAATGTGACTGCTGTTTACAAATTTTTCCACTCACTCAAGTTTAATAACCTCATCTTTTATTTTGATAAACATTTCAAAAAAATCTTTTTTTTTAATAAAACCTCAATTTTTAGAATGGATTAAGTTCTTATTTGTCGAATATT
The DNA here is from genome assembly GCF_012489685.1 of Lotus japonicus. Lineage (NCBI taxonomy): Eukaryota > Viridiplantae > Streptophyta > Magnoliopsida > Fabales > Fabaceae > Lotus > Lotus japonicus. Next base: position 89,840,627 of record NC_080041.1, on the reverse strand, counting down.
AGGTTTGCATGTAGTGTATAGAAAGCAATCCTTCCATTTTCCGAAGAAGCAAAAGAAAGCAATCATTCCATATTATTGACGCCAGGCCCATTAAACTTTGGCTTCAAACAGGCTGGGGAAGTTTATTCACCAAGTCTTGACAAAAAATCTTAACCATTTTATCCGGCTTAGCAAGAACTTCTGACCCAAAAAAGGCCTAGCAAGAACTGGATTCTATAGTTGCTAGTCTTTTAGTGAAAAAAAAAAAGTTGCTAGTCTTTTTTTCATGACTAAATAGTCAAAATGGGTCCCCAAACAAATATCGAGCTTAAATTTTAAATGTTATGTATATTAAAGAATTTACATTACTAATTCTTCAATCACAAGTATAATAATGCACAAGACCCAAAACATCTACTTAAAATATAATAATTTTGTATTAATTGATCTACACATTTAGTGGTACATTACTATTTAGTAATAAGCTACAACGTGTTTTTCTACATTCACAATTATTTTTGTATTTTAGTATAATTATTCCACATAGCTTGTGAGCTGATATAAAAATGAAGCAACATGTCTTATTTTGTACCATGTTAAAAATATTATTCAAACCAATGTGATAAAAAATATTATGGATCATCTGCCCAGGGGCGGAGCCAGAATATAATTGTGAGGGTGACTAAAGACCAAATGATATGTTGCTTAAAAAAATTCAAATTTCCACATGTATAATATATTTGTAGCAAGCTTGACAATATTAAAGGAAAACCAAAGACTATTGAACTCCTTATATTTGTAGCTCTCAATGATGAAATAATTTGTAGCAAATATTGGTTTGAAGTACCTTATACCTCTTTTCATTATACTTAATTTTAATTAACTTTTTAATAATGGTGGCTAATTATTGTAAACTGAATTACTATTAGCAATTTAAAAATAAGTATCATATATTTAGTGTTGCAACATGAGTCCAAGGTGGGACGGTGAAAAACTCAAAAAATAAATAAAAATATGTATGAAGTCTCCACCCTTAGATTTGAATAAAAGAGTAGTTTTTATTGAGATTTGATGAAAATAAGAATTGAACACATTTATATAATGGAATTACATAAATAAGTAACTACATGACATGAATCCCATATTTACGATGAAACAAAACAAGCACTGTTATCATCTTCTTATTTTTAATTAAATAATTAATAGTTTACATAGTAATTAGTTATTATTATTATCTTTCTTAAAGAATACCTACCAAAAAAATATTTCTTAAAGAATAGGGATGGAACAACACCAGGCCGTAAGGCCCTGAGACAAAAAGGGCTAATAGCCCAAATCTCAAATTGACCAATTCTTATAATAATATTTTAATATAGAAGCAAAAGAAATAGTAAAATAGTAAAAATAAAACCTAAAAGAAAGATGGGGAGAAGTTGGGCGCCGCCTAGCAGAGAAAGAACTCATAGAAGGGGTTGGTCTCACACTCTCACTTACAGATATATACAAAACATGACCAGGGTTGTTATATTTTTATATTATATCAGTAATTCTCATAACAAAATCAGATTCTGGTTGTCCCTGTTTTGCTTCTCCCCTGTTTTCTCTTCTGCGTTCTGCACTGTCTTTGCCTCCTTGGCAAGTGCTGCGCTGCTTTGCTTCTGCCCTTTCCTCTTCTGTGTTCTGCTTAACTCTTCTGCCTCAATTTTTTCTGCTTGATAAATTCTAAAAAGCCAGGGGTGACTAAGCAGGGGGAAGTCACCCCTGTGCCTCCGCCACTGCATCTGCCTACAATTCATGTCAATTTCCATATTTCACTGATCAATAAATATGACAGTTATAATTTTATATTAGTGACATTTAATTAGTTAGGGGATAGAGAGCGATACTCCGTCCTGTATGATAGCTCAAATGGTAGGAGCTGAAGGCATATGAGTTGGGTAAGGAGAGGTCCAGAGATTGATTCCTGACGTGTGCAATTTATCTTTCTGATGTATAAAAAAAAAAACTATATTTTATAATTTTATATTAGTGACATTTAATTAGTTAGGGGATAGAGAGCGATACTCCGTCCTGTATGATAGCTCAAATGGTAGGAGCGGGAGGCATATGAGTTGGGTAAGGAGAGGTCCAGAGATTGATTCCTGACGTGTGCAATTTATCTTTCTTCTTCTTCTTCTTCTTCTCCTTCTCCTTCTCCTTCTCCTCCTCCTCCTCCTCCTCCTCCTCCTCCTCCTCCTCCTCCTCCTCCTTCTTCTCCTTATGAGTTGGGTAAGGAGAGGTCCAGAGATTGATTCCTGACGTGTGCAATTTATCCTCCTCCTCCTCCTCCTCCTCCTCCTCCTCCTCCTCCTTCTCCTTCTTCTTCTTCTTCTTCTTCTTCTCCTCCTCCTCCCCCTCCTCCTCCTCCTCCTCCTTCTTCTTCTCCTTCTTCTCCTCCTTCTTCTTCTTCTCCTCCTCCTCCTCCTTCTCCTCCTCCTCCTCCTCCTCCTCCTCCTCCTCCTCCTCCTCCTCCTCCTCCTCCTCCTTCTCCTTCTCCTTCTTCTTCTTCCTTCTCCTTCTCCTTCTTCTCCTTCTCCTTCTTCTCCTTCTTTTGGGTTTTTTTTGCTTCTTTGATCTGAGGAGGTTTGGGGGTGGTAGCTCTATATGGTTATACATGCGTTGGGATTTTTGGGTTGGGGTTTTTGGGTTTCTGAGCTTGATTTGTTTCAGTTTGTGTTTCTAGGTTTCGATTTGTGTTTTGGCTTCTTATTTGTGTTTTGGGTTTTGTGGGTGATGGTTCTGGACGTTGAAGATGTTGCAGTGGTGGTTCAGTTTTGGAGGCTGAGTATTTTTTCCTGGGTTTTGGGGTTGGAGTTCAGCTCAAATGAAGAAGATGAAGATTTATGAATTTGTTTCTTTAAGCTGTTTTAATGATTTTCTTTAAATTTTAATCTTAAAAAGAAGATATTGAAGATGATTTATTTTAAAATTCATGATGAAGTTGTTATTTTAGAAATAGATGATGATGTTTTCTTTTAGAAATAGATGATGAAGATGTTGAACATGATGATGTTGTTGAAGATGATAAATTTCAGTAACAGAAAAGAAAGTAATAATTTAGGGATTAATTTTAGGTAAGGTTATTTTTTAATTTAATTTAAAAAAAAATTCCACCTAAGACTCATTAAGTGACGTGGAATGCCACATAAGGGGATCGCCGGAGCTATGGTGGCCGGAGGGACGGGTCCATTTTGTTTTTGAAAGTTTGAGGATGGTTTTCAGATAATTTTCCGGCGAGGGACGATTTTCAAATCTCGCTCAAAGTGCAGGGACGGTTATAGTTTTTAACTCTAATTTTTATGCACCGATAGTATAAATAAGTTTTACAATATCATTCAATCACATTTTTTAAGTTAAGCCGCCCGCTATATTGCATTTGGTCTTTCAGTTCAGCTGTTCAGTGCATCACATTTTGAAGTTAAGCCGCCCGCAATTAACTCATGAGGAATGTTCACGAAGTCAAGATTACAATCTCACACATGAAAAAGTATAATGATTACAAAAATTATTATGGATATTATTACCGAAAGATGTAAATTCATATCATATCAACCTTTTATTATATATTTTATATTTTATATCTGACTGTGGATACCTTTGTTGTGTTTAGCTCCACCACCACATGACACGCACGTCGACCTTTGGTTACTTTTGCTGTGTTTCCTTTCCTATTTTTAGCCTCATCGTACCACCACTTGTGGTGCTTCCGTTGCTACCTCTAAGTTTGGCGGGAGGGACCAGCATGTTTCACAAATTTTCTACTAAGTTCTTCACCCCACCACTTAGACACAAGGCAGAAGTTATACGGCTTTATAATAATGTCTAGTTAGATAAGTATTATTAGGGGCTTTTGCCCTCCATTATATGTTTAAAATAAAGTTAGAATTTGGATAAATTATAGAATTGATGATTAATTAAGGGAAAAATGAGTTTGAGAAACCAATTTGGATCCGCATAATTGACCACAAGTTTTAGGTAAACCTCTTATTTTTATAGGTTGAATGTTCAAATTACTAGTATCCTCAGCATGTCACTAGTGTTCTGTCTGACAGTTTAAAAGTAAAAAAGTATATGAGAAGTATTAATGTTACGTGTACCTATAACTCATGAGTAGAGGCAAATTAAAATAGGCTGAATTGAACTTTACGTAAACTAGTCTGACTTGCTTAAAAAAACTAGGAATTAATTACAAAGAATTTTAAAGTTAGCTACCTAATTTGGTTTCTCTTTAAACCTTATATTTATTTAAACAAGCCGATCTAATAGTTTAAAAACATTTTAAATAGTTTTAGCCTAAGCTTTTTAACTAAATGCACTTTCAAGAAAATTAATCTTGTAAATTTATTAACTTGAATTGTCCTGGTATTTACCTAATGTAGGCCAGACCAGTGGCGGACCTACTTGATGACAGGTGGGAGCCATGGCTCCCTCAGAATTACTATATATATTTAAATTACAAGAGAATAGACAAGTACGGATGTTGTCCCAGTGGTCAGATTTAGCTTTCTCATCCATTTGGTTCTGTGTTCAAATCCAGCCTCTAACACTTTGGTGTGATATTCTATATTTAGTATTTTGTTTGGCTCCTCCAAAGATTTAGGCCAAGTTCCGCCACCGGGCCAGACATAAACCATTGTCTCCAATTTGACCTACTCCCATCCCTGCCTACGAAAGGTTGACTTAGGGAAGAGTCTTACTCACATTTAACTAACCATAACGAGCTATCAAATCATGGTAGTCCGACCTAAAGGCGGGAGAAGAGAGTGGCTTCATTGAGCACAGAGTCTGTCCTAAAGGTATGGAAGTAGAGTATTCAATCGAATATATGTTCAGAAGTCCACGAGTCAAATGGATCATAACCTCTAAATAATCTATCTATCTATCTATCTATACTATATATAAAGGGAGAGTTTTTGCAGCTTTGAGGGCAATTTTGTCATTCAACAATTTATTACACATCAAATTGATTTTTAACATGGGTATTTTAGTAAAGGTGCACATTATTCTCCAAAGATTAAATCTTGGCCGTTGATAACTTTTTTGGAACGCTTCAGATTTGCTGCTCATTCTTCCACCCTTTTGCTCTTTTGGGTTTCTCATTTTGCAGCGTTTCAGTTTTATGCTCTTCTTTCTTCCACCGTTTCTTCTTTCTGCAGCGTTTCAGTTTTAAAGATCAAATGGATCCCTGTGCAAGAGAAATTTCGTTACCTCTTCTTTCCCTCTTCAATCCGGTAAGAACAATCTTCTCATCCCTTCTCCTTTCTACCCATTTTCTTCTATGCCTTCCTTTTGTCGTTCTGAAATTTTCATTGTCGAACCTCTTTCACGTTTTCGTTTTCGTTACAAATTCGGACTTTTGTATTCCAGAATTCCTAATGTTTTCATTTCTGATGTCTGATTTGCAACAGGTTGCATTCCTCCATCTTCAATCCAGTAAGAACACTCTTCTCTTTTCTCCCTACTTTCTTTTTCCCACCTTCTCCTTTCGGCCCATTTTCTTCTATGTCTTTATTTCGTTGTTCTGGAATTTTCATTGGGACTTCATTCACGTTTTCCTTTATTAGTACATAAAGGAATTGACGATAAGGGCTTTCATTGTCGTCCCGTGCCTCCAAATTTTACATCATTTCTTATTTCATGAAAATCAGTGCCTTAATTGATTGTCTTGGAATGAATTCAATATTTCTACTGATTGTCTGTATTGTCCAGGTGAGCATCTCAATCCTTATTCATTCTTCGCTAAATTCAGTTTATACATGGACATGATCTGTTCTTAAATTGCTTATGAACAGGGTTGTTCCTCATGGCTGTTTCTTTTTTCTGCTCAATCAGATATGGTATATAAAAACAACAAAATTTATAAAAGATACATTAGCCATTTGAAGCGAGTGAGGAAAGTCAAAAAATTTCTGAATCACAGTAATGATGGAGTTCATCAAGATTTTGTACACTGCCTCATTTTCTCTTATTATGAGTTACATTGCTCTCCTTAGCAGCAGTTACATTGCTCTTCTTAGCAGCAGGAGTATGAAAGGGAACACATTGTAATTCTTTAACAGGTTGGTTGCTGAATTTCTTCAAAAAAATTATGCTTATGATGCTTGATAATACTTCAAATTTGGATGTTTTAGCTTTTTTTCCCCTTAAATTATTGCAAGTTGTATGTTTAATAGTTGAGAGTTCATCCCCACATAATCAATATCATCAAATTGAAAATTTAAACCACAGATAAATGTTAGTTTTTTGGTTTATACATTCAAGTCTTGATGTTAATGCCAGTTTCTAACCATGTTTACAGAGGAAAAACTCATGGCTATTGCTACAACAAGTGAACTGGGTGTCTTGGACTCTATTGGATTTTGTAATACTTTCTATGTCACTTACTATGTCATGTTCTTACCTTGAACACAAATGTTGCAAAGAAGGTAAATATATTTATTCATAGCTTTGTGGTATGGCACACGGGCTATGTAACATTTTCATTATGAATGTTTCATGTTACCATTGATGCTTTTATATTCCCTGCTCTATTTTTATAGTGTGCACTATTTTAGTTGATTTCCTATAAATCTGCATTGTGAGGTGGACACTGCTACTTCTTAACGCTATTTGACTTGGTAGAATTAGGAGAGCAAACTATTTCTTAGGTTAATTGGATAGGTGGAGAAAATTTAAGAAGATTGAAGCATATTAGTTCATTTTCAATAAACACTAATATGCATCATTCTCTTACTTTTTTGGGGGGTTATTTTGTATATCTTAGTCTAATCTCCAATCTCTCTTGCTTTGAGCAAATGTACGTAGTACTTATTTTAATTTGTGTCAAAGTTTTTGTCATGCAGTTACTCTATTTTTCTTTAAAAATTAACAATCCGTCAAAGCTACCATAATTAAGTTGGTGTCTGCAGAACCTTTTGTTGGTAAATGATTAGTGTTTGTTATCTGTTTAATTGATTTGGTGTGCATTGGGTTCTGATGATTTCTTAGTTCTATTACTTCCTTTAATTGAAGGGACTATAGCATGTTGATTCTTGCTTGAAGAATGGTGTTTTGTTTGTTCCTCCATGAAGGTTGAATGTCAGTGATTGTTGGGCAGTGGATGAAGTTAGAGATTGGGGGCACAGTGGAAAGGAACCATGTTTGATTGAAGCAAGCTAGGAATTGAGCTTATGCAGTTCATGTGTAAGTAACATTTATAGGAAAATATAGCACAAATTTCCCTGATGAAATAGTATTTTGAATTAGAAAGACTAAGATAATATTGGAAGGTGAGTCTAAAAGATATAGTAACTATAGATGAAGAAACATTAAAAGTGATTAATTTGTAACGGGTGAGAGACATTAAAAGGTATGAATTTGTAACGGATGAGATACATTAAAGTGATTACTTTGTAATGTGTGAAGAAAAATTTATAGTGATTAATTTGTAACATATGAGAGACATTAAAAGTGATTAGTTTATAACGGCTGAGAGGTGGATTTAATTTTATGAAACCATTAGCTATTTAGTTAATGAGAAGTGATGAAGAGGAATAGCTAAAGTGATTACTTTGTAACGGACCATTAGTTAATTAGAATAGATGAAGAGGAATAGCTATGAATAGATCTCCTAAGTAATAGATAGATAATAAATAGAAGGAATATTGTGAAAACAATTTCTGAAACGACAATGAAAGGCCCATTTAAAAGTTGAGAGTGCATGAAGACTTCAATTGTAATTAAGTACCTAAAGGAAATGAACGACCAATACACAAAGGCATGACTCACCCCCTGTAGTGAAGTAGTACTTTAAGCTCATGGTTCATGGAAAAAGTTTAAGGGTCAATTGGTGAAAATTTTGAAGTTAAAAATATTTGAGACTCTTGCTTTTGAGACTCTTATCAGAATTTTCATAGATAAAACATGCATTGCTTCTCATCAGTGGGATTACGGTTAGCTTCTGATCATATTTTCTTATCAGTTTCTCTATTCATAAATGACCTGAAAACATATTTTGTATAGGTCTTTTGAGTTGCCAAGGAATGGGCGGAGGAATTTGAGTTGTTGATTCCAACATGCATACTTAGACATGTTAAAATTCAAATTAATACAATATTAGAATGCGAAGGACACGGGTTATGAGCTCCTTGATAGGGAGTCAGCGTCGACAATCAACCACTCCACGCATTGAGTGATGTATTGCAGTCGAATAGGCAAGGAGAACTACGATGCGAATGTCGAGCCGGAGGAGGATCCTTGAATGGACCGTGCAAGAGTTTGTGGGACACTTGTGGTCCGAGAAGGTGGACATTCTGAGGGCTGATCTACTGCGGTATATCAATGTTGCCATTGCTGCCAGGGATGTGCCTAAGGTGGCACCGGCTGCTTGAGTGTTAGTAGTTAGTGGGTCGGCAGGTCATTTTCCGGTGATAATTTAGAACTTTTTATCATTTTCGGTGCATATGAAATAATGCAACTATGCAAGAAAGTCTTTTTTTTGTTCACTATGTTCTATTGAATGTGTTTGTTGATAATTATGCATTGTTTTCTTAATGTTTAGTATTTATCTTGGTTGAACTTTATTAGCAGTATGTTCACCTTCAAGGACGTGTGTTATGTGATAGGCTTACATGAAGACGATAAAGAATAGTAATAGAAGCTTTGCATTGGAGTACTGCAAGCAATTTTTGAAGACTTTTTGCTACTTTGTTATCATATAATCTTTCAAGGGCAGAATTTGTTTCGAAAAAACTTGAGAGTATTTAAGTGGTGGTATTTTGTATAGACAAAGGCAATAAATAAATAAATAAAATAAGCTTTGTATGCTACTTTAATCAAAGCTCATAAAAAAAAACAAGGGCAAAAATAACAAATAAATAAAACATATGTGCTTTTACAAAATAAAAACAAGCACATTCATTGCGGAAAATAAACTTATAAATTTATGTTTGCTTATATCTTAAAATATAATTTTCTTTTCAAGCATAATTTTTTTTTCAATGAACATAAAAAATAGCACAAATTTAGAAAAAAAAATACACACCAAAAAATGAATATCCCCCGTGCATCGCACGGGTCAAAGTACTAGTCTATATATATTAGTAAAGCTCACTTGAGCTAAGTATTAAATACAAAATAGTATTAAACAAGAGCATTAAACACATAAGTAAAATTTAATTAAAATGAAATTATTATTTCAGTTACTTACGATTCAATGAGCTTCAATTTTATTACCTACCGTTTCTCTTTGTGTAATTTAAAACACATGGCACCACCACAAATTTGAATACTGATTAAATAGCCAAGTAATGAGTAAATAAAAGATGATATAAAGAAGGGACCAAATATAGCCAACTCAATGAGTAAATCAAAAGATGATATAAAGAATGGAACATGCGTTTCTTCTATAGATTAAGAAAGGAAATTTACTCCTCAATGTAACGTGCGTTTGTTCCATGAGTTAAGAAAGGAAATTTACTGGTAAAAGTAGTACACATCTAATATCCACTACAATTGAGTAAAAATACTATTTTTTGTACCTTTTGGTTCTGTAACAGCCTAAATTGTAATTAATACACCGTCTCATCAATTCTCCATAAATCCATAACCTGTCATTTCAAAGCAATAAACCACCTTGCAGAAATTGAAAAAATTTGGCAATGCAAAGAGCTTATTCATCTACCTACATTAATTTGAAAAAATGCAATTACACTAAACCATGCACTATTGTGTATCTCTATATAAACAACTCAATCACACTCAAATCATACATATCTTAGACTCCAACATCCTACAAGAAAAGAATAGCAAATGTCACAAATTATTTCAACAAATACGTCATTTTTCAACCTAATACACATGAATGAAGGGGTTTACGCCGTGACATTGGGGGCTATGGATAACAACTTCTTGGTCAATGACGCTGGCGTTCGCGTTTACCGGAACTTTGACCGTGGAATGCAAGACAAGGGCGTCGCTGTGAAGTCCGGCATCGGCAGCGAAAGCCTCTGACAGATGTCGACGCCCAACAAGTCGTTGCTGATGAGGGCGGAGACCAACATGATACTCATGAGTCCCCTCAGCGGTGGGAAGCTCCATGCCTCGAGGCTTCACCAGTTGGATATTAAGACTGGGAAGACGGCGCGGGATACACACAAAGCAGATCCGTGACAGTTTCGAAGTGGATGGGGTCGAGGTTGAGGGAGTGGTGGTCAACGAAGGAAGGAAAGGTCAAGACCGAAGAAGAAGCGTGGAGGTTGAGACACTGGGTTCTACACTTCTATCACGACGCCGGTGAAGGATGAGGGAGAAGAATGTGAGGCTTGAGATTTTCCTTAAAAACAAATGTGGAGAATGAAATTTTTTAATGTTACCATCAATTATCAATTAGGTATTACTGAAAATTAGGTCCTGAATGATTTGTTAAATTAAAGGAACAAACCAGAAAATTTAACAAATTTTAAAATTAGATAATTTAAAATATTAGAATATAATCAAAAGTAAAAATATATAGACTTTTGGGCCGCGTCGATTTTAGACTATTATGTATTTTTTTAAAGGGTTATTATGTATTTTACTAATACTTCCTTTTCTTTAATGATTTTTTAAAAAATAAAACTTCACAACTATTCCAAATTTTAAAAAAAATTATAATTAATTATACCAATTTAAAATTAATATTATTAAAAAATAATTAGTTCATTTTAATAATTCATAGAAGAGTCTAAGAAGACGTTTTCTTGAAAAGACCTAACTTTTAACATACCCGGATCGAACATGATACTTCAAAGAGAATACTTGTGGTTGAACCAAAAAATATAATTTATGATTTATAAATTGTTTTCCCAAAATACAATATTAAATTATTTACTTATGTTAATTCTTATAAATATTGAAAATAATTTTAACACACATAAAAACTATAATGCATAAAATTGTTTTTTTACAAGAAAATATTATTTCTTAAATAAGGATAGAGAGTGTTGCGAACAAACTCCCCCAAATGAGTAAAACAAAGTAAAAATTAAATTCTTACAAAAATAGTATGTTCTCTCACCCTCTTTATCTATATATTTTACATTTTTATTCATTAACAGCTTTTTAACCTTTAAAAAAAATAAAAAGGAACAACAAAACTTAAAAACATACCCGTGCAACGCACGGGTTAAATTTCTAGTTAGTTGTGTATAACACTCAAATTTAACTAATTACTCATTATATATCAATTAATAGCATAATAAAATAAGAACGAAATAGTTAAAAACTCAAGAGACAACCTTAAGTCTTTTTACCATTAACTATGACCTCTTGAAAGAACATTATATACTCTTTGTGTTCTAAAAAATATTAGAATTTGTAGTTTCATATCAAAATTGATTTCAAATTTAGAATCAATCATCAAAGAAAATGCAAATAACACCAAAAAAAAATTGATATGAACAATCAATTCTAATATTTGCAAACGTGTAACCAAATATGCACCGTTAATATTTTTTAAATGGAATCCATTATTGGACTCATAAAAACAATGATTCACTATTGATTAGTTTGATCTCAATTAAATTGTAATTAAAACAAAATCAAGGGAGATCAGAAAAATTGAGAGAAATAAAATGAAAAACAGAGTGACTTGAAATTAAAATAGCCACCAGTGCTGCATGTTCATAATCATAGTAGCAGCAACCTACAAGTAAGTGAGTAATCAACACACACATATACATGGTAATGGTACACAGTACATTACAGACCCTGCCACGTGGGCACATACACGTCAGCACACAGACACGTCAGCAACAATGATCCAACCATTTCTGCAACCTGAGATCTCTGTAAAACCTCTCTATGAACTCCTCCGCCGCCTCGTCCACCTGAAACTCCTTCTCCGCCACGGCCACCTGCACGCGCCTCCCCACCAACACCTCATCATCGCCACGGCAAATCCTCATCACCTTCCGCCCGTGCTCACTAGCCGGAGACAGTAGCCTGCTCCTCCTACTCCTGGACGAATCAATCAGCCGTGGCGGACTGCCGTTGCAGCTGAACTGGTACTCCAACGGCGACACAAAATACATCTCCGCGTCACGCGGACGGCATGTTAGCGCCTCGTGGTGGCGCACCACCGCGTTGTTCAGCGCCTTCCCTATGCTTTTCCCTCTCTTCTGCATGTCCTGCATCATCTTGCTCTTACCGTTTTGGATCAAGTAACGCATCGTTTTGATCACTTTCTCCGCCATCACCGGTGGCGGGGAGCATGTAACATCATCCACCACAGCCACATTTGGGAGAGACAAGCGTGTGGCTTTATGTAATTTCATTTTTAGTTTGTGTAATAACTGCAAGAAAACGATGTGATGAGAAGTGAGAACAGAGTGGAGTGGTCCAAACTAGTGTAAGTTAGTTAGAATAGTTATTAGTGTGATATTGGTGAATTGTGTGGGATGGAAATTGAGAAGAAGGAATTTAAAGGAGAGAAAAAGGTAGGATAAGGCAAAGAGAAAGAGAAAATGGAGAAGAAGTTGGCTTGATGTTGCTGTTAGTAATATTCAATTGATAGTTAGTGAATCATAATCATTACAATTTTATTGGCATGTTGTTCTTTTCCCTTTCTTTCCTTGTTATTGGATGTCCTTTTGTTATTATTATGTGGGAGTTGGGTTTGGCACCCCACCTATGGGGCTTGGCACCCCACACTTTATCAAATACGGAATTTAAAATTCCGTATTCTCCCTATTGAATACGGAACTTAAAATTCCGTACTGTATTTAAGCATGCGTGTCACATTTTCAACCACTCATTATATACTAAAACAGATACGGAATTTTATTTTCTGTATTGATACGGAACTTTAAATTCCGTATTTAATAAAGTGGGGTGCAAAGCCTAAGGGGTGGGGCACCAAACTCAATTCCCTTATTATGTTGTTATTATAATGCACACTCTTGTTCCTTTTCTGTTTTTTCTATCTTTACTTGGTTTCTTTTCTTTTTCTCTTTATTTTCTTAATTATCATGTTATTTTAATGCACATAGACATAATCCTTTTCATGTTATTGTTTCCTCTTTAAATATGTTTTGCCTTGAGCAATCCTTGTCTTGGTACTAAAGGTTTCAAAACCAACCTCGAACTAATACCGCATGTTTAGAGATTTTTCTACAAGTGATTCTTAAATTAGAATTAATTCTAAGAAAAAAATTGTGAATACCTTTCAACTTCATAGTTGATTTTGAAGAAAGATTACCTAAGATCTACTGCATTTGTCTTTATAAATCAATTTTGACCATATGCAATAAGTTTGAATAGATTTTATGAATGTTTTTTCCGTGAAGCGCACCAATGTGGCTACAATATTCTTAAGTAAGACTTCAAAGATCCATTTTTCCGCTAGGTCATTCTACCTTTGCCTTAAACTTTAGGGGTCAGTTATTAGCGAACAAGCCCCCGCCCAACCTTACTTACTTACCGATACTATCGTCAGAATCATCCCCTTAGTAGCCTCTCAAGTCTTAACCTACACAACTAACTCCTCGAAGACAAGAAAGCAACCTATCAACAATCAGTGACTCACTAATCTCCGGTAGCTAATCCTAATAGCATGGTCAGTGGCTCAAAATTGATTTTGAGGAAAGAAAAACTGATCAACAATACTAATATAATATAATGCATGCCTTAACTAAATCACAGTCCAACTTGAATAAGGATAAATTGTATATATCAACAACTGAAACATGCCCAAACAGGTGGTGACTTTGTTACTTATCTATGTTCTGGAGTCTGGACCCAGTTGAAATATAGATGCAACTTTAGTGTAGAAGACTATATAGTAGCATGCTTGAGTAACATTAATTTTCTTTATTTGATTATTATAATAACCAATAATGGATATTTTTTTTTAGATAAACACCAATAATGGATATGTTACCAGAAAAAAAGCAACAGTGGCTCACAGATTACGCACAGAATTATAAATTAATAATGCACTATGGTGAAGGGGGACTTCAATTTCCAAATGAAACTTTGGTTACGCCTAAGTTTTCCTTTAGCCCTACATTATCCATATTTAAATTCAAACAAACATGTTAAAGGTATAATAGTCTATATTTATATATAGCGCACTTTGTTTATTTTATTTCCTCCTGGCCTACGATCATGATGATAGTATATATGAAGAATCTTATGAAGCTTTTGTTCAGTCGGTGACTGACTTATATATGTTTTATATAAGTAACTGACAATTGAATTGAATTATTTACACTAAAAATATTTTCTTTGTACTTATCGAAAGGAGTCATACATGAGATTTGGTGACCAGATAATGTTCTACCAGTAATCGATTAATGTCGACATATTTCAAATTTCCAAAATTATCGTAATTTCTCCATCGATGATTGAGGATTCTGGGTTCTATGTGTTTATGTTGTGAGTTTATTTTGAAGAATTTTGGTCATCCTCATGTTCTGTGGCTCCTTTCGAAGTGCACACTACCAGGTCCAATACCATTAACACGAGGCTAGAGAATTATAAATTGATCAAATGTACCCGTGATTTTTTGTGAGTGATCGAGTATATATTATGCAAATGGGAAAATTCAGGAGATTATACAAAAATTAAAAAATCAATACTTACTTGTTCATAGACATGATTTCAAGAAAAAATGTTTGCCTTCTTGATGATTCAGAAATCAAGCCTTGCTTGAGTGATTAGGGTTTCCTCGATCTATCTCAAACTTTTTTTCACAATTCCTAATGAGATAAGTTGTGTGTAACAGTTTTTTTTTTTGAACTCGTGTAACAGTTATTATAAATAGACCTAACCATAATATATATTTATAACCTGATCCATTCTCATCAACGGGCCCTAAAAATTAAAATGAAGGTCTGCAATTTAACTCACACTAATCCGCCTAAAATAAACGGATCACTCAAAATAACGACCGGACCTACTAATTAATGCACATTTTCTGAATAATGAATTAACCCGATTTTCATTAAAACAAAAAATAATAACTGATTGCAGCCTACAATATTATTAGGTGGTTCTAACATAAAATTTCTGAATAATTTTGTTTATAACATATATTTAGATTCATGATAAAGTATTCCCGTAAAAATAAACTTAGTTGTTTGGTTGTTGTTAATTGAGTTTCATCAGTTGTATCCATACTACGTTTGATCGACATAGAAAACCAGACAACTATGTCATGTCATTTTCAGTTGGTAGGGATCATGATTTCATTCAACCTATTCTTGCAGTCGTCAACTACCAAGTTCTAAACTTCTAATTAATATGAGTCCAGTATGAAAAAGCTTCTATGTAGAGTAAGCCTGAACAAGAAAGAGGTAGTGGAGGCTATTTCAAAAATTATTTTCATATAGTCGTAATACTTTTTTTTTTGAAAAGCAGTAGTAATACTTTATTTAACTTTTAAAAATCATGTCAATTTCGATAAATTAATAAGAAGTTTACTTAAATATCTTCTAAGACTGGTTTTACAAATATGAGTAAAAAATTGGAAAAAAATTGACTATTATATGTCATCAACTCTAAAGAAAAGAAAAATGAAGATAGTTTGCAAATTGAAAAATCTTAAGTGGATTATAGTCCGTAAAGGTTTGAATAAGAGTTTTCCCTCCCTAAAAGCAAATTTGAACACAAATACTTTAATTCTTCTAGACACGCTAGCATCTCTACCAAGAAATGCAACAATTAAGTTGATCAGAATAGCCTTTATGATCGGGATTATAGGGATTATGATGGATTCCCCTCATTCAATTTGTCAAAGGGGATGGCATCAATAATAAAGGTTATGGCATATTCCGAAAAAGAAAAAGGCTTGGATATGTTGAAACAATTCAGGGGTCATTAAGCCACCGCCCAACCCCAAGGGTGGACCTCTCTGTTCCATTGTGCAACAAGTAACCATAGGTGTAGTGATTCCATGCCTTCCCCAAGTAGGGAAAATTATGGTTGCGATGTGAGTGTGTTCCTACATGAAAATTGACTCAAACGCACAATTGTTGTGATCTTAATCTCTCAGAATCAGGTAAATATATTATTCTCTCATCAATGTTCGGCCGATTGGTTTATTAGACTAGATGTAAATCAAAGGAACACGATTGATGCCAAGACCTAGAAAATAAGTGAATGGCGTTTGTTTCACGGATTGTAAAAGGATTCCCGGAAATGTTTGGGCCGGAATTTACATTCCAGTGTTTGGTAGCAGATTTGAAAAAAATATACCCAGGTATCTTCCATTCCTGGGTAAGTCATATGCCCATTCAGAAGCATTTCTCATTCCCATGATGGAGAGGTGGGTAAGTTGACTACCCACTACCCATGTTTTTTTTTTTTACTAAGTCTGAACCCGGGAAGTCAAGAACGGATCCCGCCAGTTTTGCCACTACCCACAATTTTTTCTGGAGGAATCCCACAAAGTCTCTAACTGAATCCTCAGTATCGTTGTATATATTGTTTCCTTTGGAAAGTACTGGTACATGCACCATAATTTGGGGAAATAATAAAATGTTGTTTTACTTCATATTTACAGTTTTTTCCATGTGAGCCTCAGCTTTCCTTCTTATTTCAGCGGACAAGAGTACAGGATTGGCATATTTTGGAAGTGAGTCCTGCTGTTGCTTCTTCTCCCTAAGCCAGTTCTCAGCTTCAACACACTCATTTAAGACCTTTGTTTCTCGTTGATCTCAATGTGATCAAATTTAGGATCCTTTGACATTGTAGCTTCTCTGTGACTATTTATACAATAGGTAAACTGATCAATTATTATACCCCTCTCAGTGTATTCTTTGTAACGCACTTCGATTGGATCACCTTGTATTTTTAGTTCTTCAAATAAATATATATGTTAGTATGGTGGTTATATAACAAGGGTATTTTAAGAATTTTACTATCTATTCCCAGGAAATATACATTTTGAACCAAACATATATTGTAATTATACCCAGGAATATTGGAAAAGATTCCCGGGAATTGATTTTGTGAACCAAACAGATTTTTTAAAGATGCCTGAAAATAGCATTCCTACATAATATTCCCGGGAACAACATTCCCGGATATCCTTTTCCAATCCGTGAAACAAACGCCCTGTTAAGGTAATGAAATAAATGTTGGGCATTATAAGAAGAGGATCAGTTTAGGATACACATAGAATATTAGACACCTCATTGACAAGAGACAATTCAATAATAAGGCCTTGACTCAAATATTCAATTCCTAGTTTCTCCTCTTTCTCTTCATCCTGGTCCCATGAGCTTCCTTTTTGCTTCCTACACTTAGCTTCCTCCGGCTCTGGCATGGTTTTGATTTTCTCTCCTCTGCTTTCTCCTGTCTTTCTTTCCCTCTTTTCTCTCTTTTAATTTGCTCCCTCTGGAAATAAAAATAACTGTTCATAATAGCATCATCATGCCGTTTTTTTTTTGTTGGTGTAGATATCATCATGATGAATAATATTTCTAATTAATATATGAGATTTTTGGGATGTTACAGTTATAACTTTTTTTTTTTTGGTCACTAGTTATAACTTTTTTTGAAATTGCAGTTGTTAAATTTTTGTATGCAAGTTGGGCCATAGGCCCGAAAAAATCTAGACTAAAATAGTCTTGGGGAAAGACCAATATTGGACTTTGAAACCACCCACATCTATCAACTGGTCAAATTCAGTCACAACTGAAAGGGATGAAAGTGAGGCCCATGCCTTGGAAACAAGACTGAATGTTCCATCAGCTCTAACACATTTATTTTTTTGACAAAAAAAAAAACACATTTATTTTCATCTTTGAAGCATTTTTAAAAACACTTGATAAGCAGCTCCAGGATTCACTCGGATCAAACAAATTTTTTTATAAAAAGATTTCTTATCTCTGAATCATTTTCACAAACACCTATCCATAACAATCACAAGTTTGTTGCTCACAATGTTAGAAGTAGATGAAATTAATTGAGCGAGATCAATTTGCCATACCTCATTGAATTTTGGGGGGAACTTCCTAAAACAAAAGGATAATATGACTGAGGTTTCCATGTCACAAATTAAGCTGAAATTGAAGAAGCAACCTCCTCAATCTTCACAGATGTTGTGTGCTCCATGACAAAATATGCGGAGTCGTTGACTCCATGATTGATGATCGATGAGATCCGCGAAGAGGAATTGAAGGAAGAGAGTTTGGCAACGGTGTTGCAAGGAGAACATTTGAAAACTTTACCCTGAGCGAGCACATAACAGGAGAAATTGTGAGCTCCTTTGTTGTTGGAGCTGTAATACCACATTATGCTAATATGGTTCAAGTACATCAAGAAACATTTATAGAGCTCGAAGAGAATATAGAGCTTGAAGTATCCACGATTATGATTGAAAAAGATACTAAAATGATACAATATGATTGTTATTTACTCAAGAGGTTAGCATAGAACAAAGTAACTAACTTGTAACCTACTCACTAACTAACCACCAAACTAGCTAAATCAATATTTCTAATATAGTCTTACTCGGGCGATCAAAGGGGTCAGAACCTGCACCATCATTTTCTTTGTTCGCCAGCCACAATCTCTAAATGTCATCCGCTTTGTGGTTAATAAGTATCGACGACCAAAATCTTTCATAAATAACAATAATCTGCTATACCACTTAATGTGGGGTGAGGGTGAAGGGTCCCGTGTTCGAACCCGGATAAGAGATTAATTTACTAACATTTCTAACCATTAATATTTGCCTATAAAAAAAATTGGAAATTTTGACCGAACAAAAATCTTCTTCATTGAAAGTCCACATATATGATACAATTTATAGTTTACTTGCTGATGTAGTTAAAAATTGTCAGTCTATTAAATACTAAGGCAAATCTGATTTTTTTTGTTACATATGAAAGATTAAACAAAATTAAATGAGAACATCCTGACACAGCAGGAGAACAATATCCGCAGGTAATGCAAATGAGATTAGTGGTACATTGAAACACGTTTATGATTGGTGTTTTTGATAACAAATTATACTCAACCTTTGATTGCTTCGTGACACCACTCTAAAAACTTCTACAAATAAAAAATATTTTCTACACACCTCAAGTCATATTAAACAAGAGAAGAATGAAAGATGAAATAAGTGATGTGACAAGAAAAGAAGTGAAAAATAGAAATAAAAAATGGTGTTTGCTTTGGTATCTTAAGCTATATCAAAATGTGGTACCTAAACCGATGTGTACCAATAAATATGCATGCTCTGATTGAGTCATCATTCATATATTTGTATTAATATTTTCTTTTATAAATCTTAAATGTTAATATTATTATTATTTGCAAAGTAATTCTTCAAACAAATTTCAACATTTTTTCTCCACTGCATTACTAAAATTTGGTTCAAAGCAAAGGCGTCAGAACCTGCACCATCATTTTCTTTGTTCTCCAGTCACGATCTCTAAATGTCACTCTCTTTGTGGTCAATAAGTATCGATGGCCAAAATCTTTCATAAATAACAATAATCTGCTATACCACTTAATGTGGATATCGCACCCAAAATAATTTATGTTTACAAGAATTCACCATTGTCATTTCACTTTCTTTATAATAGTTGTTTATATAATTAAGATGGTAAATGCTACCATACCTCAATTGTATCATACCATAGTGATGTGGACCAGTAAGAAACATTGGAATGTAATCTTTGACTTTTGTTTTATTTCTTTTTTAAACATCTCAAAAAACATAAAAGAAAAGATATTCGAAAAATAAAATTGTGAGGTTGGGTTCAGTTAAACTAGTGTGGTTAACATTAATGAGCATTTACAAAATTAACATTAATGAGAAGAGAGAAAAATAGAGATTGTTCAAGTTTCCAGATTCTGAAGAGAGAAATAGAGAGGCATTGTTGAAAGGAGAGTTCACTGATTTAGGGTTTTTCATATTCACCAACGGCGGACGGCGGGGTTGTCGGCTAGGCCGTTCTTCATCGTCGGCGGCAGTGATTTGGTTCGTTGAGGGTGGCGTCTTCATCGTCAACGTGGTAAGTCCCTCTATTTTTTCCCTTTTCTGAGAATTTTGTTTCCATCTTCTTGCATCTGGTACTTCCCTCTGTTTTGTCGTTGTCTGTTTCAGTTTATGGGATTTTTGTTTCCATCTACTTGCTTTTGGTATTTGGTTTGGGTTTAGGTCGCCGATTTTGCATTTTCTCACTTCAGGTTTTCTGGTATTTGATTCGTTGATTTGACTGATTATCCTACTTCGGGATTTAGGGTTTTTGATTCTTGTCGGATTTTATTTTCAAACGAAGGAATTCTGTTTATAGGGTTTTTTGATTTTGGTCGAAATTTATTATCCATTTTCATACTTTGGGTTGAAGGGGTTTTGTTTCTGGTCGGATTTATAATTGAGTTTTGCTCAATCTTATAGGTAATGGAAAGTATAAGGGAGGAAGAAGACCAGATCCATTTTGCTGATGTGTTGGTTTTGTTTTTGGAAAGTTTTGCTGATCTGTTACATTATTCGTTTGATCTATATTGATTTTTCTCAGGTACAATTGAACTTACTTAACTCTTAACTTGGATGTAAATGTAACAGGATTTGAGTGATCATCATGTTGGTTAAGATGATATATTGACATAGTTAGAAAGGCACTTGTTGTGTGTGTCTAACTCCAAGGTATGTGTATGCCAAATTTTGATGTTTCAGACATGGTTAAATTCCCTTTGGTCGGCCTTTTTGAGTTATCTAATTTTATATGGTACCCTTTTAAAAGATTTCAAATACTCCTTTCAGGACTGGTTCAGGGAACCACTGGCATGTATGTCCAATATAGTGTAAGAAAATTGTGGGGAAGGGAATTTCTACTGAGCAATATATATGGAAGCATGAAATTGGTGAGGATATTGGCATAACTCTGGTCTGCTGTCAAAAGGAATGATGAAGGGCTCTCTATTGGTTGTTGCACATTGTAATTTTGTGAAAAGAGAGCTCATGTTTGATTTGTCATAGCCAGTATTAAGTGCTAAATTATACAGGGAAGTATCATCTGTGAAGGCCAACATAAC
Source organism: Lotus japonicus (assembly GCF_012489685.1). NCBI lineage: Eukaryota > Viridiplantae > Streptophyta > Magnoliopsida > Fabales > Fabaceae > Lotus > Lotus japonicus. The sequence goes on along the minus strand of NC_080041.1, from coordinate 89,819,597 downwards.
TGGCCAAGCTCAAAGAAATAGCAGAATTGTTCATTTAGCTTCAATTGCTAGGTTCTTAAAACAACCGAGAGCAGTACTTTGGAAGGAAACAAGAGGTCTTAGTCATCTTCTCATGAACAAAATCAACATCAATCGAAACTTTAGAAGGCTCTTTGTGGAGGTCCCAGAATTATTTGGTTTCTGAGGTACCCAACTGAGGTTTTAACAACACAACAGATCTTTTGATTCTTTTGTAAGTTTTCTTGGCAGCATCTGTGGTACTTTAATGTGCTCTGTTTTGTGGCTGCTTTTTTTTCATGTACTTGGGTCTAGCACCCCTTGTGCTAGTATTAATACATTTTGGCTTACCAAAAAAAATATGGTACCCTTTTTGTCCTTTCATCTTTTATTAGAAAAAATGGAATTTTTGTGTTGAACTCAAGTGTTGTACGTGAATGAATTTCAACAAGACAACAATCACTGCATTTAAAAATAACAAAAGGTACCAAAAAAATGTAGATAGGTGGTTGAAAACAAGACCTGAAAGTATTTGGCCCAAGCACCAACCACTGTACTACGTTGATAGTTCTTTTATTTAAAGCTCCAAGAGTTGTATAAGTACCATGTTAATGATGTTTATTCAAGAAATAAAAAAACACAGAAGTAAGGTTTCGAACACAGAACTTCGCATGGTAATAGCACAGAGGTAACCACTACACCATTTGTTATGATTTTGTTGGATAACCTCGATAAATTAATGAAATAGTTTGTAAAAATTAATTCATAATAAAAGAAAGGTATAATAGAGGAAAAATTCACTAAACAAGAATCGAACCATGGACAAGTGATAAATTTGCAACCACGTGAACCATTAAAATACTGGTAAAGTTATGTAAAGTTTGCAAATCAATAATTAATATCTTAAATAGCTTAAGTTAAAACAATTTAGTTTAAGGCATTAACTCTAACTACCTATTCGTCCCTTCCCTTAGTGCTTAGTCAACCTTAGTTTAAGGCATCAACCCTAACTTTAGTCTCTTCCCTTAGTGCTTAGTCGCGCTTAGTTTAAGGCATCAACCCTATCTACCTCTCTAAAACGCTTCCCTTAGTGCTTTGTAGCTCTTAGTTTAAGGCATCAATCATAACTACCTAGTTATCTGTCCCTTCCCTTAGTGCTTAGTCGCGCTTAGTTTAAGGCATTAACCCTATCTCCCTCCCCAACGCTTCCCTTAGTGCTTAGTCGCACTTAATTTATGACATGAACCCTAACTACCTCTCCGACCCTTCCCTCAGTGCTTAGTCGCGCTTAGTTTAAGGCACCAACCTGACCCATCCCTTAGTGATTAGTTGCTCCGAGTGTGTTATCAACCCTAACTACATCTCTGACGCTTCCCTTAGACCTTAGTGCTTAGTTTCTCCGAGTGTGTCCTCAACCTTAACTACCTCTCCGACCCTTCCCTTAGTGATTAGTTGTTCCGAGTGTGTCATCAACCCTAACTACTTTTCTGACGCTTCCCTTAGTGCTCAGTTGCTCCGAGTGTGTCATCAACCCTAACTACTTTTCTGACGCTTCCCTTAGTGCTCAGTTGCTCCGAGTGTGTCATCAACCCTAACTTTCTCTCTGACGCTTCCCTTAGTGCTTAGTTGCTTCGAGTGTGTCATCAATCCTATGTACCTATCCCACCCTTCCCTTAGTGAATAGTTGTTCTTAGTGTGTCATCAACTCTCCCACCCTTCCCTTAGTGATTAGTCGCTCTGAGTGTGTCATCAACCTAACTACCTTTCAAAATATTATATTTATTTTTTCTAATGAAATCTTAATGTTGTATTTATTTTCAAAATATTATATTTATTTTTTCGAATAAAATCTTAATGTTGTATTTAATTTCAAAAAATTATATTTATTTTTTTCTAATGAAATCTTAATATTGTTTTTATTTTCAAAATATTATATTCATTTTTTATAATGAAATCTTAATGTTGTATTTATTTTCAAAACATTATACTCCCTCCGTTTTTTATCTTTTGAAGTTTTAGGACTTATTATTTATTTCAAATCTTTTGAAGTTTTAAGAATTCAAAGTTCAATTAATATATTTTTTCCACATATACCCTTATTGTAAACCACACCAAAAATTTTGACTTTTGGTTTTTCAAAACTTAATTATATATTGTTAGGTGCACTACCTTAATGTAACGGTGCAATAATTAATGCAAAAGTTCTCATAATTGTTTTTGTTTAGGGTCATTTTTGTCCAAAAGAGAAAAATCTTTGTATACAATTACTTATCCTTAATTCAAGAGCCAAATGCTAAAACTTCAAAAGATAAAAAACGGAGGGAGTATTATTTTTTGTAATGAAATCTTAATGATGGTATTTATGTTCAAAACATTATACTCCAGTATTATTTTGTTTAATGAAATCTTAATGTTGCATTTATTTTGAAAATATTATATTTACTTTTGCTAATGAAATTTTAATGTTGTATTTATTTTCAAAATATTATATTCATTTTTGCTAATGATCTTAATGTTGTATTTATTTTCAAAACATTATATTATTTTTTCTAATGAAATCTTAATGTTGGTATTTATGTTCAAAACATTATATTATTTTTTCTAATAAAATCTTAATGTTGCATTTATTTTTCAAAATATTATATTTATTTTTGCTAATGAAATCTTAATGTTGTATTTATTTTCAAAATATTATATTCATTTTTACTAATGAAATCTTAATGTCGTATTTATTTTCAAAATATTATATTATTTTTAACATAGATATATTGTTTGATTTTTTTTTTCAACCATTACGTTATTTAGTTTACAATTTCAGAATAGAAATTAGAAATAGTCATTATTCAGATTTAAATGACCATTATGCCCCTATATTAGGTTGAGTTATTGAAAGGTGAGAAAGTAGTCCATAACATGAAGAGAATTAGAGATTTACAGCCACTCCCAATTCCTTCTACGGTTTCTTGAGAATTAGCAATGGATTTGTCAATTCAGCTCACCGAGGCAGCTTATTTGCACAATCAATTGATGACTCTTTATTTTTATTTTTTTTGGGTAAGCCAAATAATATAATTAAGGAGTACTTGGGGTACTCTAAGTCTAACCCAATATACAAAGAGATTACAAAACAAGAAGGAAAAAAAGAGGGGCTGCCAGATGAAAAACAGAACAGGGTACCAATTTGTAGATACCCGTGAACATAGGCCAATAACCAACCCCCTCCCTCTAATCTAGGAAATCAAAACTGAAATAATCCCTCAGCAAGTTCCAGCGAGAGAAACAAGCGAAATTGCAACCTCTGTGGTAATTCACACGAGCAATTACAACATTGATGACTCTTTGTCATCTGCCATATATATGGACAAGTTCAGATCTAGACGAAAAAGATGCGCGCTCACGAGAAACCAAACCGAAAAAACGATGAAGAAAGAAAGGAAAATGGAACACGCATAAAGGAGAACACCGAACAGGGAGAGGGGGAGGAGAAAAGAGAGAGAATTTTGGAACAGAGCACCAGCCTTCAGAATTGTAACAGAAGTGTGGAGAAGAAGGAAATGTTTTGATTTTTAAAGTATTGGGAATACAATAAGTTACTGAATCTAACTTGGGTTGGTTAACCATGGGTTAAGAAAAATTATTTTCCAACTTTTCAATATTAAAATACAGTAAAACGAAAAATGATAAATTAAACTAACTCACTTAAATCCTACTGGTCCACATCTGCTCATGTATCATACCCACAATTTTTCTTGTGGTATGGTAGTAAGCACCAATCAAGATTCAACTCTCTCTGTTCCCACGAGGCAGATACAAAAATAACAGAAATATGGCGGAGGAATCTAAGCCAAAATGGGAAGGTAAAGCCATAGACCATAGTTGAGGTAGCAGGAACTGGAGCTGAAGTTGTATGGCAAGTGATTGCGGATTTCTGCAGCTTACATAAATGGCTTCCCATAAATACTTGCTATCAAGTTGAAGGAATTCAAGGTCAACCTGGTCTCATCCGCTACTGTTCTGCTTCTTCCTTTAAAGGGGGTGCTACTAGTACTTCTGATAACACAACCTCAACCATCGAGTGGTCCAAGGAGAAGCTGCTGAAAATGGATCCTGTCCAACGTTGTTTGTCCTATGAAATTGTCGACAACAACGTCGGATTTAAGTCCTATGTGGCCACATGGAAAGTACTAGATGCTGAACTTGGATGCAAGATTCAGTGGGAGTTTGTGTGTGATCCAGTAGAAGGGTGGACTTTCGAAGCTATGTACTCTGCTGTTGAGTCCTATCTCAAGTTCATGGCTAACAAGATTGAGAGCTTGCACGCTTCTGACAAAGATTGAAGTAAGACTGAGCTAGGAATCTGACACGTATCTGAATAAACATGGTGGTGTTTTTTTGTGTGTATTTAGCAACAAAACTACAAAAGCATAAGCAGCCCCACTAGGCTGTATTCACTTGTCTCTGTTTCCAGCTCTCATCCTCTCATTGCTTTTGGTTTCTGTATGTGTAATCTATGTTTTGGTATAATTCAAGAGTTTCAATCTTTCATTTTCTTTCTTCCCAACATATCATTTATTGAATTTCATCACTTCAATTATGCAATCAAATGAATGTTAATGGTTTTTTCCCCAAAGATATATCCCACAACTGGTATCAATAAGACTAGTCCCCTCAAACTCTTAGATCACCCTAATAAAAATTTCTCTATATGCACTACTCACGAATCGAACTTTGGACTAAAGGCTTAAGGAGTCCAATTATTTATCAATTGTGTTACATAGGTGGTTTGATTATTTTCAATACGAACACAATAAATGATTAATAGGTGGTGGTACTGTGGTAGTGGTGGCGATAGCGACGGTGGTAGTAGTGGTGGCGGTGGTGGCAGCGACAGCGAAGGTGATGGTGGTTGTGGCAGTGAATTAAATAATTTCAAATAGCTTATACGTTATAGTGTTTGATGATTAATTGTACTTTTGTATGTTTGAGAAAGTAAACTCTAAACTATTATTGTTTCACTTTGATGTTGGATGAGGATGATGAATAGTATTTTTTTTTTTTATGAATTTCACTTTTTTGATGAAAGTATGTTCTCGGTAGGGTTCTGGGATGAGTTTCTATTTCACGTAAGTAATGAGTTTGGATTTCGGATAAACTCGAAACCCAATGGTTTGGGCATGAATTTCATTTTATCACCCATAAGGGATTGGGTTTGGATTATGAGATTTGGATTGAGTTTGGTAATTGTAAAACTCGTTCCCGATCCTACCTGTTGTCATCCTTACTAAGGATTTCCATTCAATCCCGAGAGTGCTTATGAATTTCTATTTATTTACTAAAAATCGGTGTAAACAATTATACCTCATATAATTTTCATTGTTTCAACATTTTTCTTAAAAAGAAAAAAAAAATATATATATATATATATATATATATATATTTGTCAAATAATTTGTACTATATATTAGAACACTTGGTAAACAACAATTCTCAAGAGAGAAATACCCCCAGTCCCCCACAAACAAAATCATCCAAAACCAAACGTGAAAGCAAAGCCCACTAGAGAAACAACCTGCTTAAAGCCAATCCAAGAAAAGAAAAAACCTGAAAAACCAAACCCACCAAAATGAGTGATCACAACCCAAACCAAACTACAAAGCATTAGGATACAAAATAATCACATTATATAATTATACACCATGGGATTCCGTTGGCTTGATTAAGGCAAATGATTGCCATTATCAATATCATATAGTATGTTTCAAGACTCAATTGTCTCGGTTCCCCTGAGCCAATAGCTACAAATTAGCAGAGAGCGTGATTATGGCAGAGGAATCTGAGGCAAAATGGGAAGGTAAAGCTGTAGTTGAGGTAGCAGGAGTGGGAGCTGAAGTTGTATGGCCTGTATTAGAGGATTTCTGCAACGTACATAAATGGCTTCCCTTAGATTTTTGTTACCATGTTGAAGGGATTCAAGGTCAACCTGGTCTCATCCGTTACGCTGGTTCTTCCTCCATAAAAGGGGGTGCTGCTACTGATACTGCTACTGCTGATGACACAACCTTCACGTGGGGCAAAGAGAAGCTGCTGAAAATGGATCCCGTCCAACGTTGTTTGTCCTATGAAATTCTCGACAACAACTTGGGATTCAAGTCCTATGTGGCCACATGGAAAGTACTAGATGCTGAAATTGGGTGCAAGATCCAATGGGAGTTTGCGTGTGAACCTGTGGAAGGGTGGAGTTTCCAAGGTCTCTACTCAGTCATTGAGTCCTGTCTCAAGTTCATGGCCAACAAGATTCAGAGCTTGCACGCTTCTGACAAAGATTGAAGCCAGAATTGTTAAAATGTGAGGACTATTCTGATAAGCAAGAATAGTTCAAGGACCTGTTTGTAATAAGCTAGTTGTTTAATTTTAAGTTTGTTAGAGTTAGTTCAGGTTGTTAGAACTAATTAGCTGACCTGGCATGCCAGCTGTACTAGTTAGTTACACCAAGCTAGATTAGTTAGAAGTTGATAATCACTATAAATAGTGATTTACATTGTAACTGAAGGTTAAGATGAATAATCAGAGATTCAATTGAAGTTTTATCTTCTTCTTCCTCACTTTTCCTCTAAGAAATCTTTGATGGTATCAGAGCCCTAACCAGGGTTCTGCCATCTCAATCTTCCGCTACAATGGTGCGTCAAGCATCGAACAACAACAACAATGGCGTTCAGCAAGCGCATGGTGTTCAGCAACCACATGTGGTGTTGGAGCCAGCACAAAATCCGATTTCACCCTATTACATTCATTCTGGAGAAAACCCCTCTGCAACAGTGGTCTCACTACCTCTGAATGGCAGAAACTACAACGCCTGGGCATGATCGATGAAGCGGGTTCTAGTTGCAAAGAACAAATTCAAATTCATCAATGGCGAGATTCCAATAGCAGTACCTGGAGATGCAAACTATGAAGCCTGGGATCGATGCAACAACTTAATCCACTCTTGGATCCTCAACTCGGTAACATCTTCTATTGCTAATAGCATAGTTTTCGTAGAGAATGCTTGCGATGCATGGAGAGATTTGAGAGATAGGTTTTCTCAGGGTGTTTTGGTTAGAATTGCTGAGTTACAAAATGAAATTGGTAATTTGAAGCAAAATACTCTGTCAGTGAATGATTACTACACCGAGATCAAGACTCTTTGGGAAGAATTGGAGCAATATCGCCCAATTCCACAATGCAGGTGTGTTGTACCTTGTCGTTGTGAGGCTATAGAGCATGCTAAGATGTTTAGGGAACAAGATAATGCAATACGATTTCTTTTGGGGTTGAATGAAACTTTCAGTGTTGTGAACTCACAAATTCTGATGTCAAATCCTTTACCTCCAATTGCAAAGGTTGTTTCACTAGCTATGCAACATGAGAGGCAATCAGAAACTGGAGAAAATGAAGAATCCAAGTCTCTGGTTAAAATGGCAGAAGGAAAGAAGACATATGGAAAGGGAAAAGCTCCTGGTTCTAGTTCTTCAGGTTCTGGCTACAAGAGTACTGGAAAATATTGTACACACTGCAAGAAACCTGGCCATACAGTGGATGTTTGTTACAGGCTCCATGGTTATCCCACCACTTCTAAGTCCAAACCTGCTTTTAACAATGTTAGTCATATTAATAACATTACATGAGGTTATGATTCAGAGGATGATCAAGAAGAGAGCTCAAAGTCACAAAGAGGGAATGGGGATTTGTTCACAGCAGATCAATACAAGACAATTATGGCCATGATTCAGCAGGTTACTGCAACTTCAGCTTCACAGAAGCACACTGAGTCAGGAAAAGCTTTTGCAAATCTTGTTACAAAATCAGCAGTTTGTGGAGCAAATACTGCAGGAAATGGTAAGCATTCAACTTTATCCTATTCTAGCCAATATGATAGTAGAGATTGGATAATAGATTCTGGAGCAAGTGACCATATATGTTTTAATAAGCTGTGTTTTGATACACTTAACAGAATAAAACCTGTTAGTGTTAGGTTACCTAATGGAATTTCTATTCAGACTTGTTATGCTGGGGTTGTGAGTATAACAAAACAGATTTTGTTAACACATGTGCTTTATGTGCCAGAATTCACTTACAACTTGATTTCTGTTCATAAACTTGCTAAAAGAAATCGTTGTGAAGTTGTTTTTGGTGAATTCACTTGTTTTGTTCAGGAGAAGCACACCAAGAAGAGGATTGGTTTGGGTAGCTTGAAGGAGGATGATCTATATCACTTAGTAGTCACTAGTCCTTCTAGTACCTGTTTTGCTATTCCAAATGTAGTAGAAAGAATAAGTGATTCTGATCAATTGATTCCACCCGGTGCATTATGGCACTTCAGGTTAGGACATTTATCACATGATAGGATCTTAGCCTTAAATGCTTTGTATCCTTCTATTGATGTAAGCAAGCATTTTGTTTGTGATATTTGTCATTTGGCTAAACTGAAAAGAAAAATGTTTCCAGATAGTTTACATAATGCAAAGTGCAATTTTGATCTTCTACACATGGATATTTGGGGACCTATCTCAGTTTCCTCAGTTCATAGTCATAGGTATTTCCTTACTGTTTTGGATGATCATAGCAGATTTGTTTGGGTTATTTTGCTTAAGCGAAAGGGTGAAGTTCAGCAGTAGATTAAGAATTTTGTAGCCCTTGTTAAAACTCAGTTCAGTCATCATGTTAAAGTCATTAGGAGTGATAATGGCCCTGAGTTTATGTTGCATGATTTTTATTCTGCTCATGGTATTCTGCATCAGAGGAGTTGTGTTAATACCCCTCAACAGAATGGGAGGGTTGAGAGAAAACATCAGCATATACTTAATATAGCTAGAGCCCTTCTTTTTCAATCACATTTACCTAAGAAAATGTGGGGATATGCTATACTACATGCAGTGTTTCTTATGAGCAGAATTCAAAGTAAGGTTTTAGAAAATAAATCACCATATGAAATACTCTTTGGTGGTAAGAAAATTGATTTGCAGGAGCTCAGAGTTTTTGGATCATTGTGTTTTGCTAGTACTTCATCTTCTAGCAGATCAAAGCTAGATTCAAGAGCTAGGAAATGTGTATTTCTGGGGTTCAAACAAGGAGTTAAAGGTTTTGTGTTATTAGACCTGAATTCACATGAGATATTTGTGTCAAGAGATGTGACATTTCATGAACAGATCTTGCCTTATAAGAGTGCAACATCTACAGCCTGGACTTGTTTGGATTTAGAAGTCAAAGATCAAAGCTCTTCTTCCCTCAACATTCTAGAAACTACATCTGCTGCACAAGAGCTCATTTCTGATAATGAGAATTTTTCTAACACATAATTACCTTGTCATACTCAGTCAGAAACAATTATTGAAGAAGAAAATACTCAGTCAGAAACAATTATTGAAGAAGAAGAAGATGACACTCTTGTCAGACAGTCAAAGAGACTTGTAATGTTGATGATGTTATTTGTCAAGTTCAAAGACTTGGCTGGTTTATGTTGATGATGCTATCTTATTTGAAAATCACTTGGCTGAGTTTCAAGTAGTGAAAGATTCTTTGCATAAGGCTTTTGGTATCAAAGACCTAGGCATTCTCAAGTACTTTCTTGGGCTGGAGGTAGCACATTCTACTCTAGGAAACTCACTTTGTCAGAGAAAGTACTGTCTTGACCTTTTGCAAGAAACAAGAACTTTGGGCAGCAAACCAGTGTCTACCCCTCTTGATCCAGCATGCAAATTAGTTCTTAATCAAGGAGAACCTTATCCAGATCCTGCTGCATATAGAAGGCTAGTTGGTAGGCTACTATACCTCACCACTACTAGGCCAGATATCTTTTTTGCCACTCAGCAGCTTAGTCAGTTTATGAGTAACCCTATGACTGATCATTATAAGGCTGCCCTCAGAGTTTTAAAGTTCCTGAAAACATCTCCTGGTCTAGGATTGTTCTTTTCCAGAAACTCATCAATTACCATTCAAGGCTATTCAGATGCAGACTGGGCTGGTTGTTCAAATACTAGAAGGTCCATTTCTAGCTACTGTTTTTTCTTGGGGAATTCTTTGGTTTCTTGGAAAGCAAAGAAACAAACTACAGTTTCTAGATCCTCTAGTGAAGCAGAATATAGAGCCTTAGCTTATGCAACTTGTGAGTTGCAATGTTTACTTTATCTTCTTCAGGATTTAAGGATCACTTGCACTAAACCTCCAGTGCTATTCTGTGATAACCAGAGTGCCTTGTACATAGCTGCAAATCCTGTATTCCATGAGAGAACCAAACACCTAGAGATTGATTGTCATGTTGTGAGAGACAAGTTGCAAGCTGGAATATTGAAGCTCTTGCCCATTCCAACAGCTCTTCAAGTAGCAGACATGTTCACAAAGGCTCTACAACCTAGAGTGTTTCAGGGATTCACTGCAAAGCTAGGCATGGTCAACATCTTTCAATCTTCAGCTTGTGGGAGGGTGTTAAAATGTGAGGACTATTCTGATAAGCAAGAATAGTTCAAGGACCAGTTTGTAATAAGCTAGTTGTTTAGTTTTAATTTTGTTAGAGTTAGTTCAGGTTGTTAGAACTAATTAGCTGACCTGGCATGCCAGCTGTACTAGTTAGTTACACCAAGCTAGATTAGTTAGAAGTTGATAATCACTATAAATAGTGATTTACATTATAACTGAAGGTTAAGATGAATAATCAGATATTCAATTGAAGTTTTATCTTCTTTTTCCTCACTTTTCCTCTGAGAAACCTTTGAAGAATGACTTAGCTACGAATCCGTTACTGAATAAACCTAGTGGTGTAATCTACGTTTTGCTATAATTCATGAGTTTTAATCTTTCATTTTCTTTCTTCCCAATTTATTGAATTTCATCACTTTAATTATGCAATCAAATGAATGTTAATAGTTGGATTCTCTTAAATAACTCAAATATTATCTTAAATATCATCAGCAAACCTAGGATTGTGGTGATTTTATTCAATTTTTTCCATGGTTTATTTAGACAAGCTCATATAGCAAATATACCCATTTTCACCTCTTCTATTTCATAATATTTTCACCACCTCCATTATATTCTAGATACCAATTATTTTTTACAGAATCTTTCATAAAAAAGTGATTCTAATTCCAATACATTTATCAATTACACTAGTATTTAATATTTAGATAAGTTTCTCTTCCTCTACGACTACCACAACTAAATCATCATAAATTCTTTTATTTAATAAGTTGTTTTTTTATTTAGATTAATCTTAACTATTGATTAAAAAATTATGGGTCTACAATCGTGCATGAGATAATCGCAGATTATACAAATCTATATACTTAAGAAAAGAGGAAGGTTGTGAGCCCCACCTCCATGACTTGGCACTCCAAGAATTACTCTTAATCACCCCCCTCTTTACAAGACAAGTGTCACCTTCTGATTGTTTTGGACCAAAATACTAGAAGCCCAATTTTATTTCAGTTTTTTAATGGAGGCCCATTATTCAAAGAATGATGATTTAGTTTTTATAGTTTTATGACCCCTAATTAATTGCATGGAAAATTCGAATTCTGTGTAAGAATGGAAAATTCGAATCCGTTCAAATATACATTTAATGCTAATTACATTGTAAAAAGTAAAAACAACAATCAGCTATTTTCATGCTTAAGCATAATTTTCTATAAATGCTCTAATTTTTTAAATACTGTATTATTTCAAAAAAAATCAAATACCTCCCCTAATGAATTGCATTCCCTATTTTCCTTTAATAGGGAATCAGATTGAGTAGTTCACGCAAGGCATTTGGTGCATTTAATTGGTGTTATTACTGTTTACAAAAAAAGTCAATAAATTAGTTTTAATACTCTTACAAAAAGTCAAGAATTAAAATCAGTTTTAATACTCTTAAAGGTTAGCAAAATCAGCGATTAAAGTAGTCAACAAATTGGTTTTAATACTCTCACAAAGGCAAGAATTCTAATGAAAGGTTTACATGAAAGGTTTGCATCTACACATTAATTTGATATTTTTCGTTCCACCATGAACTGTAACACCCCGATTTCGGTGGCGTCACTTTAGTAACCAAAAGTAAACTTAATGCGGAAAAACGTAAATATTTTTTTTTGATAATAACTAAGACAAGACTGAATTAAATAAAACCCAAATGCGAAAGGCAACAGAACTAATATACAATATATATAGCATCCCCCGCTGTAAATAGCGACCTCGTCACGAGTAACCTCCAATGACGGAAAGTAGAAAAGTGTAACGCCCGTAGGCAAAATGTACAATCCCAAAATGTTAGGTCAAGTGTCTGCAACACAAGCCCTCAAAAATAAGAATAAGTCAGAGCTAGGACACTAACACCCAACCTCAATAGACTCTAGTCACCCATCCCCCATACTTCCATCATCGACTCCCATCTGGTCATGCATGAAGTCCGGGTCCACGTCGAAGGCTCAATAGTAGTCATTTCGCTCCGGGTCTTCCCCGAACGACGAGGAGTCACGGAAGAATCCACCAACGACATCTGACAAAAAGGGCATACATAGCCCCCCAAACACAGGTAGCACGTATAAGGGTCAACTTACGGAATATAGGATAGAGAATACAAGACACCAGATAAAGTATAAGGGGTATATATATATATGTTGTCTATATACATATAAGTTCTGCATTGTCTACCCTAAGGTTTAAACGTAGCATGTTATCAACACTCTAGTACAATTCCATCATCAAAGCACATAACGATATCTATCAACATCTACTCATCAAAACACATAACGATGTTTATCAACATCAACTCATCAAAACACATAACGATACAATTAGAGTGCATGATATGTCAATGCAACGTCACTCTCGACGGTTCCAGAAAGAGTAGGCTGGGCACGTTTGAGTCGGTCCTAACACTGGCATTGTGTCGACCATAACTCCCGAGTGTCACTTACAACCTTGACATAGCCGGATCAATCCTAACCCTGCGGGTCGACTTTTCCCTCCGCTATGCCCGACAATCAACAGGTCGATCCTAACCTCACGGTCGATCATATCCCCCGTCGATGTCCGAATTACCCGAAGGAACGTCACTCTCGACGGTTCTAGAAAGAATAGGCTGGGCACGTTTGAGTCGGTCCTAACACTGGCATTGTGTCGACCATAACCCCCGAGTGTCACTTACAACCTTGACATAGCCGGATCAGTCCTAACCCTGCGGGTCGACTTTTCCCTCCGCTATGCCCGACAATCAACAGGTCGATCCTAACCTCACGGTCGATCATATCCCCCGTCGATGTCCGAATCACCCGAAGGTATAAACTGTACCCGAAGGCATAAACTGTACCCGAAGGCATAAACGGTACCCGAAGGCATAAACTGTACCCGAAGGCATAAACTGTACCCGAAGGCATAAACTGTACCCGAAGGCATAAACTGTACTTGAAGGCATAAACTTAACTCATGATGATTCCTCGAATCATCCGACTCATCTCCATCCGATGGTCAAAAACTGCTCAGCGAGCAAAGAGTATCGACATACTCGAAAACTATCAGTCTCCCGGCTTATCCCTCGGATAGCCCAATGACACAACTGCTCCCAGAGCACAAGAGTATCAACATACTCAAAACCTCTCAACTTCCTCAACGCTTGGATCCGACGACACTTCTCGTTTTCCAAAACTAAGATCTTCATCCTAAGCTTCCTTTCGAGTTTATTATCATTATTTGAAGATTTTAGAGGTTGTTTAATGTCTTATGAGTTTTCTTTACAAAATGATATCCTTTTTAATCTTATCGCGAATCTTATAAGTTCCCGGGATCTCCAAATCCCAAATGACTCCAGAGAATGCCTCGATCCATGAAAAACCATAACAAGGCCCGAATCTCATTCGTCCTATCGAACTTTCTCAAAACTCTCAAAATAAAATCGGCATGACCTGCCCGCCATTCTCACTACTCAGAAACTCAGATTTCATTGCAAATGCATAATTAACTCAGCACAAACAACCAACATGTCAAATCAACATATTATGCAATAACCACATAGCACTTAGCATATAAAGCATGCATCACACATCCTAAATTACCCACATAGCACTTAACATGAAATTCACTCTCAAAACATTTAGTAGATGAATCATCTACATTGTCAGCCGAAGCCTCAGAAAACATTTTCCCAATCATACACAAACAAGTGCATAAACAGTAAATCAAGTCGAATGCGTCGACACCTAAAGCATTAGCTAGTAAGGTAAGTTGCCCTTACCTCTAGTTATTCCAGCGTTCTCCTCAAACGTTCCTTCACAATGAGCTCCTTGATCTTCAGGAAATTCTTCAAAAGAACCTTTAAAGTAAAACCACAGAATTCTATCAAAATCTATCGGAAACTAAGCTATCAATGCTCACTAAGGTTACTCGAAGTAATCTATACTCTAAGGTACGATAATCTAGCGCGAAAGACAAGTTTTTGGAAAAGGAATTTTCCTCCTCCTCCTCCCCTATAGGGCTCGGCCACTTTTGGTAATTGTGGGGCTCGATTTTTCTTCGATCAAACTTGGTTCCTATGCTTTCATAAGCCGTAACTAAGGGTATTCTGAACTCGGAAAAATTATCGGATCAAAAACTGTCGCAGGGGTATTTTGGTCATGATTTTTAACTTAGGATTTTCAAAACTGAAATCCCAAAAATAAAATTTTGCAGGGACGTCACCAACGACGTTTATGACAACTAATCCTACTAACACTAAGCTAAGGCGATAGTTTTTAGCCTAAAGGTTGAAGCTTTACCTCAAAAACTCCAAAAATGGGTATTTAAGGCTAAAATTGATTCCGGCGGAATTCCGGCGACATAACGGAAAATCTAATCCGGCAGAAGTGATCTTGGGCACATATAGAAGAGGTTTAGAATCAGAAATGAAAGATTCAGGATAGTTTTGCAAAAACCCATAAACTATCCGCTCAGAAAACTCTACAGAAAAGCTATGGAAAAAGCGATCAGAGGTAAGGATTAGCGACTATACCTCGAAACCTTGAAGCAGCAACTGATTAATCAACGATCAAGCAAGAATTGAACAAAATCTTCTTCTCCTCCTCTCCTCTCAAACTCGCGGCCTTGGTGGGTAGAAAATGGTGGAGTTTTGTGATTTCTTCTCACTTGCTTGCTATATATAGAAGATGGCAAATCGCGGGAAAATGAAAGTTTCGCGAATCTGATTTTTCCGGCGTCATTCTCCATGAATTAATAGATATGTTTTGGCAAAAGAATTCCAAAACCATAAAGAGGTCTCCTTGTATTTTTGGCAACTAATGCATAGTCGGTATAAAACTATTTTACCCGATAAGTTGCTTTTTGCATCGAATGTCGGAATAGAAAACTTCCTTCTGAAGAAAGATTGAAATCATCAAGAGAAATGGGTGTACGCGTGTAGAATATTCATTTGAAGCTCTGAATAGATAAAATCTTCATTGCCAAGAATTTCTAGGGTTTTGAAATACCAGGGTTTCGGTTTCGGCAAACTTCCGATGATTGGAATCGGACGTTCGTAGATCCTAGAGTTTCGCCTCGAAACGATTGTGATATATGGAAAAAGAGAAGTTCTAACATTTCTCTGAAGATTTTTGGAATTAACTTCCGTCGTGCCTATAGATGAAAATTAGCTATATATTAGGGTTTCTGACCTAGGTTTAAGCGTATAACGATCGTGCTATAACTTTTATCGACTTCGATACGATCCTTTGACTTTTCCTGAACTTTCTCCTTCATAAATTTATTTCATTTGGTAAACTCTTGTTCAGGTTTCCTTTCACGATACATCAAGCCTAATCGTAAATGGAAATCTCTTCCACTTATTCTAAGCTTAAAATCTTGGGTCTTACATGAACCGTCATTTTAAAGGGCCTTGCGTTTATTCGTTACAAAAAAGTCAAGAATGAAGATGAAACTTTGATTACGCATATTTTTTTTTTGAACGTGATTATGCATATTTCAAATAAACATCAGTCGTTATTTTTTTTTCCTTTTTAAGATGAATATACCAGTAACCCTAATTCTCAAATTCCTATATAAACACGTCATGGTATTCTTCAACTTCATCATTTATTCCCACCAACTATTAGCTTTGAAATATACTGTGTTCTAATGGCAATCGACGACCTCGCCACCATCGATGCCTCCAAAGAGAACTGGTCTATTGTGTAAGATCAAGTTTTGATCGAGTAGTACAGCTCTATGTTTTGATGATTACAAGTTAACATTTGAGTATGAACAATTATGGTACTCCAATGTGTTTTTCTGAGTGTGCTATTTACAGGCTCTGACCTCAATCCAATCTCACACAAATCAGAAGCACTGTGCATAAAGAGTGACCCAAGCAACGCTTTCGCAACATCTATGTTCACTATGAACAGTAGAAATGCTTCAGAAGATCTGAAGTTATACAAGCTCTGATATGGACTCAGTCACTAGAAGTTCTGAAGATCCAGAAGTTCTGACAACCAAGAAACTCTGAAGGCTCAGATGTTCTGATGGTGTAGAAGACTCTGAAGATCCAGAAGCTGAATAGTGAAAACTCTGATGTCCAGAAGCAAGAAACTCTGAAGACCATGTACTTCCCTCTGAGTTCAGAATCAGAAGATACAACGGTCAGAGGATCTGTGCTTTCCCTCTGACTCTGATCAACCGGCTTCACAAGTTCCAACACGAAGCATTCCCCTGATCAGAAGTCTCCTAGGTTTAAAGGTCAAGTCACTATCCAAGTACAAAAGCATATGTACTTTCCTGACGACCTACCTAACGTTCTCAGCCACAGCAGAAGCTGGAATTTCCAGAACTGCCCTCCAACGGTAGCATTTCCATGCAGCGTTCAAACCCTAATCCTTGGAGTATAAATAGAGGCTGAAGTTTGAAAGATGCGGTTGGAAGAATTACACACGCGCAAGCTATATTCAAAAACCTTCTAAGCATTCTTTCATCTGAATTCATTGTGTTTACTATTAGCTTTTTAGCTTTTCAGAAGCAAATCTCTTGTAAACATTCATTCTTAAACAGTTTGTTTAGTTACCTTTAGGAGATCAAGGTTGATCAGATCCTAGAGAAGACTAAGAGAGTGAATCTTAGTGTGAGCTAAGTCAGTGTAATTGTTAGTCACTTGTAGGTTTCAAGTGCAGTTGTAACACTTTACCTGATTAGTGGATTGCCTTCATTCTAAGAAGGAAGAAATCACCTTGACGGGTGGACTGGATTAGCTTGAGGGATTTATCAAGTGAACCAGGATAAAAATCCTTATGTGCTTTTCTATCTCTTATCTTTAGCACTTAAGTTCTCGAAAGATTTGTTAAAATCTTTAAGGTGGAAGTTTTATCTTGAAAACGTTATTCAAACCCCCCCTTTTCTACCGTTTTTCATACCTTCATATTGTTGCAAAGGTGAACAGTTTGTGGCTTAGTCCGAGCTTATATGGATCCAAGCTTCCATTTTTCATGGACATGATTCTTATGGATGACAAGGTAAATCAATTTTTCACATAAACACCATGTTTTACGTTCTTTTGCTTATACTATAAATCGCTTATGTTCTTCTTTTATTGAATTTCAGGGTGTTAAGATTCATGCTTCGGTTAGGAAGACTCTGATATACCGATTCCAATCTTTGCTAAGTGAAGGACGTGTATATCAGATTTCGTTCTTTGGTGTTGGTGAAAGCGGTCGTGATTTCCGACCAACCTCACATCCATTCAAGATCAACTTTGATATTCATACATCTGTGCGCTTGGTTCCCAACAAGGCCATCAACTTAAGCTCGTACAATTTTGTGCCAATATCTGATATAATGTTCAAGGATCTTGATACGTCTTTTCATATTGGTATATACTCTTTTTGTACCTTTTGATTTTTAAATTACTGTTCTGGGTTTTGGATTAATGTTTCTATGATTTTGCATATGTGATTGGAATTCTCACTGGTGCAAGTGCTGAACAAGAATTCGAAAAAGATGGTGGGAAGCAGAAAAGAATTACTATTGAACTTGACCAAGATGGGTACACCCAATGTTCAAAGCTTAATCAAATTTTATACATCTTTAATTATTAAGTTTTTACGGTTTTATAATTTCTCATGCGTCTTAATAGGGCTCGGGTTGAATGCGCATTTTTTGGAAAGTATGTTGATGAGGTCGTTGGTTATCTTGGATCTGTTGATGCAACCAATGCTGTTGTTGTTGTGAGTTGTGTCAAAGTAAAGCCTTTTAAAGATATTTTAAAGTTTCATCTGATGTCAAATAATTAAAGTGCAGTGACAAATTTTTTTAAAACATTCATAATTTTTATGTTACAGGTAAGACAAGTCTCCAAAATGTTTATAGATCTACAAAGGTTCTTTTTAATCCTCTCATAGAAGCACCTGCCCCCCCACACACACTTTTGTGGCTTCAACCTCAACACAAAATTAAAAAAATTGAGGATATAGACAAACATGTTTCTGCAGAGCTTCCTGATCCTAAAGTTTATCCAAATTTATACAAGGCAATATCATCATACATGATGCATGGTCCATGTGGTGTTGTTGACCCTAAGTCAGTTTGCATGGTCGATGTAAAGTGTTCTAAACACTTTTCAAAAAAATTACAAAATTGCACAACAGTTGATGATGATGGTTATCCAATTTATATAAGAAGAAGAACTTGGCTTACAATTTTGAAGAAAGGAGTTCCTCTCGATAATGGTTTTGTTGTTCCTTATAACCCAGTCTTGCTTATGCGCTATCAAGGACACATCAATGTTGAGTACTGCAATAAGTCGAATGCTATAAAATATCTTTTCAAGTATATTAACAAAGGACCTGATAGAGTCAATGTTCAGATAACCAATGGTGGTACCAGTGCTGACAAATCTGAACAACAAGATGAAATCAAACAATATTATGATTGCAGGTAATTTTCCGAGTCACAAATATGTTTTACTCTAAAAATTAATTGAGGTATTTTTTGTTTATTCTTGCATTGAATGCATAAGTTCCTCCAATAAGTGTGCGTGAAAAAAAATTAAGTCAGTGTTTAAAACCATTTTAAGATGAAAACATTAAATTTCGTAAGCTAATGTAGTGGAAAAAAATGGTAATTTCGTTTTATTCCATAAGACTCTGATTTTTCCTTTTTTATATTTAGTCATTAAGAAAGAATAATAATTTAATGTCTAAGAAGAATTTATACAGATTAGTTCCTTAAATTGTGGATTTTAAGGAGTCAATTTATTTTCACTTTAATATCAAAAAATTATTCCATTTATGGTGATGTCTTAAATGTTTGTCAAATGTAAATTCCTATTTTAAGAATGAAAACGAACAATATTGATTTTTTTCCATTATTAGAAATATGTGTGGTTGGTTTTACTTGATAAAAAAACATAATTTAAAAATAAAAGGAACCTGTCAACTAAGGAATGAATATTTAAGTTTAAAACGGTAATTTTTTTTGAAAACAAGTACATTATTAGCAGGTACCTAAAATGCAGCTACCATATAAGATGAGTTTATGATTAATATCATTTGAATTTTTTAACTCCTGAAATTAAATGCACGTATCTTACTCCATGTGAAGCCGCGTGGAGAACATTCAAATATGATATTCAAGATAGATGGCCTCTAGTGTTGAGATTAAGATTTCATCTTCCAAACCAACAAAGTGTTTTATTCAAAGAGAATGACGATTTGAAAGTTGTGAAGAAAAACTCAACTAAAAAGGGCACTCAATTCTTGGCATGGATGGATGCCAACAAGAAGTACCAGGAGGGGAGAAATCTCACATATGCAGAGTTTCCTTCCAAGTTTGTGTACAACAAAAAATCAACAATATGGCTTCCTAGGAAAAGAGGCATTTCTCTTGGTTGATTGCAATTTATTGCTCCTGGAATGGGAGAAAATTACTACATGCGTGTTTTATTAAATAGGCAAAAAGGTTGTGACAGTTTTAAAAGCATAAGAACTGTAAAGGGTGTTGTTTAACCCACATTCCGCGATGCATGCGAAGCGATGGGATTACTGGAGGATGACCGGGAGTATGTTGATGGATTTTCAATTGCAAGTGAACTTGGTTTCGGATCTCAGCTAAGGAAATTATTTACCAGAATGCTGATGATAAACTTGATTTCCAGGCCACAAGAAGTTTGGAGAAAGTCTTGGACTCTTTTAAGTGATGGGATTTTATATGACAGAAAAAAAATACTCAACATTCTAGGCATTTAATCAATATTAATTTTTTGGCCTTAATTAGCAATATTTTCTTTTTTATCCCTTATGAATTAGTATGCATTTATTTTTTGACATGTATAATTGTCCACTGTTATTACTATTTCTTTCCATATGTTAAGTAAACCAAATAGTATTTACCGTATTTAGAAAATTATGCAGCAATCTAAGAAATGTACTATCATAATTTTTACACATTCTAAAATGTAGAAATTACATACCATATCTATTTTCTAATTTTTATGGAGATACTTTTTTCTTATACTCAAATTAACCTATAATTAGTTTTCCCAATAAAAAAAAAGATTTCCCTACCAAACTCACTATTATTTGTTGCACGTTAAAAAAAACAAATAAAAAAAACTATATCAGAGCTTCTATTATCTAAATAAATGTGTCAAGTTTTTATAAAAATACTTTTTCACATAAGTATCACGTTAAAACTACTACCATTTTATAAAAATAATCCTAATTTGACATTATCAAAATATGGTGAGTGTGATTAGAAGGAAATATTAATGTTGTGTAAATGCATTTTCTTTCTCAAAATGAAAAAAAAAATCAATATTTCTCATTTAATTTAATTTTCTAATTTAATTTATTTGTCTTATTTAATTTAATTTCCTTCAGATCTTCGTATAGAGGATGAAGAATTACATAACTTATGTATGATTGAGATTGAAAAAATATTGCAAGGCAATGGAAGGTCACTCAAGGAATTTCCATGTTTACCATACCCTAAATTTTCCGAAATTCATAATTTTGAAATTTTCTTTATCTCAGCCAAGGCCTGTCTTTACTCACGGGCAGCTATATGTTGCACTTTCTAGAGTTAAATCTAGAAAAGGGTTGAATATGCTCATCATAGATGACGAAGGAGTTGTATCTAACATTACACGCAATGTAGTGTATCAAGAAGTCTTCGATAATATTTGACATGTAAGTGTTTATTTATCTTACAATTAATGTCAATTTAAATGGTAGAATTAGGAAAACTGATGTGGTTATTCTCTTTATTGTTTTACAGCATAAAAAGATATCAAGCAATTTATTGATCATCTAATTTGAAGGTGTAATGACGTTTCTATAAAGTTAGTTTACCACTTTCAAATTATACACAGTTTATATTTGTATTAGTTACTGATTAAGTGATTATTACACTAATAAATTTTTCTTCCTTTCTAAGTTCTGTAGTACAAATATGCTTGATTGACAACAAGCTCGGTTATGAAGTCTTTATCATTAATCATAGACTACAATTTCGAATAAGGGCTCATGTTGCTGTCATTGTTATGTTTATCTCATTTCAATTTCCATGTAATGCATTACTTAAAAACGTGGTTTTTATTACTATTCAAGTGTTGACACTGTGAAATATCTACAACCTCATCAAATAAATATATTTACTGTGGTTAATTCATCTACATGTTTGTAACATATGTTCGGTTCCATATATTTTATACTTACTGAAAAGAGTCTAAACTAAGTTAAAACACATTACTATTAATTTATCTTTACAATAAATTTAATCGCCGTCCAACGGTAAAGAACACTAGTTGTCAAATACATTGGTATACCAGTGTTAAATGCCTATAATACAAGTATCATAAGCGTCTAATTATGATAATGCTCTTATTCTTTTTTTGTTGTGACAATTCCAATATATTTATGTGATAAGAACTAATTAACATAAACGCCTATTACTTTAATGCACGTTTAAAAAATTTATAAATTGGTCAAATAAATTTAAAGTCAGTAAAATTAGCTTTAAACTAACTTAAAACTATTACCAAATACATTTAAAAAAAATTATAATTTGGTCAAGTTTGAAGTTAGTCAAATAAACATTAAAATTAGTTGAAAACTTTACCAAACACATTTTTGGTTTAGATGGAAGACTGGCATTGCATAAATTTTATAAGGTACGAACTGAAAATCAATCACACCAAGTAGGCAGCTGTAGTGTCATTTGTTTTATAATTTTCGTGGTTGCAAGAGTTTGCGTAATAACACCCCTACTTAGTGGTGCTTGCCTACAATACAATAATTGTTTGATCACAAATCTCAAGTATCTGAGGGTCCCCACAGTCCCATAGAGTTAATAGCTAGCTACAATATCAGAGAGCCATGGCAGAGGAATCTAAGCTGAAATGGGAAGGCAAAGCCATTGTTGAGCTTCCAGGGACAGGCGAAGATGCAGTGTGGCCCTTTTTAGAGGATTTCTGCAACCTGCACAAGTTTTTCCCCATTGATACTAGTTACCAAGTTGAGGGGATTCAAGGCCAACCTGGTCTCATCCGCTACTGTGCTTCCACCATAAAAGGGGATGATGCTGCTGATGAGACAACCATCAAGTGGGCTAAAGAGAAGCTGCTGACAATTGATCCCGTCCAACGTTGTTTGTCCTATGAAATTGTCGACAACAACATCGGATTTAAGTCTTATATGGCAACACTGAAAGTAGTCCCGGTCAATAGGGATGATGCTAAACTAGCAGGGTGCAAGATCGAATGGGGGTTTGTTAGTGATCCAATGGAAGGGTGGAGCTTTCAAGATTTGATGTCTTACATTGAGTCATCTCTCCAGTTCATGGCCAACAAAATTGATCAGCTTGCATGCTCTGAGAATTAACAGAGATTCAAGTAAGATCTAGCAAGGAATCTATATCCCAGAATGAATAATCCTGGCGGTGTGTGTGTGTGTCTTTAGTGCATGTTTGGAAACACTTTTGATGTCAAAACCAATAAGCATATCAAAGGAGGACATGAAACCTGAAAACAGTTTCATCAAAACTTATATGTTTTAATCTTTTTTTTGAATGTTTAATCTTAATTGTTCATAATTATAGTTAATGGTCTCTCATCTCTCACAATATAATAAGTTCTTTCACTTGATGCCAGTCTTCTGCTTCTCTTGAGATAGCTCTCTACAATTTCAGCAATAGGGGTATAACAAATCATGAAATAAGATACATTGATTTGCAAATGAATGGAATTCTTCGAACGATATATTATTTTGCATAAATAAATTTCATCCAATTGTGTGAACAAGATGGAGCAAAGTTACCAACAAGACTCAATTGCTCCACATTTGGTAAAGCTTGCTGAGTGCAACATTTTGTGGCCTAAATCTGCATATCTGCATATCTGCAATGAATGGTAACAAAAGATAAAAGTGGATTAATGGTTTGCAAAAAATCACCTGAGGAGAAACAGTTATGGGCATTATGTCCACACGGGATAGCACTTTATAAGCAAAACTGCAGCAGCAAAACATCTAGCAACAGAGGGTGTGATTCATTTGCAATATTACAAGAGTTGTTTTACACAGCCAAGAAGATTCTAATACATGTACAAGGTGTTTGCAAAGTAGTGATAATGCTACAAGACAATAAAATCCACACTCAAAATTAACCCAAATGATGTCTTATCATTGTTTTCCAATTGTACCAAATAGGTGACAATTGGAAAGTTATTATCATGACTAAAGGGCGCATACATATCTTTTCTGTCCCAAACAAAACTGAAACTGACACTAACATTGTAATACACATTTTTATTAACCTGTAATTTTCTGTTTCTTTTTTAGTTTAATTTACATGAATCTTAACTTGATTCTTTCAAAAATCCTCAATCACAGTTTTGAGAGACTACCTCTCCAAACTTAAAAAACTCACCACCATACATATTCCTACAATCTCCACACACACTATCTATCCTACAAGCCCCTAAAGTCTAGTCCAAAAATGCCTTGAAAAGGTTGCTGCTCATTTTCCAGAAAGCATCAATAAAATTTCCCAAGAGCATTAATGTAAATATGGGTTTGTTGAAATGACCGATTTACAGTTCCACACACAGTGTTCAAACTATTAACAATTCCACACTCAGGGGGTCCTAACTCCTAAGCTCTAACTAACAAACTAATAGGTATATAAAGTAGCCACTGAACACAATAAAAAATCTCCAATACGAACTAGGTGTTGACGAAAGGAGAGATTAAAATTGAATCAAGGGAAATCACTTGTTTCTTGAAAAGTTAAACAACGACTATATGTAACACAGTAACATAAGAGATAAAACAACCTCCCAAGATTGATTTTTGGTCATGTCAATCCTGAAAGGAGCGCGCCGCCGCCGAGCGGTATGGAATTGGGGACGCGAGACATCCATCGTCAGGTGGCGGTTGAGATGGCAGAGAGGGAGAGAGAGAGGTACCGGAAATTTGGGGCAAACAATTTAGGGTTTCCGTGGGAAATCAAGAAGAAGAAGAATGGGCTCTCACGCGCCAATGATATTTGATATTACAACCGCCATGAATTGATACCTGAACCTCCAACTTATATGTCATCTAATTCCTATCATTTGAATTATCCTATGGAGACACTATAGTAAGTAGATGATATTATATTCTATTTTTCTAAATTTTTAGAATTTCAAAATTAATCTTTTTCCTCATAAATAATAAACATTTCCAAATATTATTTACTCTAATAGTTAATCATTAAGGAAAATTTTGGTTACACAACTTTCCATGTGATATTAAAATAAATGAGAAAAATGAGTGATATGATAAGTGATATAATAGAATAGGTGGGAGAGATATGAAGACTAATAAGTGTAAATGATATATAAGAGAAACGAGAGTGTGAGAATATCAAAGTTATTATGATGAACGTAACATCATTCTTGGTGTGTATTTTAAACGTAACATCATTCAAAATATTTATTTTTTAAAATGCTTGTTCTTAACTAATGTACTTTCATAGCCGATAGTTGTGAGATTAATCTTTTGCCGCACAATTAAGTAGTAGGAGACTGACCAATGAATTTTTTTCATTCACAATACTTGAGATTTGAAGCCCCCCCCCCCCCACACACATGTGTAACACCCCCTTTTTCCCCATTGTTTTATTTAAAAACGTTTATCAGAGTTTAAAAACATATCAAGGGAGTATTACACACCTTCACGAAAACTCATTAAAATTAACACTGATTGTGTTTGAAAATTTATAAGTTCATATGCTTTCCAAAGAATGAATTATTTATGCCAATAAAATTTCTAAAACAGTCAGATAATCCTAAGATGCATAAAATCACTTATTTAAATAGGTTTATCTTCCTTGATATTCCAATAAAATTCATCATACTCAAAACTGAATTTCATAAGCACTTAGGCCATCAACAGTACGACATCGCCATAATTTAGAAAATTATTCAACAACTTCCATGAGGAGAGGTTATAAAATCCTCTCAACAAAAATGTAAAAGTAACGTAAAATATCTACCCAGTGTTACATTACAGAGCAAGACACTAATTTTATTATAATAATAATAATAATAACATAAACTAAGACTCTCCGAAGCTACTCCTCATGAGCCACATCTCTACCTCCAGTACCTGAGCGATGTCGCATAGAACATCATTCCCACAGAAGGGTAAGAACTTACATTGTATAAAATATAGCATAACAAAGAGCAAGTAAACAATTCAGATTCTACTCTATAAACTCTTTACATTTTCTTTAAAATCTGAGTGATTATAATATTTTCTCTCAAGACAGTTTCACAAATCTTATTAATGTTTCGGAAAATTATAAGCTTAAAGAAGAATAATAATTCGACTTTACCACAACAGCAAAATAATTCACCAACAAATCACCAAACACATAAAACCACTGAAAACGTGAAACTTAGTGTGTGAGACTCTAATGTATGCATGTGGTACCAATTGTTAACCTTAGCGGTATCACCGCGTCCACTCCAGACAGTTAACCACCAATGAAGCCCACGCCAGACTTCCAGAACCACGCCAGTTCTGGGACAAACCTCAGTTTTCCGATGAAAACCGACACGTTGCCTCTTGACTAAATGAAGTGTATTTCGTGCAAAAACTCATAAATTAAAACATGCAATTTGAGACCACGCCAGCCCCAAATATATAACATATTTTCTCACCAAATTCCATAACGGAAATCACACCAAAATTGCACAAAATAACACTTCAATATAATTATCAACTCATTCACTATTCCACTGGCAAAATAGCAACACAAAATCATCAAATGTCTCATATCAATTACTAGAATCAGTTTCAGAATCAATCCCACAAATAAGCAGAAACATAGCAAACTTGCATATAATCCTGGTACTAAATGAGCAGTCCAAAAATTATGAAAATTTTACCAAACATATCCTTATACGTTAGCTTTCATATAAAATTGGTTTGACCCAATTTGGAATTATGTAGAGAGAGTTATGCTCTCTACAGCATAGGT
The DNA here is from genome assembly GCF_012489685.1 of Lotus japonicus. Taxonomy (NCBI): domain Eukaryota; kingdom Viridiplantae; phylum Streptophyta; class Magnoliopsida; order Fabales; family Fabaceae; genus Lotus; species Lotus japonicus. Next base: position 89,793,113 of record NC_080041.1, on the reverse strand, counting down.
TGTTAGGGTGTCTGCGAGCAGAAACAGAGTGAACTTCCAGATAATTCTGGTATTGAACCAGCAATCCGAAAATTATGAAAATATTACCCAATATAAACCTATGAGTTAGCTTTCATACAAAATTAGTTTCACTCAATTCGGAATTCTTTAGAGAGAGTTATGCTCTCTACGACACAAGCTGATAGGGTGTCTGCGGGCAGAAACAGAATGAAATTGCAAATGATTCTGGTATTGAACCAGCAATCGAAAAATTATGAAAATATTACCCAACATAGCCCTATGAGTTAGCTTTCATACAAAATTGGTTTCACTCAATTTGGAATTCTGTAGAGAGAGGTATGCTCTCTACAACACAGACTGTTAGGGTATCTGCGGGCAAAACATAACAGAACCCAATTTTCCTCGGAACCTCAATTTCGCTCAAAATCAATTTTGCTCACCACATGTTAACACTCAACACAGTCTCTCAGTTCTGAATTTTCAAAGAAGATGAGGGTTCCTTCATGTTAAACTCAACCTCTGTTATTCTACAATTATACAAGGTAAATTCAAACCCTTACCTCTTGAAGATCAAAGTCTAGGTTTTCTTCTCTTTTCTCCCCTTCTCTCTTTCACGCTTCTTTTCTTCTCCTCTGCTAACTTCTCCAATTCTCAAATTCTGATTTCTCTCTTTCTAATTTACTCCTAACCCTTAAATAGTCTTACAATGGGCTCCACTCCCAACTACTCACTTAAAACCTAAAACCCTTATTTATCTATATCACATAATCACTTAATTATCTAATAAAGTCACTGAATGACCTTATCATCTAATTAAATCACATAATCAAATAATCATCAAATTAAATCGCATAAGTTATCAAATTACCATATAGTATAATAATTATTAAGATAAAATAATAAATAACCTAATAACGAAAAGTGGGGTGTTACAACATGCTCAAAAGATAAAGTGTTAAACAACTGTGTCTACTGTTATGAATAAAATCTAAGCAAGTGATGGAAGATAGGAGAAGAGAGGAGTAAGAGGTTGAGAGAAGCAAGAGTCAGAGAGAACACTGTGGAAAGAGGGTTGTATTGCTTGGTGCAACCACCCTTCTATATATAGCATTAGCTCAAGAAAAATACATGGGCCAAGCCCATAGACTTTCTAGTATGGCCCAAACACCTAACATTGATGATCATCTAATTATTCACAACACTCCCCCTGGATGACCATCCCTTAAGAATGTGTCTCATTAAAACCCTACTAGGAAAAACTTAGTGGAATAAAAATCTAGTGAAGGAAAAATAGTACATCATTCTATAGTTTGTCTCTTTACATTGCCTCATTAAAAACCTACCAGCAAAAACTCAATGGGAAAAAACATGGTTAAGGTAAAAAGAGTACAGTGCACTTTAATTGATATCTTTCAGCCGACGAACTCCGATATTACGCACAAGCTTTTCAAATGTTGTAGTTGGAAGAGTCTTCATAAATGAGAAAGACTTCAAGTTGCATCATAACTCCTTTGAATATCCTTCTTTAGCCTTGTGTTGTCTGTTAGGTGATGCATGAATCTCCGATGTATAATTTCTCATATTCAGATTTGAGCAATGATACCGGAACTGGTTAAAAGCATGTTCCATTTTGTCAATCAATGACCAATTCAGAACCAAACAACTATGCAATATCGTTTTACACCTTTGGGGTATAGACTTCAAGTCCAAAGACTTTTATATTTTTGCAAATGAATTGCTTCTTTATATGTTAGCCAACCACACCCTTTAATATGAGTTCAATATTCTCGCACTTATAATATTGAGCGCTACTTCATCTGTCGAATTTTTTTCAAGTTCTTGGTTCCTTGTTTCAACTTGTAGAGATATAATCGATTGAGATCTCTTTATATCAATAATTACAGGTACCTGAACCTCTTCAGGAGGTTTAAAAAGTTTTCATAATCTCTACACTTTTCATGACAATTTTCCTCATAATAAGACATTCTTCATTCTCCAAGATTTATCTTTGGAAACAAGTTTAGGCATGCCTTAGAGAAGGACATTTGCAGCATAAAGGAATTTAGAAATCCCTTTTAGGTCAGAGAATGCATTTTTTTTTACTTTAGGTTCACATTATTGTGTGCGACAATATATATGCATTTTACACAAATTTTCAGAGCTACTTAGTTTTTCTCTCCCCCTGATCCCAAGAAATAACGATAAGTAAAATATGCAATATCTTCTGGCAATAGCTCAAATTCATAGCATAATCTTAGCTTTCTTTTAATCTTAGATAAGTGTTGTCTGTTGGACAACAGAGAATACATAGCAAATCTTCGAGATCTGTATTTCGCTTTGATTTGTACTATGAATCTTCTGGATTCAAAGTGCATTATACGTTAGAATCATGTTCTATGTTTATTTGTGCTTGAATCTTCTGGATTCATAGCTAAAGTGTATCATATTATGGTTATTCTGGAACCATGTGTGTATTATACTATGAATCTTCAGGATTCATATTTTAAACATACTCACTATGATTCTTCTGACATCGCAAGTATAATTAACGATCAATCTCCGTAAACACAGGAAAAAAAAGAAAAACTATATCGATGGAAACTTGATTAAAAAAAATGATACACACAATTATTTGGTACTTGAGGAGATGATGAACTTGATTCTTGAGGAGGAGATGGAGAACAGTCCTGCTAATAACGTGTTATGAATAAAATCTAAGCAAGTAATGGAAGATAGGAGAAGAGAGAAGTAAGAGGTAGAGAGAAGCAAGAGTCAGAGTGAATACTGTGGAATGAGGGTTGTATTGCTTGGTGCAACCACCCTTCTATATATAACATTAGGTCAAGACAAATACACATGGGTCAAGCCCATAGACTTTCTAGTATAGCCCAAACACCTAATATTGATGGTCATCTAACTACTTTAGTTAAACAAATAAATAAAATAAATTAAGATTGAAACTAATGAAACTAGTATCTGAACCCGTGCGTCGCACAGATGAAATAATATGGAAAAAAGAAATAAAAATGAAGTTAAGAGCAATAAATAATGTTTTTTATATAGTCTTTTTGTTTTAACTGAGTCGAGTTACATTCGGGTATATTTTGGTTATGTTTAATTTTTTACTTTGGTTTTAGAGAAGACACTATCATACACAGAATCATGTGTGTATTATATTCATAAGTATAATCTTGCATTCGTTGATCACCATGAGTTAAAAACAAAGTAATAAAATATAAGATAAATTTCACTCAAATTGACGTAATGTAGAAATCTGAAATAACCCACGTCTGAAATAGTATTTTAATTAGAGGTACAATGAACCAAATTACATAACAAATAGATTCGGAAAGATCCTTAAAATGTGAAAACCACTTGAACTGGAAAATTCATTATAAAATAAATAATAGCAATGTAAAAATGCCTTTGATTTTTTTTCGATGAAGTGACATTTTTTCTTTTTCATAAGTCTCCACCTGCAAAGAATGAGACACCATAAAAATTACATCACTAACTGGTTAGGACTAAAGTTATTTATTCAAGAGAAAAACAATATATATTACTAAAATAATAACATATTTGTAGTCACATGACAGATTAGTGCATATTTAAGTAGCTTGAAATTTCATGTATGTAGTGATAGACAATTGTATTCCCAGCACGTAATAGCTTAAGCATCATAGGAACATATAATATTGTGAGACCCAAGATTTTAAGCTTAGAATAAATTAGTGAAATTCCTTATTAACGAATAAGTTCGATGTATCGTGAAGGGAAACCTGAACAAGAGTTTATTGGATGAAATAAATTTATGAAGGAGAAGGTTCAGGAAAAGTTCAAGGATTGTATCAAAACCGATAAAAGTATATCACGACTAACATTCGCCTAATCTTAGGTCAAAGACACTAGTAAATAGCTAATTTACACTTTAGGACGCGATGGAAACTAATTCCAAAAATCTTCAGAGAAATGTTAGAATTTCTCTTATTCGTCAGTAAACAAGTATTTCGATGCGAAACCCTGGAATGTACGAACGTCAAATTCCAATTCTCGGAAGTTTGCCGAAACGGAATCCCTGATAGTTCAAAAACCCTAAAATCGACGGACGATGAAGACTTTTTCTATTCGGAGCTTCAAATAAAGATTTCATCCGCGTACGCCCACTCTAATCGACGTTCCGAATCTTTCTTCAGAAGGAAGTTTCTGCATCCGAGGTCAAAAGCATAAAGTGCATAAAGTGCATTTTTAAGCCGGTAAACATTAAAAACAAGCCTCGAAAACCAAAAATCATACTGATATTTCTTTGGAGAATTAGAAGATTCAGCGGGAAGAATATCGTGTCTAAAATACGTTGGAATCAGTAGGAAAAATCGGAATCGCGAAATTCTCATTTTTCTGCATTTCCCATTTCCTATATATAGTATGAAAAAAAAAAAAAAACAAAAAAATTCACAAACACACACACACGGCCGAGGGGTGCAAGGAGGAAAAAGGAAGAAGTTGATTTTCGTCGTTTCTTGCCCGATTGCTTCACCGTTCGTTGCTAATCGAAGACATCGAGGTATAGTTACTATCCCTCACTTCTGATCGTCAGATCTGTCGACTTTTTCTATGTTTTTCTGAGCTCAAAGTTTGGAGCTTTTTGTAAAACTGTCCAAATAAGCTGATTTTGGTGTCTAAACTTAATGCCCACGTGCTCTAGAGCATGAATATCCAGTTGTTTTCGACTGAATCCTGTCGAATCGTCGCAGAGGTCAAGTTTTCTGAAAATACCCATTTTCTGACAGAGGTTCCGCTTTTTGGATCAAAAACTCTCGACTGAGCTTAGCTTCAGTAGGATTAGTTGTTATAAATGTCGTTAGGATCGAGCTCATCAAATTTGTTTTTCGAAATTCTGATTTTGAGTTTCCGAGCTAAAAATAATGACCAAAATACCCCTGCGACAATTTTCGACCCGATAATTTTTCTGAGAGTTTCCCTGGCCTAGATATCGCCTAAGAATACCTAGGGATTGATTTAGATCGAAGAAAAAGTTCGAAAACCCTATTTTCTATAGTGGCCGAAACCTATTTGCTTGGGTACCGTGTCCAAAAATAATTTTTGAGTCTCTATGACCTGAGCCATTGCGTAGCTCTTTCAATTGTGGAAATTTTGGCGCCGGTTTCGTGTCATTCCGAGTTCTGTAGCTCAAGTTATGCACGTTTTAGCGAATAAAGTGTTTTTGTACAAAACCTGAATCGAGTCAAAACTCATCCATTCGGGGAAAGCCCTTCCTTTCGTGCCTAAATGTTGTACTCTGAAGCTTCTTGAGCTTAGTCGAACATTAGTTAGGATTGTTTCGACTGTATCGACTTGTGTTGATTCATTATTGCTTTGTTTGCTCAAAGGTTCAATTGTGGAAACCTTGGGATTGACTGAACAAGCTTGTGAGGGAGACCTACACCGCGAGACTGGAACAACTCGAGGTTAGGGCAACTTACTTACTAGCTATTTTTGTGTGTAGGCGTCGATAAATTCGACTTGAATGTATTGTGATCGTGAGTGGCAACTCACCGTTATTAGTTAATGACCTAGAGTCGACTTGTTCGACTTATTTGTTAAATTCTGCACAAATATTGCATGAACTGTTCTGAAAAATGTTTTCTGGAGGCTTCGGCCGAGTGAACTTATATGAGACGTGTGTCTCCGTTTTCTGAGAGGCTTCGGCCGTTTACTGGTTTCTGTCTTATCGCTTTCTAGTGGACATGACAAGGTTATGTTTTGCAGCACTGCATTAATGTTTCATCGCTCAATAGAGCTTGATGTATTTGTGTTTAAGATTAAATTCTGCTGACTGTATTCGTGCATTTAATGCGACTTTCGGAGTGTGGATTACACTTATCTTCGTCATGGCAATGACGGGTTTGTTTTGGGAATGTTTGATAGGTCGAACCAAGGTTCGAGCCTTTATTGTTTTAGGAATCGAGACCTTCCCGGGGAATTACTTGGGTTTATTGGGATCTTTTTACTTATAGAGTTTTGAAACAAACGAAATCAGAACTTGATTTGTAAATGAAATTCATAATACACTAATCAAAGATAGAACACTTTTAAATAATGATGATAACCTCTTGGAAAAGACTTAGGATGTGAAAATGGTTTGGAAAACGGGAAGGGTCGACAATCTAAGTGTGTGGAAAACTTTGAGTGCGATAGCACCTTTTGTTCCTTTAGTGGTTTATCTAGCCATCCAAAGGATGAGCCTGGGATGATTGGAAAGTCCCCAAGTGCGAGTGCACCATCTTTGCTCATTGAGCAGCCTTTCGGCCATCGAGCTGATGAGCCTGAGTAAATTGAAAAGTCACTGAGTGCGAGCAGCATTCTCCTTGTTCGTTGAACAGTCCATTTGACCATCGAGCTGGTGAGTCAAAGTAACTTGAAAAGTCACTGAATGCCAGATGCATTCTTTTGCTCGTTGAGCAGTTTGTTTGGCCATCGTGACGGTGAGCCCAAGTGACTAGTAAAGTTACCAAATGCGATTAGCACTTCTTTGTTTACCTTAGAGTATTGTAGAGACAATGTACTCTAGCTAGACACGCGTGCCTTGGTGAGGACGATTCGTTGTTTGGCTAACCATATTGCATTCATGCATACATTTCTTGGAAAGTGTGCTGCTTTCCGAAGGACGATCTCAGATCGGACTTCAACGGAGCTTGATGCCCCAAATGGAGCTAGCTGCTTCGCAAGAGCGTGCTGCTTCCCAGGAGCGTGCTGCTTCATAAAAGCGAGATGCTTTAGCGAAGCGAGGTGCTTGGCTTGTCCCATCCATCGAGATGGTGACATTTTATCCGGATCATCTTTTGAGCATGACATTGCACTGGCACGCCATGCACCTAACCATACTTGTGAATGTTATTGTGATTTGTTGTTGATAAACATCGTTATATATGTCTTGATGATTTTATGTTGATAAACATGCTATGTATCAACCTTAGGGTAGGCAATACATGACTTATAAGTATATATACAACATATATATATACCCCCTTTATCACATGTTGTTTGTATTATCTATTTTATTCCGTGAGTTGACCCTAGCGCCTTGGCTTTGTGTGTATGTTTGTGTTTGGGCGGTCGGCCTGCTGCCAGGCGTCCGTCAGCCGGTTCATGATGATTCGTTGTGCGGGAAAGACCCGGAGCGTAATGACTATTACTGAAGCTTTCGACGAGGACCCGGACTTCAGGCCTGATCGAGGAAGGGTCGATGAAAGTAGTGTGGGTTATGGGTGGTTAGAGTCTTTGAGATGGTTGTTAGAGTCATAGCTCTGATTGTCATTCCTTATTTTGGGGCAGGGCAGGTCCCCGACTATTAGCTTTTCATGTGATTCCCTTCCATGAGGATCACAGGGAGTTTGTCGGACGTAGGAAGTCTTTTGAGGCCGTTTTGGGCCGACTTACTTTCGTTGGAGGACTGTACTCAGAATACTTAACCTTTGTTTTAGTTTGTACATATTTGCCCACGGGCACTACCTTTCCGTCTCTGGAGGTCACTCGTGACGATGTTTAGTTGCAGCGAGGGCTGTGCTTGTATTGTATATTAATCGCTGTTAATCGCGATTGGGTTGAGTCTTTATTTCGACAAGTCTTTTTATTTAAACAAAACAAAAAAAAATACCTGCTTTTTCCGCTTTATTTTATTTTGAGTTACTAAAGTGACGCCACCGAAATCGGGGTGTTACAAATATCATAACATTTGACTAATATGATTATTACAAAATAAGATGAATGCAATATGTACTTCAAATGAATTATCAGAATCAGTAGTAGAAATCATCTAACGGCTTTTAAGTAAAACTATTATAACCAACACAGTTATTTGTTGGGCTGAAAGACTCCATGGGTATTTCGCCACACAATATCTCTTGCAACCTTCAATCATAATACTAAACAACAAAAATAAAAGGAATCACACAATTGAATTGGAATCTCATCATTCAAGTACCAAATAGAAATAGCAACATGTTATATGATATATTGAAAGTACAAAGTAATTTCAATTGACTAAAAATATTAGATAAAGAACAAACCTCAAATATTTTCAAAGACCTCCCAGTAGAGAACATTTGTTGTTGAAGTGGTAATTTCTCCTTCATCATCCAGTATTAAGATTCTTAACCATTTTCTACTTTTGACACTTAATACTGCTACGTAGAACTGACCATGAGTGAATACTGGTCTAGGAAGGTATAATCCTACATGGCTCAAAGATTTCCCTTGACTCTTGTTGATGGTCATTGCGTAACAAACAGCCAATGGAAACTGTCGCCTTTCAAATTTGAATGGAAGACCAGAGTCTTGTGGAATCAAACTCATTCTACCAATGTAAACTTTTTTTTCCGGAATTTGTTCCAGTCACAACAGTCGCACCGATCACATTTGGGCACAAATCCTCTATTAAAAGTCTAGTTCCATTACATAATCCAAAGGATTGGTCTAAGTTTCTTAGAAGCATGACAGACACCCTTTCCTTCAACACCAATTTGTGATTTGGAATTCCAGAACATTTTACTTCATGTAGAAACTCCGGGGGTTAAGCATGCAGCTTCAACATCATTGTCCTCATCAGACTTGCAAGCAGAATCACAACTCAGATATTCTTTTTCTTCCCCTTCAATGCAAGATAAAATACATTGATTGACTTTTTCAACTGATTCTAATGTGGGGGCTAATATATCTCTTTCTTGATAAAAGGTTGGATCTGTAAGATGAAAAACCATATCTGGATAAACAAACTGTATAAGTTGGAGCAACGGTTCAGATGGATAAGTAATCAAAAGATCATGAGGAACATCAATAAGCAATTCACTGTCATCATTGGTTGCTGATTCACCGTTTCCCAATTTAAGAATCCACTCAGCAAATTCTTTAACGTCATCATTATCTTGATGTCCATTCGTATTGAGTAACCTCATATTTTTTGTCAAGGAGAACTTTGTAGTTTTCCACTTTGATAATACTTTCAAATGGAATTGAAAAACAAAATTAGTTCTTCTCCACTTTGATAACTTTCTTCAAACGATTAACGGAAGATCCATCAGCCACAAAGTTAGCTTCATTTTCAACTTTCCTCTTATATGTAATAACTTGATCCACTGTCTGTTTAACATTGTTGTCATCATTGGCAGCAGTGAAATCAGAGAGCAAGTCCTGCAATAATAAAATTGACATGCAAATGATTTTTAATATACCATCGTTTAGTTTGTAAATAGTTAAGAATGAAACTACAAAATTTGTTTAATACCTTCGGGGTATTGATCAACATATAAGTATTCTCATAAGAACTATCAGTTTCAGAAAGCGATGCAATGGCTTTACCTTTAAATATCTATGGAAAAGGTAAAAGGATTGATTAGAAGCTTTTGAATTTAAATAAATGATTTTTTTGTTGACATACTACCAATTTAAAACTAATTATTCATTTTGTAAATAGATAACAATTAAATTGTAAAATCTATGTAGAATACCGTTGAAGAATTGTTCAGATCAGAAGTGGTATTAGGAGTTGCTTCAATGTCTGATAGTGATGCAAAAACTTTCCTGACCGGTGCTACAAATAAGGAATAAGGTTAAAGTTGAAGTTAAGATATGAATTCAAAAAACACTAATTATTATTTTTAATTTTATGTACACATACCAACTGATTAGGAGTCATTTCAATGAACTTTTGGATTAGTCCAACATCATCTGTGAGTCTCTTAACTGGGTAGCATGCTTCATAATTTGACATTCTATTTTGCTTTATTTCAACTTTGAACAGGAATGTCTTTTCAGCAAGTTGAAGTATTTCATTTGGCGGAGTGTGTAGTGAACCATTCTTAAAAAAATAATATCATAGTTGTTCAATCATATAGTGGCCTATTTTAAAAATAGCATAAAATAAGAGTATTAGATATAGGGATTAAGATTTTGCTTGTGAAACCGGACCTTGTCAAGAATTTGAATCAAGTCTGCACACGACTTATTTAGCATTATAGAAGCCTCACGATAAAAAATGACTAACGTAGCAGAATCTTTGTCATCGATTGCACGAAGCTTAATCCGATACCTGCAAAAACAAATATTAAAAATGAATAAGTTGTCATTTTTAACACATGTATTAGCCTATTTCGTCTTCTTAATAGATGAAAGTGAATTAAAAAAAATCTATTATACAATAGGAGGTGCCACAATAATAAAGAGCTTTATAATTACGCGGATCCTAGATATGCATGAGTAATGGGTTCAACTTAATTAAAAAGATATTGCATCTATTGTGGTGATTACCTTGGGTATACAGTGAAGAGATCTTGATTGCAAGAATCACAGAAGTTCAACTTATTACGTTGATGAACAGATTTATGGCAAACACAAGCGGCATACCACCAATCATCTGGGTCAATTATATGCTTCACTGTTGCTTGGAACACAACATACATTTCCTTCAAAAATTTAAATTTAAAGGTAGAGTTATATCAAAGAAATCAAAGGTAAAAAATATGAAATTTTAATATTTAAACATATGCAATCAATGCGCATTTAATTTTATTACCGTTCTGCACTCCTTCATTTGCTCAATATCCATCCTCGGCGTCAGGCGTAAGAAGTCATCTTCTGGTTTCAATTGGCTTGGATCATTGAGTTGATTATTGAATGGTGTGAGACTTTGATTGACCATTATACTTAAAATAAGAATGAATTGAGTCAGCATAAAATGAATGAGCATGGTGGGTACTATTAGGAAGAGAATATTGCAATGTACATACCTTTGTTTGATAGCAAGGACCTCAGGAATATCAGGGTTGAAAAATATCTTTGTTCCATACATTGAGTTTTGTAGTACATTTTTACCTTTGTATAAAATCACCATAAAGAACACATTATCTATGTGTTGCATAAAATTAAGATGTTAAATAAATTTAGAGTTGTTATCCTTATAAAATTTAACTCTTGCCATATTAATAACGACAACTTGGCTGAGAGAAGTGTCATTATGAAGCAATGTGTTAAACTCATCAGCGTATTCACCAAACAATGCGCACTCCATTTTATGTCTGCATTAAATAAATATATCTAATTTGAAGTCATTATGTTGTAAATGGATGGAATTAAGAACATAAATTATTGATTGGTAAACCAAATGTACCCATCAATTAACAGATCTATATTGAGAATCTTCGTCTTTCCCTTTCCATAATGAGTGAGCCGAGGTTGACCAGATAACAATCCGATTATATCTGTAAATGATGGAAAAGATAAAGTAGTTAATGGTAACTTTGTTTTATTTCATTTCTAACTTTTCTAACTATTAGCCTTAAAAAAATAGTCTTTCTTATAACCGTATGTACATTTTTTTTTATAAAAAGAGATTTTTTTTAATTCAAATTTTTAAATTACCGTAAAAGAAGGAGTTGATTCTTTTTTTCAAATAATTTTTTTTAATTTAAAAATAGTGTTTTCAATTTAGAAAGATAAGTCAATATCTAAATATCGAAACAGAAGAAAATAGCAAATAAAAGAGTTTTTTTTACTGTATGTCTATTTTTCTAAAAAGGCGTCAGATTTTTTTTTTTAATTTTTTGTTAGTTGAAAATTCATATTTTGAAAAACTAATTATATAAATGAAAAAATATTAAATTTCCGTAAATGAAAGAGTCAATTTTTTTTCCAGATAAAATCTTGTTAACTTTTTTAATTTTTAAAATAGTGTTTTCAATTTAAAAAATAAATATTAAAAAATCAAAACAAATGAAAATATCAAATAGAAAAGATGCACTCACCAACCAGAAAAGATGTATCAATACTTAGGTTGATCAATTCAGAATATGGAATGAATGAGAATCCAAACATCGGGATGTTTGTTTCCTTAATCACGACAGCTGTAGTTTTTTCTTGGAAATTCAGACGACGGGAGTGACGTGTTGATCTGTACTTTCCGATATTACCCGAAACAGCTAAACCACTAAACTGGTATACCTCACCTTCCATGAGTTTACCATTAAAGATCTCAATGACAGCCGAGCCTTTTATTGATGCTTGTATTTTCGAACTCTGTAAATGATTAAAAAAAAATTATATGTAGAAATATTTGAAAATTTACCAAGAAAAAAATTGTAAAGTTTGTAAATATACCTGATGATCCATCAATACTATGTCAATAGTACCTATGTCTGATGGATTGTCAAAGGAAGGCAGAGTCCACATACGTAATATCCTTGCAGCGAAGGAACTTGTTGATTTTGAAAGACAAACATCTGATATGAGGTCTGTCATGGTTGAGAGGAAGGAGGGGGAAATAGAGAGTTGTGTGAGAATTTGTGAGATGGGGAACGTGAACTCTGAAATGTGTGATAATGGTTTTTTTATAATGATGTTTTTATTTTTAAATTATTTTAAATTTTGTATTTTAAATTTCACTCTTTTTTTATGAGTTAAAGATGAATGAATATAAGACCAGGTGCATTGTTAACCTCAAATACTTCTACTTGACTAATTCTAAACTAATCCAGAAATTCAATAGTTAGTTTTTTAAATCCACTAAAATCAAGATGAGAAGATGTTTCATGTTTTTGTTTTCAGGTTAGTATATATTCTAGAATATTGCAATTAAAGAAATTATAATCTCATATTATATTATATTATCAGAATTTTTATTCAAAAATCAAAACTTTTGACTACTGAAGTATAGGTTTGTTACGTTAGTTTTTTCTTTCCTTCTATATTTTGAATTTCAAATAGTATATAGGTTTATTAGGTGAATATTGTGAAGCTTGACTATATATTATTTCTTGAGTTTTATTAGCTTGACACATGTCCCTACAATTGTGGAAGCTGTAGATTATTGACACCTAAGCTTCCAATGAGTCTCAAACTATATATTATTAGATTAGATGTGGTTCGATCCCCCCAGGAAAGAGAGGAGGAAAATTATATAAAGAGAAAAAGATACCTATACTTGTATCAAAATATACTAAAGTACTATTATATCTATTAGTATCTTTTAAGGGAAGAGAGTGTTGGTTTTAAATTTTAAAATAAGATGTGAGACGAAGGCAGTTAAAGCTCCTCTTTGACTCAGTTTGGGGGGTTTTGAGGGAGAGAACGATAAAATTTTGGGGGGAAGAGAATAAGAGGGAAGATAGCAAGCATGAAGGTAAGCCTTCACCTTGTTTGAAAATTTAAAAGTTCACAAATTATTTTTTATTTTTTGAAAGTCACAAAAATCTTTAATTTGAAGATCTACACAAAATAAGTAAATGAATGTGTTGGAGAGTTTTCAAAAATTCCTCTGAACCTTTTTTCCTATTTTTAAAAAATTCTCAAACAAGGGGAACTAAGCCTATTTTTTCCCTTTCTCTCTCTAAAATCCAATTTGCAACAAAATTTTATGAAAGAAGTGCGTAGGTTTTGAAATAATCAAGAAGGAGACTAATTCCTTTAAAAAAAAAGAGAGAGAGACTAAATGACTAATGTGACTAATTCTTGATGAGAGCGTAATTTACTTTTTTTTTTCTTACCTTTACACTTTCTTTTTTCTATTTTATTTTAGAGGAGTGCACCCTTAGCCAATCCACATCAGACTCATAAACACTTTGGACCTAATTAGATTAAAAAAAATATTTTAGGGACCCAATTTGATGTGAAAGTTTTACAAAGACTAGGTTTGATTCCCTTTACAATTTCATTGACCAATAAAATATTTAAGCCTTTGAATTAAATATTTTTATACATTACATGCACATTGCTTTTTTTTTTATAGGCATTACATGCACATTGCTTATGTAATCTCTTACATCATATTTTCCGGCCTTCGTGTATTCGGAATCTTCTTGATAGGGAGAAAGCATCTTCATCTTTTATAGATCCTTCTCCTCTCCATGTGTAAATGTAATGGCTATGTAATTTTTTATTATCTACTTGTGCGAATCAAATTTATAATGCATAATGGCAGTGGTACTATCTTGCTATCTGCATCAAATGGAAGAGGTGAAGCTTCTGGGTTTAGTCGGAAGCCCATTTGTGTGCAGGGTGCAAATTGCTCTCAGGTTGAAGGGAGTTGAATACAAATATCTTGAAGAAAACTTGAGCAATAAAAGTGATCTGCTCCTGAAATATAACCCAGTTCACAAGAAGGTTCCTGTGTTTGTTCACAATGAGAAGCCCAGAGTCCCTTGTGATTGTTGAGTACATTGATGAGACATGGAAAGGCAATCCCATTTTGCCTTTTGAACCTTACCAAAGAGCCTTGGCTCGTTTTTGGTCCAAGTTCATAGATGACAAGGTATGTATGAGGAGTAACTAATTATTTTCTTCCTTTGTATTGATCCTGATATCACATTAGCTAAAGATATGATTAAGATAGTCGTTATAAACAATTAAAACAAACGGTAAAACAACTCTTATCCTGATATCTTCATCTTTAGTTGTGTTTCAAAATTTCTGATTTGATTTTGATTGTAGTAACTTTTAATGGCTTAATTTCTCATTTTGGTAAAAAAAAAAAAAAGAAAAACTTATGTGGATCTGGTGGATTTGAGAAAAAAATCAAAACTTTGAAATAATTTTTTTTTTGGTCAATCAAACTTTGAATTAATTGAATGAGGGTGTTGGGGTAAGTTTAAAATTAAGGATAAATGTTTTTTGGTGAATTCTGTGGTACCCGCAATTTTTTTTGGGTGTGATACTCACATTAGGTGATTTAATAGACTAATGACATGTTGTAATTGAATTTATAATTCTCAATGTTATAATTCTAGTCCTAATAGTACTCTCATTCATTGGGCAACTCAACTGTCACCCGACGACCTTTGTTACGTCCACCACGACCTTGTAGAGGTTGCAGTGAATCTCGACCTTAACATTGAGCCTGAGTGACATGATTTCGATCAAGGGAGAGGCTTAACATCTATCTAATCGACATCATTAATCTTAAGGCACAATAATGAGAAAATACAATCGCTAACTCATGTGATAGATGAGTCTTTATTACTATGCTAAGTTATTTAGGGTACCATACCTTGACCTGAAGTAAGGTACCACAGCAAGCACCATGTTTTTTTTGGGTTGTTAATTTCTGGTTGGGTTTGATGTTTTTTGTTATTAGTAGATTATTAGATTAAGTTATTATTTAGGTAATTATTTAGTTAAGGGATTTTATTTAAATTAGGGATTTATTAAGTTTTTTAATTTTTTTCTACTTAAATAAATGAGTTGGAATAAAAAAATATGTTTTATAATTTTTAAATTAAAAAATAATTATAAAAGTCACGTGTAATTGATGACTATGACAAAATTGAGGTCTGATAGCATTTAGCCCTAATTGAATTAAAAAAAAAAAATTCTTAGGGGCCTAATTTGATGCGAAATTTTTCCAGGCCCTGGAACTGATTCCCTTTACAAATTCAGGGGTCTTTTGATGTATTAAGCCATAAATTTATATGAAAAACACTGATTAACATAATTAATGCACTTTTAAAAAGTTTATAAATTGGTCAAATAAACTTTAAGTCGGTCAAATAAGCTTTAAACTAACATAAAACTCTTACCAAATAAATTTTAAAAAATTATAATTTGGTCAAGTAAATTTGAAGTTAGTCAAATAAGCATTTAAGTTGCTTGAAAACTTTACTACACACATTCTTGGTTTAGATGGAAGACTGGCATTGCCTCAATTTAATAAGGTACGAACTGGGAATCAATCACACCAACTAGGCAGCTATAGTATCATTTGTTTTATCATTTTCGTGGTTGCAAGAGTTTGCGTAATAACACTCCTACTTAGTGGTGCTTGCCTACAATACAATAATTGCTTGATCACAAATCTCAAGACTCAAGTCTCTGAGGATCTCAAAGTCCCATTGAGTAAATAGCTACAATATCAGAGAGCCATGGCAGAGGAATCTAAGCTGAAATGGGAAGGCAAAGCCATTGTTGAGCTTCCAGGCACAGGCGCAGAAGCAGTGTGGCCCTTTTTAGAGGATTTCTGCAACCTGCACAAGTGCTTCCCCATTGATACTAGTTACCAAGTTGAGGGGATTCAAGGCCAACCTGGTCTCATCCGCTACTGTGCTTCCACCATAAAAGGGGATGATGCTGCTGATGAGACAACCATCAAGTGGGCTAAAGAGAAGCTGCTGACAATTGATCCCGTTCAACGTTGTTTGTCCTATGAAACTGTCGACAACAACATCGGATTTAAGTCTTATGTGGCCACACTGAAAGTAGTCCCGGTCAACGGGGATGATGCTAAACTAGCAGGGTGCAAGATTGAATGGGGGTTTGTCAGTGATCCAATGGAAGGGTGGAGTTTTCAAGATTTGAAGTCTTACATTGAGTCCTCTCTCCAGTTCATGGCCAACAAGATTGATCAGCTTGAATGCTCTGAGAATTAACAAAGAATCAAGTAAGATTTATATGCCAGAATGAATAATCCTGGCGGGGTGTGTGTGTCTTTAGAATGTTTGGAAATCTTTTGAAGTCAAAATCAATAAGCATATCAAAGGAGGACAAGAAACCTGAAAACAGTTTCATCAAAGAAACTTATATGTTTTAATCTTAATTGTTCGTAATTATAGTTAATGGTCTCTCATCTCTCACAATATAATAAGTTCTTTCACTTGATGCCAGTCTTCTGTTGCTCTTAAGACACCTCTCAACAATTTCATCCATAGGGGCATAACAAATCATGAAATAAGATACATTGATTTGCAAATGAATGGAATTCTTCGAACGATATAATATTTTGCATAAATAAATTTCATCCAATTGTGTGAACAAGATGGAGCAAAGTTACCAAGAAGACTCAATTGCTCAATATTTGGTAAAGATTGCTGAGTGCAACATTTTGTGCTCTAAGTCTGCATATCTGCAATGAATGGTAACAAAAGATAAAAGTGGATTAATGGTTTGCAAAAAATCACCTGAGGAGAAACAGTTATGGGCATTATGTCCACACGGGATAGCACTTTATAAGCAAAACTGCAGCAGCAAAACATCTAGCAACAGAGGGTGTGATTCATTGCATCAATCAACACATCAATATTACAAGAGTTCTTTTAGACAGCCAAGAGGATTCTAATACCTGCACAAGGTGTTTGCAGAGTAATGACAATGCTATAAGACAATAAAATTCACACTCAAAATTAAATCAAACAATTTCTTATCATTGTTTTCCAATTCGCCAAATAGGTGACAATTGGAAAGTTATTATCATGACTAAAGGACGCATACATATCTTTTCTGTCCCAAACAAAACTGAAACTGACACTAACATTTTAATACACATTTTTATTAACCTGTAATTTTCTGTTTCTTTTTTAGTTTAATTTACATGAATCTTAACTTTATTCTTTAAAAAATCCTCAATCACAGTTTTGAGAGACTACCTCTCCAAACTTAAAAAATTCGCCTCGCAAAAGGTTTGGAACTGTTTTCTTGCTTCTTCTTCAGAAAAGAGAAGCACATCGGGTTTCAAACTGTTGTCTCCTAAATCATTCTGGGCAACTAGAACAACAAACAATTAAGATAAGAAAACAATCATGAAATTAATTAGTTTAATTCAAGTTAGGTTTAATTATTTGGCAAAAATAATGACGTTGTGATCTGATTTAGGGTTAGTTTGTACTATGTGTGTACCTCACAAGACATTGGAACTGGAACTTGGTGAGTGTTGTCTCGTGAATCTTTGTCGTGGTCGTCAAGTTTGAATTTCTTATTCGGTGAAGCAAAATCTTTCTCAACTAAACCAACAACAACAACAAAACAACACAGGCAGAGGCAACATATATAAGAAAACATACATGAAATTGTTGTGGTTTAGGATGGTTTGTACCTGAATCTGAATCTGAATCTGAATCGTCATTGTGATCTGAAAGGAGCGCGCCGAGGGGTCTGGAATTGGAGATGGCAGAGAGAGAGAGAGGTACCGGAAATTTGGGGCATGAAGTAAGCGCTCACACGGTCACACCTTGTTTGAAAATTTAAAATTTCATAAAAATCTCTAATTTGAAGAAACTACACAAAATAACTAAATGAATATGTTGGAAGGAAAATGCTGTGGGGCACGACCTTGGGCGTCGTGCACCACACACGAAGCACTTTCTGGCGGTTTAAAACCGCCAGAAACCGTAGCTTTTATTTTTTTTTGACAGTTGTAGTTTTGTGGCGGTTCAAAACCGCCACAAAATGCCTCTCGTGCATCTGTCGTACCTCTTTCTTCGTACCATATAGCATTGCTCATGTTGGAAAGTTTTAAAAAGTTCCTCCAAACCTTTTTCCCTATTTTTAAAATTCTCAAACAAGGGAGAATTTAATTTCTCCTCTTTCTTCCATTTCATCTCTCTAAAATCCAATTTGCAAACAAAATTTTATGAAACAAGAGTGTAGGTTTTGAAATGATCGAAAAAAGAGACATTAAAGTTTGATTGTTGGAATAAAATTCAACATATAGGGTCACACATGTAATTATTAAAAGAGTAAAATACACTCACCCCCCTCAAGGTTTGCAAGAATGACACTCCACCCCATTGTTTTTTAAAATCTACACTCCACCCCATTTTTTATAAAGGCAAAATTTAGTGACGAAAACAAATTCGTCACTAATAAAAAATAATTACTAATTAGTTAAAATTTAAATAAATTAAATGCATATACACTATCATACATCAATTTATGAAAATAATTTTACTGAATTAAATTAAAAAAAAACCATTCACTCTGCCTGTTAAGTCCACATCTCATCTATCTCCAAATCGCATTTCTCACCACAAACGGTCACCACCAAACCTTTGCTCCCTTTAACACGACGAAAACCATCCCAGAATGTGAAACCCCATGGCACCACCATGCCTCAAAGTTTTGTTGCGACCTGAACCCCAAAACGTGAATCGCACATCCCCAAAGTCACTTGTTCAACTACTTGTTGTGAACTTCACCCCTTTAAGTTGTGAGCGAACACTTTGTTGGTTTAAGATGTTGTTGGATTTTGTTAAAAACGGTGCTCCACCGCATCATTGAGTTCTAATAACCTCCGATCCACTTCATATTTCTTAATTTTGTTTCTCTATTTTCTTCACCACCCATTTGTGTTGCTTTTTGGAACGGGAGGCAGCAGTGGGGAATTTTCCGCAATGAGCGAAAGCCTGACGGAACAATGCCGCGTGGAGGTAGAGGGCCTACGGGTCGTGAACTTCTTTTCCAGGAGAAGAAGCAATGACGGTATCCGGGGAATAAGCATCGGCTAACTCTGTGCCAGCAGCCGCGGTAAGACAGAGGATGCAAGCATTATCCAGATACAATCCAATTTTAAAAATTGGAGGTATAAATAGATTATTTTGATTAAAATTGAATTATTACCAAATATGAAAACACAAGCATGTTTCACTATGTTCGAGATATGGTTTGTCAACCGGTCATGTGTGCTATTGCAGAAATTGCATTGTGAATTTACGGAGGAAAAACGCGATTGAGAGAATGAGGAGGATTGTGATGTTTTCATTTTTATATTTATTGGATTATATTGAAAATATTTTTTGAAATTATTGATTAACAATTTAAATAATAACTAATTATTAATGAAGAATATTTTTCGTCACTAAATTTGCCTCTATATAAAATGGGGTGGGGTGTAGATTTTAGATAAGAATGGGGTGGAGTGTTATTCTAACAAAACTTGAGGGGGGTGAGTGTACTTTACTCTTATTAAAATGTGTAGCCATTATTTATAGAGTGATCTATTTAAAGTGATCTATTTGGAATAAAGGTTTTAAGGACTAAAGGGTATAATTGTCATGAAATTTTTTGTGCAGAGGCATAAGTGATATTTTAATTTGTTGAGGGGTCAACTTGAAACTATCACAACTTAAGTCTATAAATAAGGCCATGGTGCCCAAATTTCATTGTCATGAAAAAGTCTCTATTTCCCGCTCTCTTTCCCCCTTCTAGAGAACATCAAGTAACTTCATACATTAAAAATCTGGAAGACCATCCATCCATTTTATGTTGCAATCATTTACAAACAAGGGATTCAGGTACCCTTCCGCTTCTAGTTCTTATTCTGAAGAATTTTTATTTAACTTTTTTTGGTACATCAGAAAGATAAATTGCATCCGCTATGAATCGATCTCTGAACCTTCCCTTACCCAACTCATATGTCCCCAACTCTCCTATACTTAATTTTTATTTTTATTTTTTTACTTTTTTAAATATTATCTTATCATATCTTTTTGGTACATTATCTTATCATATCTTATCTTATAATACTATAAACTATTTTCGAAAAAAAAAAATAGTAACTGCTATAGGTGGCATCCTCTCATGCTTTTTCTTCGTTGACTTTATTTCTCTCTCATAAAGCAGAAGATGTTATATTTTATTTTTCTACATTTTTTGGAATTTTGAAATTCATCTTTTTCCTCATTAACATTTCCAAATATTATTTTATCTAATAATTAATAATGAACATAACATCATTCATCTATAACCGATAGTTGTGAGACTAATCTCCACACAATTAGCACATTAAGCAGTATGAGACTGACTAATAAAATTTTTCCATTCATAATACTTTTGAACCCCCACTGCTTGCTCAAAATACAAAATGTTAAACAACTGTATCTACCACTTTGATTAAACAAATTAATAAAAAATTAAGATTAACATTAAAGAAAAGTGCGCGGGAGAGGTTCGATCCCAAAAAAAAAGAGGAGAGTGTAGGGTTAAAATTTAAATTTATATATTACTAATGATAAAATTATAAAATGAGAAAAAGATACCCATAAAAATATCAAAATATACTGAAAGTACTATTATATCTACTAATCTTTTAAGGGAAGAGAGTGTAAGTTTTGAGATCAAATGTGAGAGGAGTGTAGTTAAAGCTCCTCTTAGACTTAGTTTGAGGGTTTTTGAGGGAGAGAATGATAAAACTTTGAGGAGAAAGGAATGAGAGGGGAAGATAGGAGGCATGAAGGTAAGCCCTCACCTTGTTTGGAAATTTAGAATTTCACAAAAAACTCTAATTCCTCCAAACCCTTTTCCCTTTAAAAAATTCTCAAACAAGGGGGAGTTTTATCTTATAACTAAGCCTCTTTTTTCCTTTCTTTCTCCAAAATCCAATTTGCAAACAAAATTTTATGAAGAAGAGTGTAGGTTTTGAAATAATCGAAAAGGATCGGAGACTAATGCTTGATGATGAGAGCATAATTTACTTTTTTTTCCCCTTAACTTCACACTTTCTTTCTTCAATTTTATTTTAGTGGAGTGTACCCTTAACCATTTCTTCTAACCCTGAATTTCATAGGCATATTATATTATTATGAATGATAATTTGAATTAAATCTTTTTATACATTACATGCACATTGCTTATGTAATCTCTTACATCATATTTTCCGGCATTCATGTATTCGGCATCTTCTTGATAGGGAGAAAGCATCTTCATCTTTTATAAATCCTCCTCCTCTCCATGACTCCATATGTAAATGTAATAGCTATGTAATTTTTTAATATCTACTTGCACGAATCAATTTATAATGCACAATGGCAGTGGTACTGTCTAGCTATCTACACAAATGGAAGAGGTGAAGCTTCTGGTTTTTGTGGGAAGCCCATTTGTGTGCAGGGTGCACATTGCTCTAAGGTTGAAGGGAGTTGAATACAAATATCTTGAAGAAAACTTGAGCAATAAAAGTGATCTGCTCTTGAAAAGTAACCCAGTTCACAAGAAGGTTCCTGTGTTTGTTCACAATGAGAAGCCCATAGCAGAGTCCCTTGTGATTGTTGAGTACAATGATGAGACATGGAAAGGCAATCCCATTTTGCCTTCTGAACCTTACCAAAGAGCCTTGTCTCGTTTTTGGTCCAAGTTCATAGATGACAAGGTATGTATGAGGAGTAACTAATTCTTTTCTTGCTTTGTACTGATTCTCATATAAGTTTCACATTAACTAAGAGATGATGAAGATAGTCCTTATAAATGGTAGAACAACTCTTTTTATGCTAACTTTTGAGCTAAGTTATGCCTCTTGGATTCTAATAGATTCATCCTAGTAGTAATTATTTTAACTAGTGCAATAACCCGTGCGTTGCACAGAATTTTATATTAAATTTTTTTAATAAATAAATTAGTTTTCATATATATCTAATTTTTTAATTATAAATAAGTTAATCATGTATAAGTCAACCGTGTAATAATAATATATGAAAAGAAAAATTGAATAAATAAATGAAATTATGTTATATACTTCAAACATTTCTAAAAACTTCCTTAAACACTACATTTACGGTACTGGTCTGTTGTTTGTCCGCCTCATCCAATATACAAAGTTTAAGACGCTTTCTTGAGCATTCTTCAAAGAAATGTTGCAATAGCTCACATTGAAACTCATCACCTGAATGGAATTGTCTACTTTGCAGATGATGATAATGTCTACTCAGTGGAGCTCTTTCAACAAATGAGAGAAACAAGGTAATTTTAGTTTCCAGGATATTAATTTTGTTTGTTGCGCCTCTTTCTCCTTCTCTTTCACTATAACCACTCCGATGCAAGTTTTAGTCAAATATATTTGTATATGTACTGGTAGAAGCTTAGTAACTGGGCCAATTTTATCTACAAGTGCTAAGCCCGATAGAGTCATTGCTGAGTTTATGCTTGTTAGTTATATTTCCTATTTCGAGAGTATTCTATTATTTTAGATGTTGACATGTGTAGGGCTATCCATGTTTCATGGAGATGAGCCTCAAACATAATTTTTTTAATTTTGGTTATGAGAAGACACCCAGAAAATTGACCTTTTCTCTCCATTTGCTTCAGTTCTTTAACTTTCTTGCATTTTCTCTTTTGTTCTTATTTGATCATTTGGTTGGATCAAGATTCTCTGTCCCCAAATAGTTTCTCATTCTCATGAGATTGTGCCATGTCAGTTAAAAATCACTCATGTGTAAGGTATATCTATGTATTTTTTTAATTGACATGACATAATTTCATTAGTTGAGATAGAAAATGAGACACCATTTAGAGACAGAAGATCTCGATCCACTTTGGTTTGGTGCTTCCATTGACAGTTGAACCCAATGTTAACTGTAACATTATTAGTGTTGTCGATTGATTTAGTGTCATATTTTAATCTTCAGTCAATTTCTAAGATAAAGATTACCCATAGACATTGCTTCTGCATATTGTGAAATGAAGTCAGAATGGAATTTTTTTTCCTTCTATTATAGTATAACCCTTAGCAATCAAGTTTTATCAACCATGTTTAAAGTTCTATGCTGAATGTTTAAGCATTTCATTCCTACAATATTTTTGCTTTTGTTTTGGTTTTTTTCATCTCATCAGTTGGAAGATATCCTCATTGATTTGCAGGCGATTCGGAACGTGGACTGTAGCAAGATAGGAAGGAGATAAAAGTACCATTGCCTTGCAAGGGCCAATTTGTAATGGAAGTCAAGTAATTGGATGGCACGAAAATGAATCAGATGAAAATTCTAAAAGATTCCATGCTGAAATGTCAGGTTTTGCCTTCAATAGTACGATACTCTGGGATCCAAAGAAGTGGCACCGTCCCACTCTTGAACCTATCAGGCAGCTTGACTCAGTCGAGGAAAGTTTGTGGGTTAGTAACTTAGTACATCTTAGTCTTTGCTAGTATTAATTTCAGAAATAATGCGCGGTTCGACATTGTTCTATGTGGGATCGAAATCCTTGTCCCCACTTGGGGTTCTTCCTTGCATATCATTTTAAACCACGCATTTAAGGTTATAATTGTCATATTCATGCCTACATGTCACAATTTTATTGGTGTGACAAGGAAAGAGACACTGGCGAGAGAGGATCTTCATCCTTCTATATGACCTCACGTTATGGCACTCCATCTCTCTTGTTTTTTTTTTTAATACAACAAGAAAAAGGATAATGGTGCATAAAGAACCATCCAACCTGAAATGAAGTTTTGATAAATTGTGAATTTGTTTTTCAATATGCAGGTTAGCACATTGATTGAGCAGGCTGTTGAAGATGAAAGTCAAATGGAAGGCTTAATGAACAACTGCTCTAGTGTTATGGTTTGGCATATTGATATTGAATAATCTTATTCCTCCTATCCTCAGAAATGGACTGCAAAGAACAACCTGGATGTCATTTTTCATCATCCACTTGAGTGAAGTTCTTTGTAAAGAAGTAGGGAGAAGTAAATCTTCATATTTTTCACAAGTTATGAAGGATTCTGCATTGCTCCAATGGCGGCTCAGATATCCGATTCAACGTGACTTATCCCTACAAGTCAATTAATTAATAGTTCATTTTCCCCTAACAGCTTGTATATTATTATTAGAACTAGCCAGTTTGTAGTATCCATGGTCCAAAATTGTGGAGCGTGTTTAATTTTGTAGTGTCTATGGCAGAAACCATAGTGTTTCAAGAGGAATTGGCCCGTTGGTACTACTACTAGCAATCATAAAATTCAAACTGCTACATTAAGAATTAAGATGGATCTGTTCATATTCAATCTCATTAAATGAAATAGCACATTAGTTGAAAAATATAATTTGTAAGTTTATGGACTATTCTCAAGTCGAGACCATTTGTGGACACTAAAAGTGTAATTAAGCCTCATTTCATGTAGTAGCAGCTCATTCTCAGCGGCCAACGGCCATATGGCTCCGTCCAGCAGCTGGTATCGTCAAGGTGAACACAGACACGGCGTTGAGTGGGGACAAATTAGCTATAGCTTTGGCCTGGTTGCTCGTGATAAAGATGGTGAAATCCTTGCAGCTCCTTCTTCCTATCCCACGGTGGCCATGACAACAACTATGACAGAGGCATTAGCTCTAAGGTGGGCGATGATTTTGGCTTTCCAATTGGGTTTCAGGCGAGTCCAGTTCGAGACAGATTCACTACAGCTTTATCAAGCGTGGAAGAAGCGGGAGTGAGATTCGTATTTGGCTACTATAGTTCAGGATTGCTTTAGTTCTTGTCGTTATTTTGATTATGTTGAACTTTCTTTCATTTGTAGTAGGGCTGAGCAAGATTATCCAGCCCGACCCAAACCCGAAAAAACCGACAAAAAAAGAAGCAATGGGTCGAGTCGGGCTGGGTAGACAGTTAAGGCGAAATGGGAAGATAGTTTCAGACGGGTAATAATGGTCGGGTACGGGTTGGAAATTTAAAATCCAATTGTACCCGAACCCGACCGCTTATTGTGTGTATTTCAACTTTTTAGGCTTGCAGTGTTCAGTGTTAAAAAAAAAGTAGCCTTGCGGGCTGCAGCATTCACGTGACCCATGGTAGCAAAGCTAGCTGTCAAAAGAAACTCTCTCATCAAGTCTACTAGTCTAGAAGCTTCATTCAAAGCCTTCAACTTCTCTCTCCTTGTCCCTTTCCCATTTCAATCAACCAGACCACAAACAACTCTCTGCTTCCAAACCCCACCCCACCACCGCCTCTCTTTAATTTCACCCTCCCGCAACCCCAACCCAACCCCTCCTGCTTCCTCCAAGCCCTCAACTCCAACCCGAACTCCGGTTCCGATGGCGATCCCGCCGCCACTGTATCCTTCGCCGCCGCCCTCGCTTCCGCTATTCGCAAAGCCTCCACTTCCCCCGTCAAGTTCACTCAAGCGAGTCGAGAAGGACGGCGTCGTTCTTCCCATGCTTCAGTGACTAGAACAACTTGATCTTTCTCTGTAATTTTTGGTTGAACTTCTGTGTATTGTTTTCTTCATGTATTCTTCTCAACTTGTCTGTTTTTAGGTTATTTTTTCTTTGATCTTCCCATCTTCTACATTGGTTCTCCTTCTTAATTTTCTCTTTTTTTTTTCTGAGTTCAAACCGCCCCAACCCACCCGAGCCACCCGCTAACGCGTATCACCCGGATCCGACACACCCGAATCATACCACAGGCGGAAACGGTGGTGAATATGTTTGATTGAAAACCGTCCAAACCCGGTGTGTTTCACCCGTAACCGACCCATGCTCAGCCCTAATTTGTAGAGAAAAAGGGATCCAGAAAGAAGGAATCTAGTAGTACACAGACTTGAGAGATTTGTTTAAAAAGAAATTATAATATCACCCCAATTTAGCAGAATTTAAACCAATGAATAAGGGCAATTAACCCAAAAAAATTTAATCCACAAGCTAGCCTTAAAAGTTATTAAATATCATATACCTTCAACTAAAAGTAAATGATACTATATGATTATTGTGATAAGAAAGAGAAATTGAGAGAAGATTGCGTGCTTGTCAGGTGTATGCACTGTTGGGCATCTAAGAGCATCTCCAATGCATAGTTGCTAGTTGGGTTGCTTAAAAACTATTTCGGTGGGTCCAGACTGACACATAGGATTTAAGCAACCCAAGCAGAATTCGCTCCAACCACAGTTGCTTAGTTTACTTTTAGTTGGATCCCATTATACCTCTTGTATTTATATTATTTCAAGGTAATGACACTATACAAGTACATGAATGAAAGAGAAAATATGATTTTTTAGTCAAAAAGTAATGAGAGAGAAAATAAGCAACCGTTGCTTAAATTTAAGCAACCCAACTGCCACGTCATGTTGCTCCAGTGATGCTCTAAAATAAGCAACGTTGCTTAAGTTGCCAACTGGATTTAAGCAACCCCATTGGAGATGCTCTAAGTATATTATTAATGTAGGATGGAGTATTAGTCAAAAGTATTGAAAACAAAATAAGAATTGTCCCTAATGCTTTGTTTGGTTGCATAGAGATGGAGAAGAGATTGAGGGAAGAGAGAGAGATAGGAGAGATATGGGAGAATTACCTTTGTTTGGTACATGAACACTGTAGCAAAGAGAGAAACAGAGGGTGGAGATGAAGGAAAACTCCTCCAATTTCACACAAGCCCAAAATCTATCTGAAAATTCATCATACGTTGCTTCCGTCGAAACCTGTTAACTCCCTCTCGACGCCGCCGCCGCCGCCAGAATACTCAACGGCTCCAACATCCTCCTCAGCGACTACGCCTCCGACGCTCAAGCCGACTTCGTCAAAAGCAGCTTCGAAACCCAAGCTTACCCCTCCGATGGCCTCCCCGAGTTCAGCCCGTGCCTGCCTCTCAGTTAGCGACGCGCCGCCTTACTCTGTCCGTTCATCCATGTCCTCTGACGGTGCGAGTCCGCCGGAAGCCGCGTCTGTGTCTACCATCGAGGTAAATCATTTGATCGATCACAGTTGTAATTTGTAAACCCTAAACCCAAACAACAATTGCTATTGCTACTGTATCTATCTATCAATCTCACTTTTTGAATTCAATTCAATTCAGATTCAGATTCAGATTTAAACACTGCATATTGACATGGATCGAGATTTGATAATTGAAATCCTTTTGAGGTTGCCGGTGAAGTCTATTGTACGATTCAAGGCTGTGTGCAAGTTATGGAGATCTCTCATATCCGATCCCCTCTTTGCATCATTACATTTTCAACGTGCTGCTCCTTCACTCCTTTTCGCTGACTCTCATGCCATTCGAACCATTGACTTAGAGGGACCGCTTCAATCTCATCGTGTTTCTCAACCAATCAATTGTCACTTTTTGTCTAATTATCATGATTTATCCTTGCCTGACCACCGTATTTCCATTGAAGGTTCGTGTAGAGGCTTTCTGCTAATCACCTGGATTAGGAATATTAGTCATCAGCACAGTGGAATGATAGTCTCTACCTGTGGAATCCATCCACACATGTCCACAAACCAATACCTTCATCTCCTGTTGTTGACACCAATGTTTTTAATCATCTATTTGGATTTGGTTACGATTCCTCGACAGATGACTACTTGGTGGTTCGAGTGCCCGTTACGGACTGTTACCAACCTACTCATTTACCAGATGTGCAGTTTTTCTCATTGAGAGCTAATATGTGGAAATATACCGAGGGTGTTGATTTGCCTCCCTTGACCACTATTTATACTGGTACTGGGTTGCTCTTTAACGAGGCCATTCACTGGGCGGTTACTTACTGGGTCGATGGTGTTACGACCATGTTTATTATTGCCTTTGATTTAATGGAAAAGAGACTCTTAGAGATACCCATGCCTCATGGTCTTCTTTTCCCTTGTTTTGATTTGTGGGTGCATGGAAGATTTTTAAGTCTATCAATTATGCAGAGAGATGGTACATGTGAAATATGGGTTATGAAGAAATACAAAGTACAGACATCTTGGACCAAGACTCTTGTTCTATCTACAGGGGGCTTTCACTTCCCAATATGCTCTACAAAAGGTGGTGATATTGTTTTATATTCTGGAACAAAAGTGAAAAAGTATAGTGATGAAGGAGTAGAACAAGAAGAACAACTAGAGTATCCGAACCATTGTGGTTTACTATATCCACCAGTTCCCATATATACAGAGTCAATGCTTTCACTCCCTGATGTTAGCGACTGAAATCTCCACAAGAAGGATTTGTAAGTAAGCTCCTCAACTTTCACTTTCAATTTGATAGAAACACATTTATTTCCCTTTTAATATGCCTTCTATTATAGTTGTAATGTTTGTGGAGTTATAGTTCTAGTCGTTAAATATCTGGAGATTCATAGTTTTTTAATGGCTTTAAGAGGCAACTTTGGACTAACAATCCTAACCACAAAGACTCTAATAGTTGCTGTTTTGGTTTGGATTCTAACTTTGTGGAACCTTGCTATGCTGGATGTAGTGAACTCCTTTTCAAAGATGGAAAGACTAATAGTTTCATATGGGTAACAACCTGGGAAGCACGGATACGGCCTGAGACCACCGTATCGGCGTGTCGACACGCCCCGGATACGGGAACGCGTGCGACACGCCGGGGAAACGGGTCGGATACGTGAGGGAAGCTCCGGATACGGCTGCGATGATGGATACGTCGTGCGCGCCGTATCGGACACGGTGGGGAGCGGCGGATACGCGTCTCGTCAGTGGCGGAGCAGGGGAGGGAGAAAGAAGAGAGTGGGAGAGGGAGAAAAAAAGAGAGGCAGATACGCTGGGCTCGTCAACTTCAAATTGGGTAAACAAAAAAACAATGACGGGGTAAATATTTTAAACTTGTTTATATTTTTGAAAAAAATAACTATAATATTTAGTTAATATATATATTTTAAAAAGTGTGGCCATATGTAATCATATTCTATGTTCCAATATTTTTTAAAAAAAACACTTATACTATTAGAAAAAAAAATGCATCCCCGTATCCTACTTTTCATAATATATTATATGACATGCTCTCTTTATTTTATGAGTTTTTTTATATATATATATATATATATATATATATATATATATATATATATATATGTCATATCCCCGTATCCTACTTTTTTTATTTTAGCCGTATCGCCGTATCCGTATCCGTGTCCGTGTCCGTATCCGTATCCGTGTCCGTGTCCGTGCTTCATAGGTAACAACCATGGCAATATAATGACACAAAACCTATCATTGATTACAATTCTAAGATGACAAGAATAGGATTAGGCTCACTCGAAAATGAAACTAGGAAAATGGGTGATTTTATGCCTATTGTGATTTTGGTGGAGGGATAGGAGATCCTCTGCAATGAAATTCTAAAACTGAGTTGTTGGAAGCTGTACTAAAAAACCTTAATTATGGTTGTGGCTTTCGTTATGCTTTCAATTCATTCATTCATTACTACTTTCAATGTGAAGAAAGATCCATTTATTATTTGAAAACAAACATAGAGACATTTTAAATAGGTTTCTTTTACTAGAACAATGTGTGGAAATGATGTACAAGAACAGTATTTAGACTTTTAATTCTTAATATCAAGTTAAGTTAAGGAGTAATTGATCATGAGATGGATTGTCACGAAACTTACTGTAATTCAGAAAAATCAATTTGCTACAAGTCCATGTTCATTTTACTATCTCAAACAGCTGCATATATCATGAGGTCATGATGAGGCTGCTAGATGGCAAAGTAATCTGCAGTGGTAGAAGAAGAATAAATTCAAGGGCATGTAATTTGATCCATTTTTGTGAGGCTCATCTAGGAAATAGTTCATATCACAACTAAGGGCATATTTGAATAAGAATCTCAAAAGGGTTACAAAATTATGGTTTGATCTCTTACTTTGGTTTCTCGTAATAGCACTTTGACAGATCTTAATATTGATTAGTTGGAACTTGGAAATGAATTGGTATCAAATGTTGTTTCATATTGTTGATAGTGATGGACTTTTAATCTGCTATGTATTTTAAGCTTTAATCTAATGAGAGATTTTTTAATTATAAGTATATGAAATGTTATGGTACTTATGATCTGAGTTTTTGTTATTGATTTTGACTTTTGAGCAGCAGTTAGTGGGGCTGGCGGTGGCATCATTCACGTATGTTGGTGAAGTGATCAATGGGGAGTCCATTAGGATCTTGACTACAAGGAGCGAAGACCCAGTTAATTTATATGAAGGATTACAAGCCCTATGGAGGTTTTATTTCAATTAATCAATTGATTTCAAATCATTGGAACAAATGTTTTATTTGCAATTTAATCTCTACAAATAATAGCTCGGTTAATTTATTTGTAATCAGAGTTTTTTTCTACATTCTCATTATATTTTGGATTAATGGTATATTAAACTATTTGTGTGACAACTTTTTTTAATTGTTAGAACATTTATTTATATCAACTCACATATTCAATTCTTGCATACTATACTTTCGTATACCTCACGTTATATGTTAAAAAAGTTCACGGGGATGAACAATTTACACGTAAAAATAAGGATTTTAAGATTTATAGTTGACAAACTTTTAAGTAAGGGGTAATATACGCACAGTCTAGGATTATCTAGAGTTTAATTACATGTTTCAATTTAAATGGGGAGGAACAATTTGTTTTAATGTTTTAACAATGACAATACAATGACACAAAACCTATCATTGATTACAATTCTAAGACAACAAGAATAGGTTTAGACTCACTCGAATATGGATGTAGGAAATGAGTGATTTTATGCCTATTGTGATTTTGGTGGAGGGATAGGGTGTTCTTTGCAATGAAATTCTAAAACTGTGTTCTTAGGAGCTGTACTAAAAAACCTTAATATAATTATGCGTTTTTTGCTTTCATTATGCTCTCAATTGATTCATTGATACCCACAATTTGTGAAGAAAGATCCATTTGTTGAAAACAAACATATATACATTTTAAAAATGTTTTTTTAACTAAAACAATGTGTCGAAATGATGTACAAGCATAATATTTAGATTTCTAATTCTTAATATCAAGTAAAGTTAAGGAATTATTAATCATGAGATGGATTGCCACGAAACTTACTGTTATTCAGAAAAATCAATTTGTCAAAAGTCCATGTTCATTTTACTTTCTAAAACAGCCGCATATATCATGGGGTCATGATGAGGCTGCTAGATAGCAAAGTAATTTGCAGTGTAAGTTTTTTGCTATACTTTTAGGCTTGACTTTTCCTACATCTTCTATTTTTTTTTTTTGTATATCTTTCATACCCGGCCTACTAAATATAATGTTGGAACATATTTAAGCATTTAATTGAATTTAAGAGTATTAAATTATCCTTAACCAGTGTCCTTAGGGCACTCATTAGCAGGATTGTTTCTATATATTGTCCTATGCCTTTATGGATCATAGATATATGTGTCTTGTAATATTTGCTGATTGGGAGCCATTCTTCACTGTAATAAGAGTTGGTATTCTTCTCCAATGGCCTGCCTTTTATTTCTCACACCAAAACATCCCTCCCTTGTTTTGCAGCATACACTGAAGATACTAAGTGTGTTGGGCTTGCTCGCTTGGAAGAGAAGATCATATGATAGTAGCTGGAACAATGAAGCAGTTGCAGTTGGTTGACTTTGGAGCACCTTTGCATTGCCTTGTCATAACAGGGAAGACCCATCCCTTGGGAACAAAAATGCTGGGTTTTAACAGATGCAGGACTTGGTCATTGAGACTAAAGGACCACTTTAAGTCATAAAAGACTTTTTTTCTTTGTGTTGAAGGAGGGAATTCAGATTGGACACCCCATCACAAAATCTCACACCACCATTTAGATCTCGGAACGATATGCGAAATCTTATGCTAGGGTTGCCAAATCCAACTCTCTTGAATGAGCCTTTATCTTTTGTGAAACTTTTTGCTTGTGAACTAGAGGCGGCTAATTTTTTTTTTCTTTTTTCGAAATAATCCCATCATCGAATTAAGAAGGCATATAAGCCACAATGTCAAGATCTACCAAGTTCTGAGCCACTGCTGGAACCTCCTCAACCCAAACTTGACAACCAAGGTTAGGAGCGTATCTTACAACCAAGGCTAATTGTATGACCCTTACTTGTAACTTGTGGAGTGATATTTCAGAGCTTTTGGGCAGAGGTGCATTACAAACCAATTTATCCAGAAGGAGGTAGCTTACATATCTTTTATACTAACACTGTAGAAACTCAACAAATGAGAACATGATGCTCATAAACTCTGATTCTTGTATAGTTGTATTTCTAAGTACGTACTATTGAATCTCCCTACTGCGTTCTTTGAAAGGTTCAAACTATTTCTCACACCATTTTCTAGTTATTATGCCATGAACTCTCTTTTCTAAATTAAAATGCAGCTAAATCTCCCTCATATGGATACACAGTCTGACTTTCAAGGTTGTAACATGAAAAGATGAGTTTAAATATCTATCGATCTATCTTGAATATAAAAGAAGTCACTTTTTAAGTGCTAATGTATCTTCATTTAATTGTGTTACATGTCATTTCATTTTCCAAGTTGCCTTCATCCTATGATTCCTATCTAAAGAAAAAGAAGAGATGGTGGAATTTCGGTGGCTAGGATCACTGCACAGTGGAGATGCAACTATTTCAAGCATCACAGCTCCTTGTTTTTTTTCCCTTGTATAGCATTTATTCTTTTGTATATATGTTTTATTAATCCTATTTTTATAAAAACTAAGCTGCCTCTGATTCCGTTTTCTATGTCTTAGCTTCTTTGTAGTCCTATTATTGTTTTTTCACAACTCATTCTTGTTTGTGAAAGAATCATTCATACATGTACTGAACAAAAAAAAAATAACGCGTAAATGCTTAAATGCTTCATTCACATTCAAAACATTATTTATATATCTCGATAATCTTTACTTTATTTTATAATTGAGACACCTCTGTATCATCCCATTCCACAAGCTTTATTCAAATATAGCTAGTAACATATAAATTGTCATGCTGGAAGTTTTATCATGTTGCCACAAACTGATTTTGTGTTCTGACAATTGATGAGCTGCAATGTGAACTTATCAAAGCAGAATCGAACCTCGGCTAAAGTATCTGGCATAGTAACGGGACACGCAAGTTGAGGAGAAACATTATATGTGGACCGGAGAAGTGACAGAATCGCAGTTGTTGCCTCCATAGTGTTTGGTTGAATACTGCTCAATGCCACTCGGATGTCAGAAATGGCTTCAACCCGCCACTTCAGCTTCAGAGTAGTATCAAAATAGTCCCCTTGCTGAAAACTGCCACCGTTTACCATACATGTTCCGTGCTTTTTAAACATGCACTAACAATGCTTTATATGCATTCCATATCTACAAGTTTCTCTCTTTTTCCCTCATCAGTCAGTTACTTTACAAGAGTATTTGAAGAGGAATTGGCCCATTGGTACTACTACTAGCAATCATAAAATTCAAACTGGTACATTAAGAATAAAGATGGATATGTTCATATTCAATCTCATTAAATGAAATAGCACATTACTTGAAAACTCATCCAATCTTAGGTAGTGTGTGACACACCCCTCCTTCTATATTTGTTTTTACTTTTTAGTACGAGGATTATCAATGCACTAAAATAACAGCATTTTGCCGCGGTTAAATCCGCCGCAAAATACGAGTTGAGGCGGCTGGCTGGCGTCATAGGTACGAGCGTCGGGAGAGCATCCTGCGACGGCTAAAAAAATCAATCGTTGGAATAATTGGCACAACATGCATTTTGCATTTTCACCAACTCTGTGTCCGGTTCTAACCACCGCAAGATGAATAATGCCATCAAATTCCCTATTCTACTAGAAATCCCCGAAACACTCTTTTTCTTTCTTCAAAATCTACTTACATAAACTCTTTCCTAAGAATTGATTTTGACTAAAATCAATTATTTATAGAATTTCAAACTTAATTAGTATGTCATTGAAGACACAAGACTCACATTTAAGTGGATTCTTGTTTTTTCAATAAGAAATAACCAACTTCAACTTTAATTTCAAATCTCATTGAGAAACAAGAAGTAAATTAACATAATTTCACATCCCAAAGTCCCGATTTTTTTCTTTGTTCCTATTCCACCATTCACCAAAAATGACTAAAATTTACTTCTTGAAGAAGTGGTCAAATGGTGGACATTGTTCACAAAACTCATTCTAAAGAATTTAGTAGCGTTTATGGCAGAAAAATGAATGTTTCAAAATGAATTGGCCGGCTATGTACTACTACTAGAAGTATCATTTACTTGTAGTTACTAAAATCTTAAAACTTGTAACAATTTAGTGATGATTCTGGGAATCATAAAATTCAAACTGTTAGGTTAAGAATGATGGTTCAGTTCATATTCAATCTCATTAAATGAAATAACTCATTAGTTGAAAACTCATCCAATCTTCACCAAACCACACCATAACTAACTTGGTAGTTGTAGACTTTGCCATGAATTAATTACCAAAAATCCAAACTCTATTCATATCCCACGAAAATCCAAAAATGCTTTATATGCATTCCATATCTACACGTTTCTCTCTTTTTCCCTCATCAGTCAGTTACTTTACAAGAGTATTTGAAGAGGAATTGGCCCATTGGTACTACTACTAGCAATCATAAAATTCAAACTGGTACATTAAGAATAAAGATGGATATGTTCATATTCAATCTCATTAAATAAAATAGCACATTACTTGAAAACTCATCCAATCTTAGGTAGTGTGTGACACACCCCTCCTTCTATATTTGTTTTTACTTTTTAGTACGAGGATTATCAATTTCATTACTAAAATTATGCATTTTCAGATTCATCACAATACAATACAATGCACTGAAACTTGTCTATTTTGCTCTATCACTGAGTCTGTCATCATCATCATTCATTCTCATCCATGGAAACCACCAAGCTCTGGAACTCTCCACACTTTCCTTTCTCCACCACCGCCAATGCCAATGCCAATGCCAGACCCACACACCGCGTTTCTCTCAAACTTCCATTTCCATCAACACCACCACCACCACCACCTTCCCGCCTCCACGTAGCTCCCATTGCGTACTCGCCAACACCACCCAATCGAGACCTTCGAACCCCTCATAGCGGGTAGGTTTTCATTTTATACTGTTCTATTGATTTCAATTCATGAATGAATGAATTGATTGATGATTGTTGTTGTTTAGGTACCATTTTGATGGTTCAGCTCGGAAATTCTTTGAGGGTTGGTACTTCAAGGTGTCGATTCCGGAGCGGAGGCAGAGTTTCTGCTTCATGTATTCGGTGGAGAATCCTGCGTTTCCCAACCCATTGACGCCTTTGGAATCGGTTCAATATGGACCTAGGTTTACTGGTGTTGGGGCTCAGATTCTTGGTGCTGATGATAACTACATTTGCCAATACACTCCACAATCAAACAACTTCTGGGGGAGTAAGCATTTTTTTCACTTTTGATGTGAATTGTAAAATGCCTGATCATGTTCTGTGGATTTGAACTTGTAAATGTATAGGTAGGCATGAACTCGTATTGGGGAACACTTTCGTGGCGAAACCAAATTCAAAACCTCCAAACAAGGAGGTTCCTCCTCAGTAGAGCTGGGTATGCGGGTAAACCGCCCCGCATAGGCCCGCCCCGCGTAGGCCCGCCCCGCGTAGGCCCGCACCGCGTAGGCCCGCATTTAAACGGGCCTCTGATACGCTGGTCCGCCCCGCCCCGCGGATAAGCGGGCTGGCCCGCGGGCCACCAGCCAAATTAAAAAAAATAAAAATGCAATTTAAAACTAAATTAAAAATATTTTTTTTCATAAAAAACCTTATAAATGACTAAATTAAAAAATGAATGGATTTTTTTTCCAAAGTTGTCAAACTTTGTTGATACATAATAATTCATAATTAGTAAACTCAAATGATCAAATCCATTCTTAACTTCTTGCATATAATATTACTATAAATTTAAATAACATAAAAGAAGTCTTACAAATCCAGACACATTAAGTCTAACAAATCCAAACATGAAATCCTTAAGTAATGCATACAAGTCTTACAAATCTTAAAGTTGAACAAACATGTCTTAAAAATCTAAAACAAACCAAAACATCAAATATCCAATTCATGCATCAATCATCAATTCTTCATTCAACATTCTTGGATGTAGGTGGCTCCTCATTTTCATCATCTTCTTCATCTCCTACAACTCAAATTCAAATGTTATAAGTCATAATTGATAATAAATTTAAAAGGTAAAAAATAATTCAATGTATGATTTTATAAACATTTCGTTCATGAAAGAATGCAATAATTACCTTGAACATCAAATCCTAGCAACCAATTTCTTGTACAAATCAAAGCTTGCACATTCTTGGGGAGAAGAGAGCTTCGATATTTGTTGAGAACACGAGAGCCAATACTAAAAGAGGATTCGGATGCTACGGTTGTAATTTGAATGCTCAATATATCACAAGCCATCAATGCAAGAATTGGATATCTTTGTTTATTCTCCTTCCAATATTGCAAAAGATCAAGATCCTTATGATATTGTGAAGAAAGTCTTGGATCATCCAAATATGTTTCCAATTCAGACTTTCCTACTTGTGACATATTTTGATTCTCATATGTGATAAATCTCTACATAATAAAATAGAAACAATAATTAATAAATGTAAAAACTAATTAAAAATTTAGGTAAAAAATAAATACAAGGAGTAAACAAATACTTACATCCAAAACATTGGTGGTAAGAGAACTACTAGGTTGAGAAGCATTAGCAATGTCACTAGTAGTAACCAATGTCTCTTGTGTGGATTGACTTCCACCATCAAAATTGTTGACATACTCATGAAATAGATCATACATCTTTTGTTTGACAATCCTCATCTTAGTTTGGCGAGCAATTGCATCAAGTCCAATGTCAGAATAACAAAACTCCAAAAATTGAAGCTTCAAGCGAGGATCAAGAACGGAGGCAAGTGCAAGAATAACACTATAATCACACCAATACTTATCAAATTTCAGCTGCATTTCTTTTATCATGTCCCTAATCACCGCATCCTCATGAGTCTTATTTTGAAACAACAAACATTCAATAATCCACACTTGCATGAAATACAAATTAGATGTTGGATAAGTGGATCCAGAAAACATATTTGTGATATCATAGAATGGAAGCAAAACCTCACAAATTTTTTTTCCTCTTTCCCAATCTTCATCACTAGGGAGAGATTTGTAGTGTGAATCATCTAAAGCAAGCTCCTTAAATGCACGTCGATATACAAGTGCACTTTTAAGCATCAAGTAGGTGGAGTTCCACCTAGTAACAACATCCAAACGCAAACCAACCTTTGTCTCCTTATCAATACCATGTTTCTCCACATAAACTTTAAAAACATCCCTTCTTCCTTGCGTTGCCCTAACATACTTGACACTTTCTCTAATTTTGGATAAAGCATCATTAGCAACATCCAAACCATCTTGAACTATGAGGTTTAGTATGTGGGCACAACAACGAACATGAAAAAATTCACCATCACATAACAAACTTTTATTATTCTTCAACCTATCTCTCAAAGACTTTTCCAATGTGTCATTAGACTTAGCATTGTCCAAAGTCAATGAGAATATTTTTCCCTCGATTCCCCAATCCACCAAGAAATCATTCACAATCTTAGCCAACTCTTGCCCAGAATGTGGAGGAGGACAATGACAAAAATTAAGAATTTTACTATTCAGTTTCCAATTTTCATCAACATAATGAGCAGTCAATGAAATATAACCAGCAGCAGTACAAGCAGTCCACAAATCAGAAGTCAAATTTATCCTACTTGGAACTTTGGCCAACTCTTCTTTCAATTTTTTTTTTCTCTCCCTCATACAACTTAATAATATCTATTGTGGAAGCACGTCTAGAGGGTACCTTTACTTCAGGATTCAAATATTTCAATAACTCTCTAATCCTCCTATACTCCACAAAATTGAAAGCAAGGTCATGCTCTATGATAGACATGGCTAACATATCACGTACAACTTTGTTATCCACTTTTCTAGTTCTCAATTTGGCACCTTGATGAAGCATTAGTTTACCAGCAGTAGTTTCATGAAACTTTGGAATCATTTGACACGCATTTTTGTGACGCCTCAAAGATGAAGTTCCATAGTCATGACCACCACATACATATTGCTTCCCACAAGCAAGACATTCAGCTCTATTTTTCCCATCAGATCCTTTACCAATTGTTTTGAAGTAATCCCAAACATTAGATGTGAGCGACCTATCTCTCTTCTTATTCTTATCAACTTCTGCGGGTGATTCAATGGAATTTTCAGTTTCAAGGTTCAAAGGATTAGCACTAGACTCACCAACATTAACAGTTTCATCCAATTCATTCATAGAGGAATCAGAAGAATCAGATTCAGACATATTTCCTCCTATAAAACAATAAAAATAGAATATATTATCTAACAAAACTATAGAATCTAACTTCAGTAAAAAAACATTGTACAAAAAAAATATCAACACTGAAACAATGACCACACTATGATCTGGTTCTCTAAAATGGAAAGAGTAAAGTGATGGAAAAAACTAAAAAGCATCAAATTTGTGACTTTTTGACCTTTTGTATAATGACTTAGAAAAAAGTAAATAAGTTTGCTAAGATTACACTGGGAACCTCTTGAAATACGTGGTGCTATTAGTCTAATGCATGTAGCATTCCGTCAATTTTAAGTTGGCATATTCTACAACCTATTATAGCTGGTTGGGCATTGTGGCAGACAAAAAACATCCTTAGATATATACAGCACTCACGCTAAACCTGTGTAACCTTTGATTTTGATCATTCTTTCTCACGATAACACCACATTCCAAACTCAGCATTGTCAAAATCAACACTGAAACAATGACCACACTATGATCTGATTTTCTCCCAGCAGCATCACCAACATAAAAGGATTGATTCATATCAATGGTACCAAACAACAGGGAAAATAGAACATTAAGAAAGGAGGAGCAAACCTGGTTTTGTTCATAACTGGACCTGCATCCCTCTCTCTCTCTCTCTGTCTATATATGTGTGTGTGGGATTAGGATCCTTTTATGTGTGTATGTGTGTGTGTTATGTGATGGTGCAAGAAGGATGTGAATGAAGCCCGTGGAAAAAGCTGTTAATGATTTGTATTTAGAAATGGGATCTGAGGGCTCTGCATTTTTTTTATCCCAATAAATTGGCTTACATTCTGTGTGTGTCTGTCCATGCTATATATCTTCAGTGAGCATTTTAATCTTGTCTTGTTCACTGCATGTTTATCTCGTCCCATCCTACTTGTATTTTTGCA
This sequence comes from Lotus japonicus, assembly GCF_012489685.1. NCBI lineage: Eukaryota > Viridiplantae > Streptophyta > Magnoliopsida > Fabales > Fabaceae > Lotus > Lotus japonicus. The sequence continues at coordinate 89,753,560 of NC_080041.1, read as the reverse complement.
TTATAGTTATCTAATTTATCAATGGTACCAAACAACAGGGAAAATAGAACATTAAGAAAGGAGGAGCAAACCTGGTTGATGGGCGGTGGCGCGGCGGCGTGAGGAAGAGAGGGAGCGTGTGTGGTGGCCGCGGGTGGCTGCTGTGCTGGGTGCTTGGCTGCTGGTGCTGGGCGGCTGGGACAGTGGGACTTGAGGAAGAGAGGGAGCGTGTGTCATTTGAGAGAGAGAGGAGAGGAACCAAAAGTAATTTAGGGTTTGTAACTAAATTGTAATGAAATCAGATAAGATTTTAGAGAGAGGAATGGGTTGGACCTTTTTTTTTTTTGGTGTCTTAAACTTTTTTTTTCCTGTTGGGCCAGTTCTTCATTTCAAGGTTTTTTTTTTATAATGCGGTCCAGCCCGCAAAACCGCGGTTCAACCCGCCTGAACTCGCGGGTTGAGCGGGCCAGACCGCGTAGGCCCGCATTTAAACGGGCAACCATTCAGCGAGCCACAGCCCGCGCGGACTGCGGGTTACGCGGGCCGGCCCGCGGGCGCGGGCCAATTCGCCCAGCTCTACTCCTCAGGTTTGTATACTAACTGTTGAACTGCTAATAGCTGTTACCTTTAGAATCCTTTGGAATTTCAGTGTTGATTTTTTTTTATTCTTGAGGTGGTTGGTTGTTCAGTTTCAGTTTTTGTGATGTATGTTTGTTGAGTTTTAGGTGATTCTTTTTGGATGGCTTTCATTTTTTTTCTTCTTGTTAGAGTTATGCAGTGTGATACTCTCGTTATGTCTTACATTGGTTTTAATTTAAATGCTAGAATTGTGTAGTTTGATACTTCTCACAAGTCCCACATTACATGTTATACATATGCTGTGAGCCTTGTAAACCTTTTCTACATACAAACATCAATAAAACTGGTCTTTCGAGCTGTGGACATAGGTACATACACTGCGTGCCTAGCCACATTATATTGTGTCCTCCTTCATCTTCTTGATTCTGGAAGGTCAAGATAAGAGGGTTGTTTGTAATAGGAGAACGGGAAATCCAAAAATAGGCAAGATATGATTTACTGGAATTATGACAAAAAGGGGTCACCGTAAAAGCTAATGCAAGGAGCCAAATAAGAGTGATAAACATAAAGAGCAGAAAGGTGATGAAAGTGAAAATGTTGCAACTAATGAAACTGCATGTATTAAATTGTAACTTAGACAGTCTGGTTGACTCATGGGTTTTGGACATGGTGTGTCATTCTGCACTATACCTTATTCTCATTATATCTTTGGAAAGTTTGGGAAGGTTCACCTCCAAGTCTTATAATATCATTGTAAGAGGTGATGTTGGCATTAGTACCTGTAGTGGAACCCAATGAACATAGCACAATGTCAGATACATTATTTCTTTACATATAAATATGATATTTGTAGGCCAGTTAGATTACATGAGTGGTTATAACTTAGAGTGGGCTTCAGGAAACAAGTCTTATTCTTTGTTTCTGCTTATATATGCTTCCTATTTGTTCATTTTGTGCAGGAATTTAATAATAGAGTGCTGGAAGGTTTTCAAGTCACTCCCCTTTGGAATCAAGGTTTCATTTGCGATGATGGAAGGTGGAAGTTAGATTGCTTTTTAAGTATTGCATTCTCTGGTTAATTTTTTTTCTTACTTGACAGTTGACATAAATTTTAATTATAGGTCAAATTATGTAGAAACAGTAAAGACGGCTCGTTGGGAATATAGTACACGCCCTGTATATGGTTGGGGTGATGTTGGGTCCACACAGAAGTCTACTGCTGGCTTGCTTGCAGCTTTTCCTGTTTTTGAGCCACATTGGCAAATATGCATGGGTGGTGGATTGTCAACAGGCATGTGCTAGTTGTTCAGCTATTCACTATTCAATCTTTTATTTATATCATGGTCTTGAATCCTACATTTACTTTTATTTCTGAACTGAAACATAATAATTTTGTTTGAACAATTATTATGAATCTATCACGGCACTGACGGCAGTATACTACTAATGTATTTTGCCTAAGTGATTGACATTTAGAGCCAGTTTGGATAAACTTCTTAATAAGCATTTATGGAGAAAGAAATTTAGAATGATCTTACAGTAACTGAGTCAAACCTAACTTTTGCACCTTAAGTTTTCAGAAACTCCTTCATTTAACCTCCATGAGACCTGCCTCTAACTTTGTAAGTTTTTTTTTTCCGTAAATTAAGAACCAAGTACTTATTTTAGTAAAAAAGTTCCCATAAACTAGAAGCTTTCCAAACTGGGCCTTAATGCATATTTGGAAACCCAACTTGTTTTCATGTTAAATGAGAATTGCTTCTGATTGACGTGTAGAGCACAAATTTCTCTTTCTTGCTTCTACTTGGGAGAATTGATTTTGAATAAATGTAAAACTGATCCCAACAAGCTATTAGTCACCTGCTACTTACAAAATATTACACGTCGATAATAGTCATGCTGAAAGGATATATAATCATTTCTAGAACCATGAGGTGAATCAGGAAGGGGGGAGTATAATGCTATTTACACTTACAATGTCAATTTTGGACTAAGATTGGATTACTAGGCTCATATTTTGGTGAAGTACTTTTATGCTTTAAGAAGTAATCACTTGCTTGCACCTTGCAGTATTTATGTTCTCTTTCATTTTTCTTATATTAATATTGAATCTCAGGTTGGATAGAGTGGGATCGATGGTGAGAGGATTGAGTTTGAAAATGCCCCATCTTATTCAGAAAAGAACTGGGGCGGAGGATTCCCAAGAAAGTGGTTTTGGGTAAGTAATATTTTTATTCATGAAAGTATATCTTCTAAAGTTCATTAGCACATCAATTCCCTAGTTTGCTATGAATCTTAAGCCGTTGCTGATTGTATGTAATCAATTGCAAACCTTGTCTATTGAAAATTATGGTTAGAATGTTTTATTTCTTCAGCATTATGTTTTATACTTATAGAAAAATCAATTGTCTGTTAACAAGCTATAGACAGCAAGCACATAAGTCATGCTTCATTAGGCCTTGGAGACTGCTGGAGATGGAGTCCTTTTGTATTGTTATATTGACATTCAATTATTCTCACCTTTGTTTGGATCAGTGTCTGTGCTTTTATATTTTTATGCATCTCAAATTATTAATGTTTCGTGCAGGTTCAATGTAATGTTTTTGAAGGTGAGGGTGCTAGTGGAGAAATTGCACTTACAGCTGCTGGTGGATTGAGGCAAATTCCTGGGATAACCGAGACCTTCGAAAATGCTGCACTGGTACCTTCATAAAGCATTTGGCTATAAATTTGATTTATTTCATAAATTTATTACACCAGGAAATAAATTTAAGACTACCTCTGAAATAAATGGTGCTAGTCATGGGAATGACAAAAGGACCAGGACATATAACTAATTTAATTTCTCTTTTTGCCAAAATAATTGTCTCTGCTCTTGCTAGTTGTTCTCTTTGATAAAAACAAACTCTTGGGTGAGGATAAATGCAGTCTTTTAATATCTTAAAATTTGTGCATAAATTGTATTACTGATACTTCACGGAAACATTTGTCCGCTGCTTAAAATCATGAGTGATGAAAAGAGTGATGTTAATATTTCGTATGAAGTGGTTTAATTAGATTGGTATTTCTTCTGAAATGTTCTAATTTGTATATCTAATGGTAGATGGTGCTTTCTTTCGTTTCACGTTGTGGTTATAAATTAAAAACAGAATTTATGTTCTTCTTGTAAGATTTTTAGGGGTCTATTTGCCATCTTCTGTTGTTCACTGCATGCCATTAATCGTCCTCCTCTTGTTATTATTATTATGATTGACTTCTTAATTTTTACTATGTTGCAAACTGGTGCAGATTGGAGTTCATTATGGTGGAAAGTTTTATGAATTTGTGCCATGGAATGGTTTTGTTAACTGGGAAGTCACTCCTTGGGGTTATTGGTTTATGTCTGCAGACAATGGCAGTTATCTGGTAATTATATCTTTCTAATCACATTTTGTTTTTGCTTGTGGCCAAAAGCAATATTGCATACACACACACGTGTTGTGGGTGGGGCATTATTGTTTTGCATCTCATTTGAACTTATCAATATATAAACTAGGGTCCTATAAACTATGGAGTCCTATTGTTTTTTAGAAAAAGTTTTAGTTTTCATTTCCAGTTTTTACTTTTAACTACTTTTTTTCACTTTGTTTCAAATTTCCTCAACAAAACTGAAGAATAGAAAATGGAAACAAGGTGAAATTTTTATAATTAAAATTAAGAGTATGAAAATAGAAATAGAACCCAAACAAATCCTAAATTTATGCTGTGCAACTTAGTTGAACTTCTCAATGCAGGAGAAAAATAATAATTTGATGGGACTTCTTTTGGCAAATGACATGAGTGTGTTTGTATTTACGTTCAAGTTGGTCAAAAACTCATTCACTCCAACGACATGACACATTTAAACTGCCTTGTAATGTACGCTAACAGAAATCCGAACACAATATTGTGGCAGGTTGAATTAGAAGCAAAAACAGATGATCCTGGTACTCCATTGCGTGCGCCAACATCAGAAGCAGGCCTTTCACAAGCTTGTAAAGACACATGTTTCGGAATTCTAACATTGAAAATATGGGAACGAAGATATGATGGCAGAAAGGGGAAGGTGACTTGTTATTTGCACACATAAATTGTTCTTAGATTCAATGTTTGATGGAACATGTTAATGAAATGTTTGGTAAATGGCAGATCATATTGGACGTTTCAAGTGATATGGCTGCTCTAGAAGTTGGAGGAGGTCCATGGTTTAGCACTTGGAAAGGCAAGACGACAATGCCACCAGTCATTGGCCCTGCTCTTGGATTACAGGTAGATCTAGATGGCATTTTTAATGCTGTTCCTCTGTTTAAACCACCTGGTTTGTGATCAATTGGTTTATATCTTTCTTTCAGTTTGATTTGAAGTTTGTATAAACTCTCTCTTATAGCATGTTTGGTTTCATGGGTGGAATGATCCATAATCACCTCTAGTTAGAAGCCATAAGTTTTAGTAGTTTGTAAGTAATCATATATAAATTATGTCAACTTGTGAAGCCAAACAGCATTTAGTGAAGGCAGGTATTCAGAGAAAAGTTTAATGTTTATATATAGAAAGATCAAAATGAAAAGAATTATCTGTTTACAACAAGTTTTATTAATATAAAAGATCAAAAATTAAGAAGAAAAAAAAAGGAAATTAAGAAAATAATAATAATAATAAGTCCCTTAACAAGAGGTTCTCTAACTCAGCGTCCGAAGCATCAAAACACTCGAACTCTAGACAACGCACCACATGTACCAAGCTTCATGAGCATGTCCGCTGCAATGTTGCAACCCCTGTCGGATCCTGTTAGTGACAATTGTTCAACCCATGGTCAGTAGTGTCGGAATATCAAGCCTTTGATCAACACAGTCAACCTTCCTTCTGGACAACCTTCCTTGTATATAAAATTTTACCAATGTCTATGATAAAAAAATCCCTCGGATATTTATTTAATCATAAGTAGTTGTTAAAATTTATAATTTTTTATAACCATAAATTAAACAATAGAAGTAAGTAATACAACTCGTGAGTTAAATTAAAATGTGATTATATGGCTTTATTTTATTTTAATCCACACCAGCAGAGACAACAATTGCAGCTTGTGCTTTGGATTAGTAGAAGCTGATCTCATTGAACATCTAATCCTTACTGAGAGAAACCTATTTACTTAATGTGATTTCTAAACCTTAAAGGATTAGACTCATAATTAACTTTGTATTGTAGTTACCTAATTGGGTATAGTATTTTACCGATTGAAATTTGATTCAAATTCATATCTTTTGTTATATAAGGATATATAAAATTATTGTACTATAGATTTATCCAGCTGTGTTTCAGATAGGCCACATGTTTCACGAAATAAATAATTAGAGAGAGAGGGGTTCCACCATATCATCACTTTTGAGCTAACTCGATCCACATTTGATGATATCTTGGTCAATGAGCTAAAATGGTATTTGCAATTGAACTAATTTGCTAAAACTTCGGGTAAAAAATGTAATATTTTATATATCATCTAAAGTTTTGGTCCTTAATGACATGTGATATATTTAACATGAGATGAAATGTAATGGTTAGTTAATGAGTTTTGATTCGTTTACCACATCATTTTTGCAGCAAATATCTGCATTTCGTGGTGATTTATGACCGTCACAAACTACAATTGTCTTGTGTTTGCTATAAAAAACCGGTGTACCCGAATTGTTTTTTTAATTACTATATCAAAAGGATGGTGCGTTGTATCCAATTATATGCGGTCCCTTTTTTTTTTTATAAAAATTCAAACCAGCAATAGGTCCTCCATTTCTCAAGTCCCCACATCCCTCCCTCTCTCCCTCTTCCTCTTCCTCTCTCTCTCTCTCCCTCTCTGTCTCTGTTGGGCGTGTTGTGTGTTTGGGTGGATAAAGATGGCAGGTGGTAGGAGAATCTTGTCCATGTTTCTTGTGTCATTTATGTGGATTAATGCCCAATATGCATTTGTAAGTTGTACTTTGACACCACAAGTGCAAAGAAAAATTGCTAGAGCCAATCAAAAGGGACCTTATCTTGGTCTGATCATACCAAATACTTTTGAACTAGACCCTCTTCTTCAGAATTCAGACTACACTCCAAGTAAAATCACCATAGACTTTGCTGGTAAGTGCCATGTAATTTGACTATATTATTAATACACTTACTATCCTAATTATGAGTACGACAAAAGCTATTACATCAATTATTGACACTTTCCATTTTTACAATTTTTTAATGAAGGAAGGAGACTTCGATTTGGAGCCATTGGCCACAAGCCTGTTATACTGGTCATGACAGGAATGAGCATTGTTCTGTACTAGGGAGATCTGACGTAGAAGACTGACAGAAAGTAAACCCTAGCAGAGTACTAAAAATATCATAAAAGGAATATTCTCATTAAATGTTCAAAAGGTCCTTTTTACAAGGTGTTGACCTCTCCTTTTATAGAGGGAATGATCATGATGTGGACTTTTGCTGTACTTGGGCCTGACAACCGGGGCCCAAGCCTTTATACATATAAGACAAATCTAAATGAATCTTCCAGCTGGCGTGTGGGCCTATCTAAAGGGCGAGCGGGATTCAGCGTTATTCTGTGAATCCCGCCAAGACTGACTTTCGTTCCTGGTTGCTCATTTTGGGCGGGCATAAGCATCCCTTATGTCCCGCCCAGTCCACATGCCCCCAAGACATGAGGCTCAAGTTCCTTGAGTTGAAATGTCTTTAACGCGCCTGCTTTATAGTCCTTTGATGTGCATACCGTCATTCCTTGTGATCGTAGGCGTGTTGCCGTATTCATGCTTATGCCTTCATTGCCATTTTGTTGTTTTGTCAATATGGCGCCATTCTCATGTTCCGTGGCATGTCGCCATTTTATTTTTGTTTATACATCGCCCTCATCATAACCGTAATGTTCACGTCTTTTCAACTGACGCACGTATCCTTGTTTTCCGGGATTTCGTCATCATTGGTCATAAATGCAATTTTCAGTTGTGCGTCTCGAGGAGTAATGTCTTTTCGCTTCATACCTTTTCGAATTTCAAATCCCACGATCCCACGATTCTTCACGATCTGCCCATTCATTCTCTCTCCTCCCTTTTCCTCTATAAAAACCCTTTTTACTTTTTCACTTTTCACTCTCTGAAAACCCTTTTCCTCAAACTCTCTGCGATTCTCACTTTTTCCTCTTTTGAACTCCGGCGAACCTCCGTCACTCCGGCCGTCGTCATTGCGCGGTGCCTTCCCATAGCCGACTTGCTTTCTACTCCATCCTCCACTTCTTCTTCCGGTGAATCTTTCCTCTTTCTTCTTTCTTGACACTGTTCATCTTCTTCTTTTTTCTTGCTGCAACTGTTCATCTTCTTTTTATTTTTATGAAATTACCCAGCATGTCAATGCACAATATCAGCATTTCTTCTTTAGAACTTTCTTCACCATCTTCGGAGGGGGAAGTTTCTGCCCCCACCGTTATTGAAATTCATTCCTCGCCCTCTACTCATGAGGATTCCGGTCCCGCCGGCTCTGTAGATTCTATTCTCTCTTCGAATGGAGAATTGTCTTCACCCGAGTGGCGTTCAAACGCACATTTGGTTGAAGATAAATGTCTTTTGCGTTCCATCTGGGGCAGTGTTGGAAGCATCAGCTCGCTTCGAATATCGTCCCAAGGGTTTACCAAAATAAACCCCGCCACCTCTAATAACGTAGATCACCTGTTGAATGTTCTTCCCTGTGGCGAGGGTGATTGTGTTCTTTCACGCAAAGACTTGTCCGATGAATCGCCCGATTTCTTTTTTGTTTATGGTTATTTTTTCCTGGACTTGAATATCAAACTTCCATTCTCGCCCTTTATATGTCACGTTCTTTCCTTTCTGAACGTGGCGCCTTGTCAACTCCAACCCAACGCCTGGGGTTTTATTCGCTGTTTTGAAATTCTTTGTGTACATTTGAGTTTCACTCCCACCTACCCCTTGTTTTTCCTTTTCTATAAAACAGTCACCACGAAACCTACCTCTGTCAAGTGGGTTCCTCTTCTAGCCCGTAAGAACATGAGCCGATTCACCGCCCTTAAAAGCCATTACAAAGTGTGGCAGAAAAAATATTTCAAAGTTATGGAGTCGCCCGAAATAAATAACTTGTTCCGAGATTCCGATAATAATCCACTCTTCCCCTTTTACTGGACAAAAAATCCTCGCCGCAAAATATCCGTTTCATATGATGCCTTAGATGAGTCTGAGCAAGGTATCGCCGATTATCTTCGCACACTACCAGTACTCTCTGGCCATGACCTGATTGAGGCGTCGAAAGCCGGCACTTTAAATCAGTTTTTTAGTAAGTTTATGATCTTTTCACATGACTTGCTTTTTTCTTTTTGTTCATGTGTTTTGTCTAACTAATACTTTCCATGCAGCTACGATGGGAAAAGGCAAGGTTGATTCGAACCCGTTGAAGTTGAAGGAATACCTCGCCCAGTCTGCCGCGGCGGCGAAGAAAAGGACCGCCGAAAATGAGCAAAAGAAGAAGAATGAAGGTGCTTCAGGCTCTGATAATGTCAGGGACCCTAAGCGCCAAAGAACTTCAGGCGCTGCTGGTGGTAAACCTTCTCATCAATCAGCTGGTGCAGCTTCCCAAAGTCAGCCTGCGGAGAAAAAGAAGGGACATGACACTATCCCGCCACCTAACCAGGATTAAAGCTTGCTGATTAACCGCCCGCCAACTCCATTTGGCCAAGCTGGCACTAGCTCAGTCATTGGTGGCGAGGCTCCTCCCCCTTTGCTGAGTTTAAATGATCCTCACTTCAATGGGTTGGACTTCATGACCCGCACCTTTGACAACCGGGTCCACAAAGATGTTTCCGGTCAAGGCCCCCCCCAACATTGCTTCCTTGGCCATATTTCATGCACTTTCCGCCGCCAGCACTGTGGCAGGAATGGCCCAGTGTGTGAAAGAAGTGATTTCAGCCAAGAATCGTTTCGAAAAGAAGGCAGCCGATTATAAGACTGCCTATGAGCGAGCTAAGGCTGATGCTGAGACCGCCAACAAGAAGCTGAAATCTGCTGAGGAAAAGTGCACTAAGTTAACTGCTGACTTGGCGGCTTCTGACCTTCTTCTTCAGAAGACCAAGTCTCTAAAAGACGTCATCAATGATAAACACACTGCTGTTCAAGCCAAGTGCCAAAAACTGGAAAAGAAGTACGAACGCCTGAATGCTTCCATCTTAGGGCGTGCTTCTCTCCAGTTTGCTCAAGGCTTTCTGGCGGCCAAAGAGCAGATTAGTGTGGTTGAGCCGGGCTTTGATGTTTCCCGCATTGGGTGGCTGAAGGAGATCAAGGATGGTCAAGTGGTTGGCGATGACGACATTAGCCTCGACCTCCTTCCTCAATTCAATGATGAAAGTGAGTCTGAAGAAGAAGAAGATGATGGCGGAGATAGAAATGATCAGAACAAGGGTGAGGATCAAGGAAAGGAAGACCCTCAAGTTGTTGCAGGCCAAGGAGACAGCGCCAACAACGAGAATCTGCCTTGAATTTGTTTTTATTTTATGAAGTCAACATTGTGCTCTGGGCATTGCCCTTTTGTTTTTCATCATTCTCAATCATGTACGGGCGTCGCCCCCTTTTCTTACTTTTAATGAAGACCGTTTGAGTTCATTCGTTGTTACCTTGAGTTGTTACCAACTTTTGTTGTTACTTAAGTTTTAAATACCTTTGCCGATTTTTCGACGAGGCTTGGTTTCTAGTGGCCACTAGAATTGCCAAGGCTTGTAATATTTGATGGCGATACTTTCTTATTCCGAAAGGTTTATTCGCGGTATTATATACCTTGATACGATTTACCTTGCATAAACTCGTAATATAAATTAAAAAATTGAAAAGTAACTTGTTGAAATAATTTTTTCATTACTTTTTCATACATGGGAACAATCGTCCCTTCATTCTTTATACATGCCGCCTCATTAAAAACCTCTCCAAAGAAAGGAAAAAAGAGTGCGGCTTCATTCACCTTTGTTGTTTCTTTTAACTAAAATACTGCTTTAGATGAGAGGCGTTCCATGTTCGTGGAACCTTTTGACCGTTTAGTTGTTCCAACTTATAAGCTCCTCCTCCAACATCGCCTATAATTTTGTAAGGCCCGCCCAATTGGGCGAAAGTTTGTTGTGTTTGTCAGGTATTGTATTTTTTCGGAGCACTAAGTCTCCTACCCTCATCTTTCTTGGCACTACTTTCGTTGAGAATTTTCTTGCAACCTTCACTTTCCCCGCCTCATTCCTTATGTGTGCCTCCCGTTGTTCCTCCGGCAACATAATTAGATTTGCTATTAGATTTTCCCCGTTGTCATTCTCATTAAACCGAGCCACTCGCCAACTTTGGTTTTCTATTTCTACTGGGAGCATGGCGTCAGTCCCATAAGTTAAACGATACGGGGTTTCCTTTGTGCTTTACTGTTCAGTGGTGTTGTATGCCCAAAGAACGCCTGGTAGTTCCTCCGCCCAAAGCCCTTTTGCTTCGTCCAGTTTCTTCTTTAAACCTTTCAGGATAACCTTGTTAGCCGACTCAGCCTGCCCATTGGTTTGTGGATGTTCTACAGAGGCAAATCGCATCTCGATTCCCATTTCTGCACAAAATTCCCGGGTAACACTACTTGTGAATTGGGTTCCGTTATCCATTACGAATGCCATGGGGACCCCAAATCTACAAACAATCCTTCGCCACAGGAAGTTCCTGACCTTGGCGGCTGTGATAGTCGCCACTGCATCGGCTTCTATCCACTTAGTGAAGTAATCAACCGCCACGATGATATACTTCATTTGTGCCTTCGCTACCGGGAATGGTCCCAAAATGTCAGTCCCCCACATAGCAAATGGCCAAGGCGCCATCATGGTTGTTAATTCCTCCGGCGGAGCCTTGTGTAAGTCAGAGAAGACTTGACATTTTTCACATTTCTTAACATACTCCAGACAGTCCTTCTTCATTGTCGGCCAATAAAATCCTGCTCTCAAAACTTTTACTGCCAAGGATCTCCCGCCGATATGGCTGGAACACACACCTTCGTGGACTTCCGCCATTATTCCATGGGCGTCCTTGATGTCAACACATTTGAGCATGGGAGACATGATTCCCCGCCGATACAACTCCCCATCCACTAGCGTGTAAAAACTGGCCTCTCTGCGTTTTGCTCTCGTGTTCAGATCGTCATCCTGTGGAGGGCTCTGTAGAAAAATCTTGATTGACTCCATCCATGAAGGCTCGCCTTCAATTATTGACTTTACTACTTTGAATTTCACTTCCACTAGATCAATACTTGGGCGAGGCAGGGTCTCCTGAATGACTGTTTGGTAATTGCCCAATCGCCCTGTACTTGCCAATTTTGCTAGCACATCAGCCCTCTCATTTTGGCTTCTCGGGACATGTTCTATCCTAATGTCTTTGACCTCCATCATTAATCTGCGCACAACCTCCAAATATTTAGAGAGTTGCGGATCCTTCACTTGATATTCGCCCTGCACCTGCTTAACCACTAACTGCGAATCGCCTTTGATGAATAACTTTTGAACGCCTAACTCAATAGCTAACCTTAAGCCGGCGATCAAAGCCTCATATTCGGATTGATTGTTGCTCGCCTTGAACTCAAACTTTAGAGATTGCTCTATGATCATTTTATCTGGGCTTTCAATAGTTATTCCCGCCCCGCTTCCAGCATTGTTGGAGGATCCGTCCACAGATAGGACCCATTCTCCCTGTATTTTCTCTCCTCCTGTGGGTGTTAATTCTGCCACAAAGTCGATCAAACTTTGAATTGTAACCTGACCCCTTGGCTCATATTGTATATCGTATTCTGATAACTCAACTGACCAGCTGACCAACCGCCCTGATAAATCAGGCTTTTGAAGTACCTGCCTTAGAGGAACATCAGTTTTAACCTTGACTTGGAAACTTTGAAAATAAGGCCTGAGACGCCTTGCCATTTTCAGAATTGCCAAAGCCGCCTTTTCAATTTTTTGGTACCGCAATTCCGCCCCCTGCAAAGTGTGGCTCACGAAATATATAATTTTCTGCTTATTTCCTTCTTCCTGGAGCAACACCGTACTCACCGCCTTATCAGTGACCGCTAAGTAGAGTATTAATGGAACGCCTGGTGTTGGTTTGGAGAGTACTGGCAGCGTGGCTAAAGTTTCTTTCAACTTGGTAAAAGCTTGTTCGCATTCCTCTGTCCACTGAAACTTTGAATTCTTTTTTAAGCATGTGAAGAATGGGGCTGCTTTGTCACCCGCCATTGGCAAAAAACGTGATAAGGCGGCCATCCGTCCTGTCAGACGTTGAACCTCCTTTACACTTGTTGGGCTTTTCATCTCCAAGATCGCCCTTCCCTTGTCTGGGTTTACTTCAATTCCTCTTGATGTTAACATAAAACCCAGGAATTTTCCACCCTGGATCCCAAAAGAACACTTCTCAGGATTTAACTTCATTTGATATGTTCTTAATTGAGTAAATGCTTCCATAAGATCGCCTCCATGATCACCAACCTTGGCGGACTTTACGATCATGTCATCCACATATACCTCCATATTCCTGCCTACTTGTCTTGAGAAAATTTTGTCCATGAGCCGTTGATACGTAGCTCCTGCGTTCTTCAAACCAAAAGGCATTGTCTTGTAACAATAATTCGCCTGATTGGTCATAAATGCTGTACTTTCTTCATCCGATGGATGCATCATGATTTGATTGTAGCCCGAGTAAGCATCCATGAGACTTAAGAGTTCATTCCCTGACGCTCCATCCACAAGCTTATCAACATTGGGAAGTGGATATGAATCTTTGGGACACACTTTGTTCAAGCTTGTGTAGTCCGTGCACATTCGCCATTTCCCATTGGATTTTTTGACCATCACAACATTGACAAGCCATGTTGGGTACTGCACCTCACGGATGAAGCGGTCCTTGATTAGTTTCTCAGTCTCTAATTGTACTGCCTTATTCTTTTCATCACTCATTCTCCGCCTTGGCTGGATAACTGGGGTCGCCCCTGGTCGAATAGCCAATTTGTGAGTGATCACATTGGGGTCAATCCCTGGTACATCATTGATGGTCCATGCAAAGAGATCCAAATTATCACCCAGCAGGGTGATCAATCTTTCCTCTTGCTCCTTTGTTAAACCGCTGCCAATCTTTAGAAATTTATCCTTAATTTGCACTTGCTTGGTTTCTTCCAGAGGTTGTGGGCGGAAATCATCAGCATCGTCTCTTGGATCCAAACTAAATCCCTCTTGTGGAAAGATTTCCGTGATTCTGTGACTTTCTTTGGCGGCCTTACGCCAATAGAGCGCCACACTTCTTAAATAACATTCTCTTGCTGCATTTTGGTCCACATGCAATACCCCAACCTTTCCATTACAGGCTGGATATTTAACAGTCAAATGAGCAGTTGAAATGACCACACATAGCTTGTTGAGGGTGTCTCGCCCCAAGAGTACATTGTAATTGGCTCTGGACGCCAAGACTAAGTACTTCACTTGAAATTTCTTTACAAACTCTCCTTCGCCAAAGGCAGTTGGTATTTCCACATATCCCCGAACAGTGACACAATCCCCTGTAAATCCTACCAAGGTTCCTTTATACGGCCTCAAGTCTGATTCTTTTAACCCCAGGCAATCAAAGGCATCTCCATAAATGATATCCGCCGAAGATCCCTGATCTAGAAATACTTTCTTCGTCACATAATTGTTAACCCTGATTGTTACCACAATTGGATCGTTGTCATGGGGGATCATATGCGCAAAGTCCTGAGGGGTAAATATGATAGGGGAGTGATTCACCCAACACTCGCTTTCGTTCGCCTCATGTACTGAGTGTACTGCCGCCACATAGCGTTTTCTAGCCCTACTTGAAAGTGTACCCCCGCCGAATCCTCCTGCAATAGATGAACATTCCCCAACAGGATCGCCCAACTCCTCAACTATCTCCTTGCCTTTGCCTTTGTCCCCTTGGGTGATCTTAGCGACCTCTGGCGTTGCTGTGTCTTTAACAAAGTTTGCCAAATGGCCAGCCTTAATCAAACGATCAATTTCCCGCCTTAAGTTCCAACAATTATCTGTCGTATGCCCCAACGCTTTGTGGTACTCGCACCATCTATTGGTATCCACATTAGCTGGCGGCCGCCGTGGTGGTGGCGGATACTGCACAACGTTTGTCTGCCCAACTGCCCTTAAAATGGTACTTAAGGGTGCATTCAACTTAGTGAGTGGCGTTGGGGTTGGCGGAGCACCATGCTGACCAGTTGCAGCTGCAGTGGGACCTTGGGAATTTCTGTGCCATGTATTTTGAAATCCGGGTTTGGAGTTTTGATATGGTCCCGGTCTTGGTATACGGGGGGTTTGCGCTACCCTAGTTTCCTTCCCCGCCTTGGGTTTCTCCTGTGAAACACCGCCAGATTGAGACTGCTTGCGTCCTTCCTCTCTTTCTTGTTTCTTCTGATCATCTTGCTCAATTAATATGAATTCCTGAACACGGGCACGAAGGTCCATCATGTCTTTTGCTGGCCGCCTCGTTAAGTCCCGATTCAAATCACCCGCCCTGAGGCCATTTTTGAAAGACGCCAAACATACGTCCGGATTGTCCTCCTCCAACTGAACCGCCATCTTACTGAAGCGTGCCATGTAAGTTTTTAACTTCTCGCCTGGCTGCTGGTGTATGCTGATAAGATCAAACATCGTTGCCTTTGTGGTTTTATTGGCGGAGAATTGAGTTAAAAATTTCGTGGACAAATCAGTAAAATTGTCAATGGAGAAGGGCGGTTGGCGGATGAACCATTGCATCGCCATCCCCTTGAACGTTGATGGTAACAACCTACACTTCGCCTCATCTGTTGCTCCTCCAATAACCATTTTTGTGTTAAAGTAACGCAAGTGTTCCATGGGGTCAGAGTCGCCTGAAAAGGCGTCCAACGCCATCGTTTGCAGATGCTTTGGTATGCCCACCCTTGTGATGGCGGGAACAAAAGGCTGGAATTCAACAACGTCCTCGGCCTCGAGCCGTTGTTCTTGCTTATAGTCTTGTCGCTGAGTTAAATACTGCACCTGGGCTTGCAACTGCTCGTTCTGGCTTTGTACTTTTTGCAAAGTGTCCAACATTTGTTGCAAGGCCGCCGGAGTGATTCCTGTCACCACCTCTGGTGCTTTTCTCGGAACGCTGGTTTTGAGGTCATCCAGATTTACATATTCAGGCGGCGCTGATCGTCGCCTGACTCCTGGATCTGATCTAGCTATCAGATTTGAAGGTCTCCCTGGAGCTGCATTCACCAACGACACCGGTGACTGCGCCACTGAGCGAACCCCCTCCGAAGAAGCCTCCTGCTCCGGCTCTTGAGGTACTTCTCGGTTGTTATATCGTCCACCGCCGCGGCCGCCGTGACGACCACCACCTCTCCGGCGATGATCGCGGCGGCCCACGCCACACGAACGAGTTTCCATGGATCTTAAATCTCACCTTCTATGTCAAGTAATAGATCGAGGTAAGACCCACAGACGGCGCCAATGTTCTGTACTAGGGAGATCTGACGTAGAAGACTGACAGAAAGTAAACCCTAGCAGAGTACTAAAAATATCATAAAAGGAATATTCTCATTAAATGTTCAAAAGGTCCTTTTTACAAGGTGTTGACCTCTCCTTTTATAGAGGGAATGATCATGATGTGGATTTTTGCTGTACTTGGGCCTGACAACCGGGGCCCAAGCCTTTATACATATAAGACAAATCTAAAGGAATCTTCCAGCTGGCGTGTGGGCCTATCTAAAGGGCGGGCGGGATTCAGCGTTATTCTGTGAATCCCGCCAAGACTGACTTTCGTTCCTGGTTGCTCATTTTGGAACTTTCGTTCCCTTATGTCCCGCCCAGTCCAAGCATGATAAACTTTTCTAATTTTCTCATTTTAGGCTATGATTAGACTCGTTAGTACAAACTTCTTAGGGTTTTGAGAGCTTTTGCAAGGTTTCTCCTGGAAATTTTAGGTGCTATATTTTCTTTCTCTTGAATTCTTGATTATGGTCATACTTGGCTAAACTTCTTTTAGTACTTGGGTTGTGAATCCGTTTTGAACTATGTTTTGATTTGAATCTTTATTTATATGAGTTCTCTTTTCCAATCTTCGTAATTGAATCAATTTATATTGTTTATTCTTGAGTGCACGCAAGGAACTTGCTAATTTCTATGAGAACGGAAGTTGATTAGGAGTTAGGGAAATAATGATTCGATTCGATTAGGCGTTCCCTACTGCTTGATTCAAGAGTAGAACCTAGTTGCGTTGGTTAGTTTAATTAGGACTTAATCTTCAGTTCACTGGTCTAGGTGCTCGTAAAACAGACTTAGTATTTGAATTGGAAGTCTAGGGCGTGTGAGTTGTCAACATCCTGTAATAAAGGCTAGATCGCCGAAGAGAGGTTTATTGAGTTCATATAAATATGGCTTAATACATCAGAAGGCCCCTAGAATTGTAAAGGGAATCAGTTTCAGGGCCTGAAAAATTTTCGCATCAAATTGGGTCCCTGAGAAATTTTTTTTAATTCAATTAAGGTCAAAGTGTGTCAGACCTCAATTTTGTCCTAGTCATAATTTACACGTGGCTTTTATAAATTTTTTTATTAAAAAAATAATAATTCCAACTCATCTCATTTATTTAAAGAGAAAAATTAAAAAATTCCAATTTATTTAACTTTTATCCTAATTATATATTTAATCTTATCTCCCTCAATCTCCATGGAATCAACAACAACAAATTCAGAACAAAAAAAAATCCTCAGAATCAACAACAAATCTAACATCAATCACCATCTTCATCTTCATCCTCAAACCCAGAAACAACCACAAATTCAACATCACCCAAAAACAACCACAAATTCAACATCACCCATCATCTTCATCTTCAGCCCCAAACCACCAAAGAGTCAAATACTGATTTCAAATCAAGGTTTCTTCACATAAAAGCTCTGAATGTCAAGAAGCCACAATCTTCAAGCTGGACAACCCATCAAAATGAACATGTATGCTTTAAATCATAAACATGATATGTGAACCAAATCACAAAACTTCTAGCTCATTAAAAAATCACAAATCAGATTCAACCCCTTTTTTGTGTGCTGGCATGCAGTACAAAATCACAAACCATATTCCACCGCTGAGAAGCTCCACAACGCCATCCACCTCCTCGAGAACCAGCTCCGCTCCGAGGTGCTCTCCCGCCACGACAACCTCCTCTCCCATCTCTCCTCCCAACAACCACGTCGTCCACGCCCTCTCCACCCTCCGATCCTCCCTCTCCTCCCTCCAATCCTCCCTACGCCGCCTCCGATCTCCAGCACTCCGTCCACGCCCTCCGCCTCTGCAAGAAGAGCCTCCGATCTGAACTCTCCTGACCTCACCGCTCAATCGCTACCAAAACCTCCCACCTCTCCAACCTCCACGGAACCACCGAGCTTGTCCAGCACTCCGTCCACGCCCTCCGCCTCTGCAAGAAGCTCCGAGACCTCATGGCAGCCGCCGATCCGGATAAGCTCGACCTCGCCAAGGCCGCGCAGCTCCACTCCATGATCCTGAGCCTCTGCGACGAGCATGACCTCGCCGGCTTCGACGCTGTAGACGAGGAGCTCCGGTGGGTGAGGGAGAGCGGCGAAAGGTTGAGGAGCGAAGCAATGAAGGTTCTGGAGAGGGGAATGGAAGGGTTGAACCAGGCAGAGGTTTGAACTGGGTTGTAGGTTTTCTATAATTTGGGTGAATTGAAGGGTAATTAGATTTAGGTTTTATTTTTTAGGAAATGAGTTGGAAAATAAAAATATTAAATGGTGTTTAAAAAAATTATAAAAGCCATGTGGAAAAAAATTTAAGACACATCAGCAGCTGACACACTTTGACCTTAATTGAATTAAAAAAAATTTCTTAGGGACCCAATTTGATGCAAAAATTTTACAGGTCCTGAAACTGATTCCCTTTACAATTTCAGGGGCCTTTTGATGTATTAAGCCTATAAATATTGTTAAAATTGAAGCGTAGGACAAATAGGTGAAACATACCCGGGTGCTATTTTTCCCAACTGAATTCTCAAATCTATTTAATTTTCCGTGTTACTTATTGCGTACAACATCACTACTTCTAAAATCTGAAATTGGTTTTTACTTTTATAAATCTAAATAAGAGAATTAAAAGAAATTATTATTGAATCACAATCCTTGAGGGATCGATAATTTATTACTACGGGTAACTTTGTACACTTGCAAATGAGCTATCAGATAACAGGAACTCCAAATCCCACTTTCCACCCCATGTTATCTTGTATATAGACGACAAGTCGACAACACTTAAACCTAGCAGCGATGACACGGACACAGCAGCATAGTACCAGCTGAGGTAGCTCTCTTTGATTACTGCATCTTTGTCCCTTTTACTTAACTGGTCTACACCAAAGGCTAAGGAAGATGATCTTATGCCTCCCGCTCCAATGGACAATAGGGCAAAAGAAGAATGCAAGATCAGAAGTTGTATAGTTGTAGGGGAACTGCAACTGTTGGCAAATTGGTTACACATTGGCCTTGATGTTGGAAATAGAGTTGTTAGCCATAGAAGAACCATTCCCTGCACAATCCTAGTGTTAGAAATATAATATAAAAACCATTCATAAAGCTTAAGCTCTTTGAATAATTAGTTCTTAATATGGAATCAGAGTCTGTATATATGATCAAGTGGTTTAGAGTACGATTTTGACATGATATCAGACTATCAGACTCTCTATGATCAAAGTGGTATAGAATAGGAACCCAAAAGTTAAATTTCAGCACAAGGTAGGCGAGTATGTACATTATCCACGCTTCAAGCTAGTTGGCTCACATGAGGGAGCGTGTTCTAAAGAATGCATTGTTGGACATCTAAGTAATAAGTATATTATTAATGTAGGATGTACAGTCAAAGTATTGAAAACAAAATAAGAATTGTCCCTAAGTGAGCTCAAAATTGAAAACAAAATAACTTGCATTCTGCTCCAAATAACTCCAAATTGAAATGAAGGAAAACTCCTCCAATTTCACACAAGCCCAAAATCTATCTGAAAATTCATCATACGTTGCTTCCGTCGCCGCCGCCAGAATACTCAACGGCTCCAACATCCTCCTCAGCGACTACGCCTCCGACGCTCACCCACGCTTGCCCCTCCGATGGCCTCCCCTCTCAGTTAGCGACGCGCCGCCTTACTCTGTCCGTTCATCCATGTCCTCTGACGGTGCGAGTCCGCCGGAAGCCGCGTCTGTGTCTACCATCGAGGTAAATCATTTGATCGATCACAGTTGTAATTTGTAAACCCTAAACCCAAACAACAATTGCTATTGCTACTGTATCTATCTATCAATCTCACTTTGTGAATTCAATTCAATTCAGATTCAGATTCAAACACTGCATATTGACATGGATCGAGATTTGATAATTGAAATCCTTTTGAGGTTGCCGGTGAAGTCTATTGTACGATTCAAGGCTGTGTGCAAGTTATGGAGATCTCTCATATCCGATCCCCTCTTTGCATCATTACATTTTCAACGTGCTGCTCCTTCACTCCTTTTCGCTGACTCTCATGCCATTCGAACCATTGACTTAGAGGGACCGCTTCAATCTCATCGTGTTTCTCAACCAATCAATTGTCACTTTTTGTCTAATTATCATGATTTATCGTCTAAACACGGTAACCGTATTTCGATTGAAGGTTCGTGTAGAGGCTTTCTGCTAATCACCTGGATTATTAATATTAGTCATCAGCACCCGTGGAATGATAGTCTCTACCTGTGGAATCCATCCACACATGTCCACAAACCAATACCTTCATCTCCTGTTGTTGACACCAATGTTTTTAATCATCTATTTGGATTTGGTTACGATTCCTCGACAGATGACTACTTGGTGGTTCGAGTGCCCGTGGCGGACGGTAACCAACCTACTCATTTACCAGATGTGCAGTTTTTCTCATTGAGAGCTAATATGTGGAAATATACTGAGGGTGTTGATTTGCCTCCCTTGACCACTATTGACACTTGTACTGGGTTGCTCTTTAACGAGGCTATTCACTGGGCGGTTAGTAACTGGGTCGATGGTGTTACGACCATGTTTATTATTGCCTTTGATTTAATGGAAAAGAGACTCTTAGAGATACCCATGCCTCATGGTCTTCTTTTCCCTTGGTTTAATTTGTGGGTGCATGGAAGATTTTTAAGTCTATCAATTATGCAGAGAGATGGTACATGTGAAATATGGGTTATGAAGAAATACAAAGTACAGACATCTTGGACCAAGACTGTTCTATCTACGGGGAGCTTTCACTTCCCAATATGCTCTACAAAAGGTGGTGATATTGTTTTAGATTCTGGAACAAAAGTGAAAAAGTATAGTGATGAAGGAGTAGAACAAGAAGAACAACTAGAGTATCCGAACCATTGTGGTTTACTAGATGCATCAGTGCCCATATATACAGAGTCAATGCTTTCACTCCCTGATGTTAGCGACTGAAATCTCCACAAGAGCTTCGATTTGTAAGTAAGCTCATCAACTTTCACTTTCAATTTGTTAGAAACACATTTATTTCCCTTTTAATATGCCTTCTATTATAGTTGTAATGTTTGTGGAGTTATAGTTCTAGTCGTTAAATATCTGGAGATTCATCCATGCAGTAGGGAGTTTTTTAATGGCTTTTAGAGGCAACTTTGGACTAACAATCCTAACCACAAAGACTCTAATAGTTGCTGTTTTGGTTTGGATTCTAACTTTGTGGAGCCTTACTATGCTGGATGTAGTGAACTCCTTTTCAAAGATGGAAAGACTAATAGTTTCATATAGGTAACAACCATGGCAATATAATGACACAAAACCTATCATTGATTACAATTCTAAGATGACAAGAATAGGATTAGGCTCACTCGAAAATGAAAGTAGGAAAATGGGTGATTTTATGCCTATTGTGATTTTGGTGGAGGGATAGGAGATCCTCTGCAATGAAATTCTAAAACTGAGTTGTTGGAAGCTGTTCTAAAAAACCTTAATTATGGTTGTGGCTTTCGTTATGCTTTCAATTCATTCATTCATTACTACCCACAATGTGAAGAAAGATCCATTTATTATTTGAAAACAAACATATAGACATTTTAAATAGGTTTCTTTTACTAGAACAATGTGTGGAAATGATGTACAAGAACAGTATTTAGACTTTTAATTCTTAATATCAAGTTAAGTTAAGGAATAATTGATCATGAGATGGATTGTCACGAAACTTACTGTAATTCAGAAAAATCAATTTGCTAGAAGTCCATGTTCAGTTTACTAGCTCAAACAGCTGCATATATCATGAGGTCATGATGAGGCTGCTAGATGGCAAAGTAATCTGCAGTGGTAGAAGAAGAATAAATTCAAGGGCATGTAATTTGATCCATTTTTGTGAGGCTCATCTAGGAAATAGTTCATATCACAACTAAGGGCGTATTTGAATAAGAATCTCAAAAGGGTTACAAAATTATGGTTTGATCTCTTACTTTGGTTTCTCGTAATAGCACTTTGACAGATCTTAATATTGATTACTTGGAAATGAATTGGTATCAAATGTTGTTTCATATTGTTGATAGTGATGGAATCTGCTATGTATTTTAAGCTTTAATCTAATGAGAGATTTTTTTAATTATAAGTATATGAAATGTTATGGTACTTATGATCTGAGTTTTTGTTATTGATTTTGACTTTTGAGCAGCAGTTAGTGGGGCTGGTAGCATCATTCACGTATATTGGTGAAGTGATCAATGAAAAATTGGCACAAACAGAAGCTGAAATCCTTCATAGAGGTCCATGGAGAAGAAAGGAAGCCATGGGGAGTCCATTAGGATCTTGACTACAAGGTCAATTGATTTCAAATCATTGGAACAAATGTTTTATTTGCAATTTAATCTCTACCAATAATAGCTCGGTTAATTTATTTGTAATCAGAGTTTTTTTCTACATTCTCATTATATTTTGGATTAATGGTATATTAAACTATTTGTGTGACAACTTTTTTTAATTGTTAGAACATTTATTTATATCAACTCACATATTCAATTCTTGCATACTATACTTTCGTATACCTCACGTTATATGTTAAAAAAGTTCACGGGGACGAACAATTTGCACGTATAAATGAGGATGTTGAGATTTATAGTTGACAAACTTTTAAGTAAGGGGTAACATACGCACAGTCTAGGATTATCTGGAGTTTAATTGCATGTTTCAATTTAAATGGGGAGGAACATTTTTTGTTTTAACATTTTAACAATGACAATATAATGACACAAAACCTATCATTGATTATAATTCTAAGACAACAAGAATCGGTTTAGGCTCACTCGAATAAGGAAGTAGGAAATGGGGGGCTGAGATCCTCTCCAGTGAAATCCTCTCAAGTTTTCTCCAATGGACATTTGTGTTTGGACCGCCACAAAATGTTTCCAGCTGCCACAAAGTCTGTCAATTTTTTCAGCAATGAATTTCACTGGAGAGGATCCGGACCCGGAAATGGGTGATTTTGGTGGAGGGATAGGATGTCCATTGCAATGAAATTCTAAAACTGTGTTCTTAGGAGCTGTACTAAGAAACCTTAATATAAATGTGTTTTTTTGCTTTCATTATGCTCTCAATTGATTCATTGATACCCACAATTTGTGAAGATAGATCCATTTTGTTGAAAACAAACATATATACATTTTAAAAATGTTTTTTTAACTAAAACAATGTGTCGAAATGATGTACAAGAATAATAATTAGATTTCTAATTCTTAATATTAAGTAAAGTTAAGGAATTATTGATAATGAGATGGATTGCCACGAAACTTACTGTTATTCAGAAAAATCAATTTGTCAAAAGTCCATGTTCATTTTACTATCTAAAACAACTGCATATATCATGGGGTCATGATGAGGCCGCTAGATAGCAAAATAATTTGCAGTGTAAGTTTTTGGCTATACTTTTAGGCTTGACTTTTCCTACATCTTCTATTTTTATTTTTATTTTTGTATATCTTTCATACCCGGCCTACTAAATATAATGTTGGAACATATTTAAGCATTTAATTGAATTTAAGAGTATTAAATTATCCTTAACCAGTGTCCTTAGGGCACTCATTAGCAGGATTGTTTCTATAAGTTTGGTTCCTATATTTGTATTGTCCTATGCCTGTATTTATGGATCATAGATATATGTGTCTTGTAATATTTGCTGATTGGGAGCCATTCTTCACTGTAATAAGAGTTGGTATTCTTCTCCATGGCGTGCCTTTTATTTCTCACACCAAGACATCCCTCCCTTGTTTTGCAGCATACACTGAAGATACTGAGTGTGTTGGGCTTGCTCGGCTTGGAAGCGAAGATCAGATGATAGTAGCTGGAACAATGAAGCAGTTGCAGTTGGTTGACTTTGGAGCACCTTTGCATTGCCTTGTCATAACAGGGAAGACCCATCCCTTGGGAACAGAAATGCTGGGTTTTAACAGATGCAGGACTTGGTCATTGGATCTAAAGGACCACTTTAAGTCATAAAAGACTTTTTTTCTTTGTGTTGAAGGAGGGGATTCAGATTGGACACCCCATCACAAAATCTCACACCACCATTTAGATCTCGGAGCGAGATGCGAAATCTTGTGCTAGGGTTGCCAAATCCAACTCTCTTGAATGAGCCTTTATCTTTTGTGAAACTTTTTGCTTGTGAACTAGAGGCGGCTAAAGTTTTTTTTTCTCGAAATAATCCCATCATCGAATTAAGAAGGCATATAGGCCACAATGTCAAGATCTACCAAGTTCTGAGCCACTTCTGGAACCTCCTCAACCCAAACTTGACAACCAAGGTTAGGAGCGTATCTTACAACCAAGGCTAATTGTATGACCCTTACTTGTAACTTGTTGAGTGAAATTTTTGGAGCTTTTGGGCAGAGGTACATTACAACCCAATTTATCTAGAAGGAAGTGACTTACATATCTTTTATACTAACACTGTAGAAACTCAACAAATGAGAACATGTTGCTCATAAACTCTGATTCTTGTATAGTTGTATTTCTAAGTACGTACTATTGAATCTCCCTACTGCGTTCTTTGAAAGGTTCAAACTATTTCTCACACCATTTTCTAGTTATTATGCCATGAACTCTCTTTTCTAAATTAAAATGCAGCTAAATCTCCCTCATGTGGATACACGGTCTGACTTTCAAAGTTGTAACATGAAAAGATGAGTTTAAATATCTATCGATTTACCTTGAATATAAAAGAAGTCACTTTTTAAGTGCTAATGTATCTTCATTTAATTGTGTTACATGTCATTTCATTTTCAAAGTTGCCTTCATGATTCCTATCTAAAGAAAAAGAAGAGATGGTGGAATTTCGGTGGCTAGGATCACTGCACAGTGGAGATGCAACTATTTCAAGCATCACAGCTCCTTATTTTTTTCCCCTTGTATAGCATTTATTCTTTTGTATATATGTTTTATTAATCCTATTTTTATAAAAACTAAGCTGCCTCTGATTCCTTTTTCTATGTCTGAGCTTCTTTGTAGTCCTATTATTGTTTTTTCACAACACAATTCTTGTTTGTGGAAAAATCATACATACATGTACTGAACAAAAAAATAAGCGTAAATGCTTAAATGCTTCATTCACATTCAAAACATTATTTATATATCTCGATAATCTTTACTTTATTTTATAATTGAGACACCTCTGTATCATCTCATTCCACATGCTTTATTCAAATATAGCTAGTAACATATAAATTGTCATGCTGGAAGTTTTATCATGTTGCCACAAACTGATTTTGTCTTCTGGCAATTGATGAGCTGCAATGTGATCTTATCAAAGCAGAATCGAACCTCGGCTAAAGTATCTGGCATAGTAACGGGACACGCAAGTTGAGGAGAAACATTATATGTGGACCGGAGAAGTGACAGAATCGCAGTTGTTGCCTCCATAGTGTTTGGTTGAATACTGCTCAATGCCACTCGGATGTCAGAAATGGCTTCAACCCGCCACTTCAGCTTCAGAGTAGTATCAAAATAGTCCCCTTGCTGAAAACTGCCACCGTTTACCATACATGTTCCGTGCTTTTTATACTCCGGCGCCCAAAACCGAAATTCATCGTCAGCCGCAAGCATATTTGGCCAATTAACGGCCAGTTGTCCTTTTAAACTAACAGTCTACAAGAATGAAAAAATCAATTAAAAGAAATGGAATCATAACAAGTTTGTGTTGTGGAGAGAGGAGAAGTGAGGTGAGAGAGGCTGCGGCTTCTTGTATATAATTTTTTTTCTTGTATATAAAATTAAGGTTGAGAAATTTTTCAGAGTTTGGGTATTATAAAATTTAAAGTATTAGAATCCAGTTCCAACTTTTTAATATAAGGTATTATAAAATGAACAAAAAATATTATTTTTTTGGTCAGCCGAAGAAGCCAACAAAAAAGCAAAATAAACAAAAAAATAATCATAAAAGAAGGTGAAGTCAACAAACAGCTAGCAAACAGAAAATACAAAAGGGATACTCACTTTGGGCTCAAATCTGTTATATTTGTATTGTGGGCACTTGGGCTGGGGATTATAGTGATTTCCAGGCCACAAACCATGTATAGTAAATTTTTTGGTGAAACTTGCTACTTTTCCAGCGTCACATGTATTAACCAAACAGACAGTTGGTGTCCACTGAAGAGACAGCATCAGCATTTGATATGCAACTTGTGCTTCTCCTAGCACAATAAGAGAGAGGATAAAAATCAAGAACAGAAGATTTTTCATGCTGGACTGGTAGATGTGAGAAAACAAGATGAGAAAGTTTCAAAATGAACTGAATGAGATGATGATGACATGAGATGAGAATCTACTGAAAACTGTGAAACTTTGCCATTTTGAAAACTGTGAAACTTTGCCATTTTGAACATCTTCCACCATCTTCACCATATATGGGTCTTGACTTTGAGTCTGTTTAATATCATCAACAAAGGTAGAACGAATTTGCACATTAGCCAACAATGAGTTAGAATGTGCAAGTTCAAATTGAACTCCACTGTCAACAAGTTCTTGAAATTCTTTAACAATGGGTCTCTTAACCTCCGCTAAGTGAGCAAGACTACCCATAGATTTTCTACTTAGAGCATCGGCAACCACATTCGCCTTGCCAGGATGATACAAGATGGTACAGTCATAATCTTTTAGAAGTTCCATCCACCTTCTTTGCCTCAAATTCAAGTCTCGCTGCTGAAAAATATATTTAAGACTCTTATGATCAGTAAAAATTTCACAAGTCTCACCATAAAGATAATGCCTCCAGATTTTAAGAGCAAAAACTACTGCAGCCATCTCTAAATCATGTGTGGGATAATTCTGCTCGTGCCCTTTGAGTTGCCTAGAAGCATAGGCAATGACTTTGCCATGCTGCATAAGAACACAACCAAAGCCCACTCTAGAAGCATCACAATAAACTGCATAGCCTCCACCACCTGAGGGTAAAGCCAAGACGGGTGCTGAAGTCAAACATTCTTTCAATTTCTGAAAACTTTTCTCACAAGCGTTAGACCATTGAAATTCAACTTTCTTTTGAGTTAGCCTGGTCAAAGGGGACGCAAGCTTTGAGAAGTCCTTTACAAAGCGACGATAGTATCCTGCCAAGCCAAGAAAACTTCGAATCTCCTTCACTGTCGTGGGTCTGGGCCAATTCTGCACTGCTTCCACTTTGCTAGGATCAACACTTATACCATCCTTGGATACAACATGCCCCAAAAAGGCAACAGTATCTAGCCAAAATTCACATTTAGAGAATTTGGCAAACAACTGTTTCTCCCTCAAAGTCTGCAAAACCAACCTTAGATGTTCTTCATGCTCTTCTTTACCCTTAGAATACACAAGAATATCATCAATAAACACAATCACAAAGTGATCCAAGAAGGGTTTAAAGACTCGATTCATCAAATCCATAAAAGCAGCAGGGGCATTAGTGAGTCCAAAGGACATGACCAAGAACTCATAATGGCCATAGCGTGTCCGAAATGCCGTTTTAGGAACATCTTCCTTCTTAATCTTCAACTGGTGATACCCTGATCGCAAGTCAATCTTTGAGAAACATTGAGCTCCCTGCAACTGATCAAACAAATCATCTATGCGAGGTAAAGGATACTTATTCTTTATAGTCACCTTATTCAATTGTCTGTAATCAATACATAACCGCATGGTCCCGTCCTTCTTCTTCACAAACAAGACAGGTGCTCCCCAAGGAGAAGAACTAGGGCGAATAAAGCCCTTATCAAGAAGATCCTGCAACTGCTCTCTTAATTCCTTAAGCTCTGCTGGTGCCATCCGATAAGGAGGTATAGATATTGGTTGGGTGCCAGGAACCAAGTCTATAGAAAATTCTATCTCCCGATCAGGTGGTAAACCAGGAAGTTCTTCAGGAAATACATCTGGAAATTCACACACTATCAGGACTTCTTCAAGTTTCTTTTCAACTGCTTGAGTATCTTTTACCAAAGCTAAGTATCCTTGACAACCCTTCCTTAGCAACCGAAAGGCTCCTAATGCTGAAATTAGATTATACGGTGTCAAACACCGTTCACCCTGGAATGAAAAAGAAGGCTCTCCAGGCATATCAAACCTCACTACTTTGTTACGACAATCCACAGTAGCATAATGAGAGGCCAACCAATCCATACCCAAGATTACATCAAAGTCAACCATGTCTAGAGTTATTAAGTCTGCTAACAATTTTCTATCCTCAACGAATACCTCACAAGAAGGATAAATAGAATCAGCTAAAAGATTCTCCCCAAGAGGGGTAGCCACAACCAATGTATCCTTTAAAGGACAAGAACATTTACCAATTTGAGAAGCAAACCACACTGATACAAAAAAGTGTGTAGCTCCAGGATCAAATAAAACACGAGCATCCTGAGAACATACAGAAAGTGTACCTGTAACCACTGCATTGGATGCCTGAGCATCCTGGCGAGTCAAAGCAAACACACGTGCCTGACCTCTCCCAGCCTGTCCCTGACCTCTGCCACCAGTACCTCTGCCACCCTGCTGAGATACTCCAGAACCTCGACCTGAAGCACTCCCGGACGGTCTCACAGATGTTGCAGAAGTATGAGAAGATGCTAAAGCCGCTCCACCTGGTGCTGATGCATGACTAGAGGAGGGATGTGCCACAGTCAAAGGACAATCCCTCCTAATATGACCGGTTTGGCCACACTGATAGCACGCTCTACTATCTCCCAAGCAAGCTCCAGAGTGAAACCTCCCGCAAGTAGGACAAGGAATAGATCTCACATCACCATGCCTCTGAGAAAAACTAGGTCGGGAAGGCCCTCCAGAACGTGATCTATGACTCTGTACAGAGCCTGAAGACCGACCACTAGATACACTCCCTGGAACCACTGACCTCGGCTTGCCACCATATCCACTGCCATGACTCGGCTGGCTACTCTGTGACGCCTCTAGTCGCTGCTTTTTGCGAGAGTCTCGAGTACCACTGTTTTTCTCCTTCTGTCGCTGCTCAATCTGAAGTGCTAAACTCAAAGCCTCTGTAAAAGTGGAACAATTAGACCCAACCACAGATCTATACAAATACTCCCGCAAGCCTCTGATGAACCTCTTGACACGCATATCCTCTGTGAGAGGATAAGGAACATGTCTAGAGAGCTGGGTAAAACGAGCACTATACTCTGATACAGTCATACCCTCCGTCTGCTCCAGTCTCTCAAACTCATGGACTAAACCATCCCTGACACTCTCTGGAAGGAAACGGCTCATAAAGTGCTGTGAAAAAGAACCCCAGTCTAATGGAGGCGATCCCACTGGCCTCGAATGAATCAAGGTATCATACCAATCGTGTGCTATACCCTCCAACTGGAATAATGCCAAGTCTACAGCCCTGACAGATGAGCATCCCAAGGCTCTCCATAGTCTCTCCAAAGCATCAATGAACCTCTGTGGGTCCTCACTCGGTAACCCAGAAAAAGTAGGCGGTTTGAGCTTCATGAAGTCTGCCAATGAGACAGTAATCTCACCAAGGGTAGCTGCTAGTTGTTGTTGTCCCTGTCTTTCTCCTTGTTGCGGATCATTAGCTATAGGAGTTGGGTTCCCCTGTTGTTGTTGCCCACCCAAAACTCCTACAAGTTGTTGCACAGATTGCTGAAACACTTGCATAGTAGCTGCAAGCTCTGCAACCCCTGGATTCCTTCTCCTTGCCCTTGGAACCTGATCATTGGCTACCTCATCAGCCAATCCACGCCCAGCCGGCGCATCTCTTCCTCCAGCTCTCCCTCTAACTCGACCACGACGCCGACCACGACCCCTTGGAGGAGGGTCTTGGGGTTGGGTAGCGGACTCATCAGAATTTCCCCTTCTAGCAGGAATCCTCATCCTGGGTGGCATCCTCACCTAAGGACAAAACATTGATCAAATACAAGACAAGACTCCATCTTGAAGGAATTAAGAATAGACTCAATCACAACATTGAAAAAGACTATAGGACTACCATGAGATGTTAATAGCATCTTGGAAGTAAGTTGTGCCGCGGTTCACAATTTACTAGCAAGATTCTATTACCACCTCATGTCTGCAGCTATTAGGACCTACTACCAAAGCTCTGATACCAACTTTGTCACGACCCAAACCTAAGCCGTGACCGGCGCATAAGCTATTACCATAGCCTAGCAAGCCTGCTTTCACATGATTCGTTTCTGCAATACCTCTTATAAAGAAAGAAACATGCTTACGAAGCTCAAACGATAATTGGACAGAGTTTCCTTTGTTTTTCTACATTTTCCCAAAATAACAAGACCTGCCAATGAGGTTTAAAATCCAACCAAGGATCCAAATATGTACATAACCAACATCCAAGAAGCAACATCATCAAATACATCATAGAGTTGTTTACACTTTACAAAATATGACTATTACATATTCCCTATAGCTGCAGAATACCAAAAAGACCAACAAAAGACATCAACATGGCCACCAACCGTAGGAGGCCTACCAAAAAGAAGTAACTGTACAAGCTGCAACTGAAGCAACCTCCTACTCAGCTACCTGTGAATCTGAAATGGAAATAAGGAGGGGGTAAGTCACAAAGACTTAGTGAGGGCCTATAAACCACCATGAACTAGAAGGGAAACATCATAGGCACGATTTTCTCTTTAAAACTCAGGATAAATATGACATTTGATCAAGTCAAGTAACTCAAATCACTTTCATAAAACATATATGGCATGGTAAAAGCTTCATGCTTTACTAACTCAAATCAATGTCACTTTGACATAGAGCAAACTTAAAGAATCATAATGCGGTTAAAGCATTTTCAATTTATAAAATCACTCAAAATCCGATAATCCAAATACAATAGGGAACACACATGAGAGAACCATAATCATAAGGCGGCTCCATCTCGTTGATAGCCCTTTCCTCCTACGGGGTGGCCTTTCCCCTAGGGGCGGCTCCATCTAACGGATAGCCCTTTCCTTTCTCAAGTCACATCGTGTCATCGGGGGAAGCTACATCTCGTTGATAGCCCTTTCCTCTTAAGGATTATCTTATCCAAGAGGCGGCTCCATCTAACGGATAGCCCTCTCCACCCGAAATCATGTCATATCTCATCAATCTCATCGGGGGAAGCTACATCTCGTTGATAGCCCTTTCCGTGCACTGGCGGCTCCATCTAACGGATAGCCCTCTCCACCTGAAATCAAATAACTAGGTGCACCTAGGCCGTTACCTCCGCTAACGGCTACGGGGTTCTAACATGTATTCCCACAATCATCTTTTCAAAATCATAAGCAATCTCATATCAAAGTTTCAAATATGAATGTTCTCAATAATTATCAAAGCTCATCAAGATGTCATTCTCAACCCAACATGATTCAATACATAAAGTTTGTAACTTCATAACTTAAAACAAACTAAAATCATTCTCAAATCCATTTATTTGATTACATAACCTTAAATAACTCAATAAAAGATAGTATTGTGAATGAAAGGATGTTCCCCCAATTTTAAATAAATAGATACTTCAAGTTATAATAAAATAGTCAAAACCATAAACATAGAGTAATTAAAAATATGCCACAATGGCCATAAACCACTCACAACTATGAAGGATCAAGAGGAGTGCTCCCAACAACTTCAAGATGTCCGGATGAGTCCGTGATCGGCAAGTCTGAACATCAACAACAAATTTCAACTCCTTAGGAACTTAATTTAGCTATCTATTATCCAAAAGCAACCATGAAATCCCTAATTGTGAGCTCAAATCCCTAAAATTAATTTACCCAAAGCTAACATAGACTGAAATACAATTCTTCAGAATTTTGGGTTGTGAATATACCTTAATAAAATTAAAGTATGCAACTTGAAGGGTAAGTACTCCTCTCAGCAAACTCTGATTCCCAAAATTGTGCCAAAAGCTTTTCCTTCTGTGAGACAATCGTTCCCTTCACTAATATTCAATTCATGGGGGTACTTGTTTGTGGTGGAAAACAGAATTGAAGAGAAAGGAAGGAACCAAGGGCTGCGCGCAGGGAGAAGGAGAAAGAAAATAGGAAGGCTTCGTTTGGATTGATGGAACATAATGGAGCGGAGCGGAATGGAATATAATGGAACGGAATGGAGCGGAGCGGAATGGAATATAAATTTCATTCCATTGTTTGGATATTTTATGACGGAGCGGAACAAAGTTACCACTGCGTTGTTTGGATAATGGACGGAGCGGAATGAGTTATAATTTTTATTATTCCTATATTACCCTTATTTTAAAATAAAAGACAAGCATCAAAAACAATTAAAAATTGGTAGCCAATTTTCAATATCTCTTAAGATCTGGTGTGTCTAAAAATTGAACATGAATGCTCCTATTAAGAGGCCAGTATCACCAGCAACGTACAGACAAGGACAAAAATGCAGCAACAATCACCAAAGGCACCACCACTTGGGCAAAGAAAAGAAGTCACAATGCCACAATGTACAGCACCAGCCATTGAAAAGAGAGATGCACACTAAGCAGACACAAGAACCACGTAATTAAGAGGCCAATATCACTAGCAACCGTACAGTTGCAAACATTTGAAGAGCAACTATACTTGCAGAGTGTAAATAAATGTATATCTATCTCCCTGTCCTCACAATATATAAGAAAAAATTTAGTTGCAGTGATTCTGCCTAGAACTATTTCAATGGTTCCAAACCTTTGCTGCATTGTTGAAAGTTAGGAGAATGTCACAGCAGAAGCACATGGGGAAAACATAACTCTAGACAGACTATTACGAAAAAGAGATTTATGGGCTCATTACCATAAACAATATGCAATGCAAAACATGCATCAACTATTCAGATCTGTAGGCAGTAATGCAACAGCAAAATTAAATATAATGACTTAGTAGGATATGAATAAAAGGGATCCAAATAATTCATAACAGAACCAATTTAAGTATAAAAATAAGGTCAAGACATAATAAAAAGCATGAAATCCTACATGAATAAAACATAGATGGGAAAAACTATAATTGCATTATAACTAAAACATAAAACTCAAGAAGCTAATAATTAGGATAATAGTTTGGCACTAGACGATGCAGCAACTCCTTGCGCATTTGAAGTGGAACTCCATTAAAAGCTTTCAGATCATCAGGATTTTTCACAAGGTGCACATACACATCAAGCAAAGAAGCTGGTTCAACACCTATGTCCACCAATTGTGCCCAAATATCCTCACCACCAGTATTATTTTGTTTCTTGTTAAGCTCAACCGTGTTCATTTTAAACACCTCGACCATTTCTAGAATAGATTTCCCAAGATCACTTGTATTTATATCATCATTTTTCTTAGGCCCAGAAGAGTTCACAACCTGAGAACGGGCAGCAGAAGGCCTTATAGGAGATGGCTCAAGAGGAACTCCATCATCAGCTTCAAATCCCTCTATACTAGCTTCATTGGCGAATACCAAATTGTCAATGTCTTCTATGGTGATTCCAGTACGTGTAGCTCTTGCTCTAATTTCAGCTGCTGTTTCTGCGTCCTCTCCAGTTGCTCGATCTTTTCCAAATAGTTGTGCTAGTTTATCATAAAATAAGGTAGGTTTGGTTCTCCATTCAACAGCTTCAGGTCTAGCCTATAATAAAAAAAAATTAAATCAAGTATTAGCTAGAAAATGACCAAGCTAAAATAAAAATTATCCATTACTTTATATTTTCATTTTAAACTACTGAAAATGAGTACCATTACTTCCTCCACAGTCTTATATATACTACCAAAAACTTCCTTCTTTCTATCAATCAAACAAAAAGAATAACAACTTATTCCAATGGATCAATCAATGCATTTATATCATGTAATAGTTACTTGAAGGACTTGTACTGTTAATCTAACTTCTTACAAGGCTGCGATAAATTCTATGGAAAAAGAGTTTGAGAGTAAATCAATCTGTATCACTTGCATTCACAATTTAAGGACACATGAAAAGATTAGTCTATATTGTCATTTTAAGTACCTCAATAAGCTTTTTCCACACTTCAGGTTCAGCAATCCACATGCTTGTTATTGGATCCCATGCAAATCCACTTAGACCATTCTTGAAGAGATCATAACAAGAAGTGAACTTCGATTTTAAGTGCTTCATGTGATCTTTTATCTTTTCTTTAGAATTAAGCTTGTCTGGAAAGTGGTTATGTAGTTCTTGTAGAATGATGTCCATTGCATTTTTCGTCATAGCATTGCCATTTTTATTCCCCAAAGTTTGTTGATGCAAATATGCATCAATTAAAACCTCGTTCATAGCCGTTGTCCAACTCAATACTACAGCAGCTTTAGGTTCCCTTGCCTTCTTTTTATTGGCTTCCATATCTGACTTTATTAAAAATGAATCACATATAAACCAACAAGATAATACACAATTCAAACTAAATAATGAACACAAATAAAATAGTACATATTTCAAATTAAAAATCAATCCCAACATAATAAACAAAGATACGAATAAACAAAAACTAACAAAAGCATACCAAATTACATAACTAGAAAACTTAACAACCAATGAAAACAACTTTTTAGTAATCTCGCCACATATGTCCGGCAACATTATCTCTAATTAACTCTCCTCTAGCTGAATCATCATTATTTTCTCTATGAGTTTGGTGACCCTCTTGAAAACCACTTCCACTTGCAACTTCGCGTTGTACCTCATCTATTAAATTCTCATTGGGATCTACACCCATCAAATAATTGTGTAAAATGCAGCAAGCAAGGATGATTTTTTTTTAGTTGTAACACCAAAGGTGGGTTCAGTTGCACTCTGTATGATTGGAAATCTCTTCTTCAATACTCCAAATGAACATTCGATGACCATTCTTAATGATGAGTGTCGATTATTGAATAATTCACGTTCATTCTGTGGTGGGTTTCTAGAGTATTCTTGTAAATGGTATCTTTCCCCCCTATATGGTGTTATGAGACAAGCCTTTAAAGTAAATCCAACATCAGCAAGATAATATTTTCCTAGAAAATACAAAAAATATAATTAATGAGTTAATTAGTTTGGCCAAAATAGAAAGTTCTAAAATGTTTATTGTATTTTCATTACCTTGTGGAACTTTAAGAGCGTATTCACGGGTCAATGCACTTTTCACTATTCTTGAGTCTGATGCTGTTCCTTCCCACCCAGGCAAGACATATGTAAATTTCAAGTCAAAAGAACATGCAGCAAACACATTTTGTGTGGGGTACTCTTTCCTTCCACGATACCTAGGAGCATGTTCTACTGGAACTTTAACACGCACATGTGTACAATCAATTGCTCCAACACAGTCCTGACATTCATTTATCTGATTAAGCATGTGTAATATCTACTTGTTAATGAAATATTAAAGTATAGCCTGGAAATATATGTGTACCTTAAAATATGGGTTAAACCTATGGTTGTCAAGTATCTCTTGAGGAACATGTGTTCCATCTGGCTGTTTCAAATATACTTCTTCCAACTCTATCACAGCTTGTAGTACTCTATGAAAATGACGACTAACAGTTTCTCCAGAGCGTCTAAAGAAAAAGGACATTGCACGATTTCTTACATTGTGCCCTACTATGTACAAAAATTTTGCTACTTGCTCTTCTTTTGTCGCTCGTCGTGTATGTCGAAGTCCACCTTGCTCTCTTAATATTGTGCACAAGCTTAAGAAAGCTTGAGGACCCATACGAATGATATCACGACATCGATCATTGCCTACAATTTGTCTCATGATTTCATCTCTTACTCTATCTCTATGCTCTATGATTCTAGAAGGTATCCGAGATCTTCTAGTCTTGGTTTTTAGTGCACAAATTAGGATTATGAGGCATACCATTATCATTTGAAGCAACTGCCACCGTTTGGATCTTATATCTTGATTAGTCATCTATGAAAATGTACGTAATAATAAGTCAATTTTTTTATCATGACTACAAAATTTAGAACTCTATTACAATGAAAAAATTGGAAAAAAATCAATTGTATCCATAACAGAATTTAAAGAGGAAAAGAGTAATACATGCTCTATACTGCATCAAACATGAAAAAGTAAAGGAACAAAGCCAAATAGCTAAAAGAACAAAAACATAAATTATAATACTTCTTGCTATAGCTCCCATCATATATCTGTGCAAAAGCTATAAACCAAAGACAAGTCACCTAGGCATAATGCGACAATACTTTTCATTTTTGCCAAAGTTAGATGACAATTAAATGGAAATTTTCCACACAATAATCCATCACAACACTTTTCCACTCAATACTTTTATACTTAAATAGTCAAAGATTAAATGGCAAGTGACATATTTGTGTAATTCATCAATCTCTCTAGCAAACCAGATTCATAATTCATCTATATTGGACTCCAAGATTTTTTCTTTTTGTAAGCTAATGTTTCTTTTAGGGCCAGTAGTGGGAAACAAACCCAAAATAACAAAAACAATAAGCTAATAAATTGCCACACCACCACAGCCTTCACGAAAATTGCAAGCTAAAACACCCCATCACAAACTCCCTTCAACTGGTGAGACTTCAACATCCAGATAAAGGTGCCTCACAACAATCTATAGGAGTATCAAAACCAAACAGAAGAGCAAGGACAGAACCGCACAACTATGATCCAAGGATGCACTAACAACACAACTAAAAGCAAAAAAAAACATAACAGAGACAAGATCAGAAACAGATCATACTCGCAGGAAAAAGACTCACCTTGCCAAGGGAAAAGATTGCAGCAGAGACCAATTGCAGGGCAGGGGGGAAAGCCAGAAGGAGCAAACAACTATGGCTGCAACTGAGAAGGAGTGAAAGAGTATTATCAAGGTAAAAAGCGGGAAGCTTTTTTCATCTGCCGCCAGATTTTGTTACGTGATGGGAGAAAATTAGGGCACCAACTAGGAGAAGTTATGTATAGAGGTTATCATGGGTAGAATGGTATTTTTATAATTTAATTAAGTGACCAATTTTCCTTTCCATTCCTTTCCATCCAATTTGGGGGGAAGTAAATCTGATGGAATGTAATAGAGCATGATGGATGTTGGACCATTACTTACCATTCCCTTCCATCCTATTTTAAATAAACCAAACAATGGACCCATCCCTCCCTCCCCTCCCTTCCACTCCACTCCCTCCTCCTCCATCAATCCAAACGAAGCCGAAAGGAAAAAGGAGAAAGGGAAAGTGGGGTGGGGTAGGTCGGTTCCAATTTTTTTTTTATATAATCTGATTTTTTTTTTCCCCATTTTATTGAAACGGTGCGTTTCAGATGTATATTGAAAGTTAAATAGAAAATTGTTTAACTTCATTGTTTAATCATTAATGCATTTAATACTTATAGCTCAAGTGAGCTTTACATATATATATATATAGATATATATATAGATATAGATAAGAGATGATTATTACGCGAGGTGCTTGGTCTACTAGAATAACTGAATAAGGTCTAGTTTCAATTTTAAAAAAAAAAAATTGGATTTAAATTCTTAGTCATCTCAATCACATGATGTTGTATGTCCTCGAATGATAGCTCAAGTAGTAAGAGCTTAAAAATATATGAGTTGGGCGTGGGAAGTCTTAAATTATGCAAATTATTTTTTGAAACTCCTTAAGAAAAGTAGTCTGGGACTTTGGGCAAAAGCATAAAATTTGTATTATGTTTGATAAGTTGAGCAACAACAATTTTATTCACTTTGTGCACATTTGTTTGTACAGTCTAGGAGGAAGGGGGTGGTGTGGTTCCTAACGATTGCCAACTACATGGTGTTGAGTT
The DNA here is from genome assembly GCF_012489685.1 of Lotus japonicus. Classification (NCBI taxonomy): domain Eukaryota; kingdom Viridiplantae; phylum Streptophyta; class Magnoliopsida; order Fabales; family Fabaceae; genus Lotus; species Lotus japonicus. Next base: position 89,715,669 of record NC_080041.1, on the reverse strand, counting down.
TTTCAGTACAAAATCAAATATTGGAATCATAACAAAATCTTTAATTTTTTTTATATATGCTTTTTTTTCACGATTTTTTTAATGTACATATATGTTTTTTTTTAATATTTTTAATATCAAATGAGAATTAATTTGTGAGTGACACCTCATCAAATTTGCATGAGAATTAATCTGGGTGTGACACCTCATCAAATTAGCATGATGGAAGTTCTTCTTTTTTAATATACTAGTGTTTTTTTTACCCGTGCGTTGCACGGAGAATATGACATCGTATTTGATACGTCAATTAATACCTTGATTATTAAAAATATATTAAACAACAGATGAAATAGAAGAGTCTGGAATGCTAAGAAAAGTGGACCAAAATACTTCTCTTCTAATCCTAATTGAGATCAACAAGAACTCGTTTGACATTCTTCATGAACATGAAGACAATAGCACAAATCATACATCTAAGGAATTACCAACATATTAAAAAACAGATGAAATAGAAGAGTCTGAAATGCTAAGCAAAGTGGTCAAAAAGTCTTAAAATTGAACTCTTGTTGCATAGATTGAAATCCGTGCAATTAAATAACTAATAAAAAGATTGGTTAACAAAATCTCAAATACTGCCAAACATATAAGGGGATGGTTTAATGATGGCAAGTTTGAATAGCTTTGGATATAGATGTGGATATAGTTTGGTGTCAGGAAGTTTTGCTGATATTTGTTTGTCTATGTCATCTCCTGTTTTAATTTTATGTTGTGGTTTCAGCCACAAAAGGGTTGTGTGCCAAACCCCTCTTCTAGAACTCAATGGTGTACATTCTTGAAAAAAAATATAAAATCTCAAACCACAACTTATGTACATAGTTCGAAGGTTATTAGTAAAATTGTTAATTGGAAATTCGAGGTCTAAAAATCGTGAATATGACGTACAGCATCAGAAGCACCGAATATTTTCCCTTTTTTTAAATCAGATATGAGTCTATCGAGCTTCATTTTGAAAACACGAACACAAATGTTTGGACAGTCTTCTACATTTAGATTCCTAGGTTGCACAAACCTTTGAATTTCACACCAAGCTGAATTGCAAGTAAATGTTATGAAGAGGTCTGGGTACCCAAATTTCTTGAAGATGCATGGCCATTGCATCCTTGAAATTATTGAACATATAGCGATGTCCACCAGTAAAAGATGGGGGCAAAATAACTCGCTTCCAACAGAAGAAGGATTCGTCTCTCCCTTGTCGATGGCTTCTGCAATGCCATTTAAATAATCAGCTCTAATCAACTCTTGATTACTCTGAATGTAAGAGAGTCTGCTAGCTTCAATCATGGTAAAAGTGTCAACCACAAACTATTGAAACAACATTTTAGCATTAACAACATTTCCAAACTCATTTAAGTGTAAACGTATCATTGTTATCATCGTTATAATAAAATTAAACAACCCATATTGTTTGCATCTGAATTATACATAAAGGACTCTTAAAAACAACTACTTCTCTAATTTTATATCACCCAAATTACATGTGCTTATAAAAAAAACACCCAAATTACATGTAATCATTTTAAAAATTGTAATACCCGTACAACATGAATATGTTTTCACTGTTTATAATTTTTTGGATGCATTCATGGATAAATCCATCGTCCATTGTACTATACAAAATAATTAGTATAAGAAATTTTTCTAAGAAAATGAAGAAATAGAAAGTAGAATACTTGACTATGACTCTTTATATGCACTTCAATATATAATAAGACTTACAAAAAATAGGCTCCATATTTGTAACACACTAAAATCCAATTCTTCAAAGTACAATCTCATTGCAAACTGTCAAGAATAACCACCACATACCTTCCCATCATTGAGTAGAGCAAATGTAATAAGATTTCCAATAAACTGCAAAACAAATTTTTTTAATCAATTTTGAATTCTAAACAGCTTTTTATTTAAAGAAACAGACACAACAAAGTGACCAATCGTGAGTAAAAAATAATATGATCACCTGGTGGAGGGCAAACACAGCCCAGAATTCCCCATTGAAGTCACCAATTACTGCACCTTCATCCAACTTGTTATCTGTAGCATGACTCCGTGCAGTGGAAGTGAGATATATTCCCTGACAGGTCATACTTAAATTAGTAAAGATGCTCGAGGCTAATGACAATTTGAAGAAACTACAGAACTTTGACATGTTACATGTACTTCTCCAACCCATATTATAGAAGCACAAAAACCAAGATACCAAGAGGCCGGAACCAGTGTATACCTGCAGGAAGAATCACTCCATGATAGCATTGTTTCAGCAACATATTCATAAAACAAAAAAGAAATGATGCTCAGATATAAGAGCAGAACTATGAACAGGTATGAACATCCATAAATGACGGTCAATCTTTGGGGGGGGGGGGGAGGTTTGAGGTAGTTTTTGGTCCTTATAATTGAACACATAAAATCTACACCTACCATTAACATATCCTTCACGATTTGAATGCATTACATAGTAAAGTAATTTGGAAGATTGAATAGGGAAAATATTTTAAGATTTTAAAATTTCATGAAAAAGTTTCTCAGATTTCAAAATTTCAAATGAGCCAAGATAGATTTGTTTTGTAAATAAATTTTAGGTGAACCTTATCCTGGAATTAACATTAAATAAAAATATGATAAATTAAGATAAAATCAAGAAATAAACAATCTAAATCCTAATCAAATCTAAAATTAAAAAATGTACTAATTTAAGATAGATAAAAACTACCAAAATCTAGCAAATTACAATAAAACTCATAAAATCATGAATTAAATAAAAATCGGAAAATTCAATAAAAATACCATAAAAATTAATCAACACTCTCAAAATAAATCGAAAATAAAATAAAAGACGCAAGATAAAATCAAGAAATAAACAACCTAAATCCTAATCAAATCTAAAATTTTAAAAGGTAATAAATAAAGATAGATAAAAGCTACAAAAATCTAGCAAATCACAATAATAAAATCAAGAAATAAACAACATAAATCCTAATCAAATCTAAAATTAAAAAATGTACTAATTAAAGATAGATAAAAACTACCAAAATCTAGCAAATCACAATAAAAACTCATAAAATCCTGAATTAAATAAAAATCCAAAAATTCAATAAAAATACCATAAAAATAAATCAATACTCTCAAAATAAATCGAAAATAAAATAAAAGACCCAAGATAAAATCAAGAAATAAACAACATAAATCCTAATCAAATCTAAAATTTTAAAAGGTAATAAATAAAGATAGATAAAAGCTACAAAATCTAGGAAATCACAATAAAAACTCATAAAATCCTGAATTAATTAAAAATCCGAAAATTCAATAAAAATACCATAAAAATTAATTAATACTCTAAAAATAAATAATAAGATATATTAAGATAAAATCATGAAATAAAAAAACCTAAATCCTAATCAAATCTAAAATTTAAAAAGGTACTAAATAAATATAGATAAAAACTATCAAAATCTAGCAAATCACAATAAAAACTCATAAAATCCTGAATTAATTATAAATCCGAAAATTCAAAAAAAATACCATAAAAATTAACTAATACTCTAAAAATAAATCAAAAATAAATTAAGATAAAATCAAGAAATAAACAACCTAAATCCTAATCAAATCTAAAATTTATAAATTTATTTTTTTATGAGAATTAACCTGAGAATGACACGTGAAATTTTTTTTATGAGAATTAACGTGAGAATGACACGTCACTAAGAATTAACGTGAGAATGACACGTCACTAAATCAGATAGAAGTTCTTGGTAATAAATAAAGATAGATAAAAGCTACAAAAATCTAGCAAATCACAATAAAAACTCATAAAATCCTGAATTAATTAAAAAACCGAAAATTCAATAAAAATACCAAAAAAATTAATTAATAATCTAAAAATAAATAATAAGAAATATTAAGATAAAATCATGAAATAAACAACCTAAATCTTAATCAAATCTAAAATTTAAAAAGGTACTAAATAAATATAGATAAAAACTATCAAAATCTAGCAAATCACAATAAAAACTCATAAAATCCTGAATTAATTATAAATCCGAAAATTCAATAAAAAGACCATAAAAATTAATTAACAATCTAAAAATAAATAATAAGATATATTAAGATAAAATCATGAAATAAACAACTTAAATCCTAATCAAATCTAAAATTTAAAAAGGTACTAAATAAATATAGATAAAAACTATCAAAATCTAGCAAATCACAATAAAAACTTGTAACACCCCAACTTTTGGGGGTCACAATTAGTAACCTATTAAATAAAATGGAATTATTTTCCAACAAGGATTTAATAAAAGTGGGTATATTTTTTTTTTCGTTTGCTTTCTTTCCAAAACATTTCCAAAACCTGATATGTATACTCTTACCCAAACCCTTACATCCGGCCTTGACAAGGCAAGCACCCGTGAGTGACGACGGATGTTCAAGTCGTATAAAATATACAGTGAAGTAATATCTTAACCGACAACAAAGTTCAAAATGTGATAACACCCTAAGTCCAATATACTTCCTACAATCCCCTCACTGGAGATTCGCAGAAGAGTAATGCATCGGAACCTACCCAAGACCAAAGTAAGTATTACAATCTTCCTTACGAGCTTCAACCAATGACGGTAAGCTTCTCTACCCAAGGCTCCAGCCTTACATCTAACTATTATTTTACAAGTCTTTGGTTGGTTCACTCACTCCAAGCAAATCTTCTCGTCAATCAGTCCAATCACCTCCTTACAGCAATCAACAGCTACTCGAAGCAACACCTATTAGGGCCTGGCAGTTTGCCGACCGCCCAAACACAAACAAAGCAAACAAGGCAGAAAGGGTCAACTTCCTAGAGTAATGTAATATAAGTCCTAGCTAGATTTAGTATAGTTATATAGCGTGTGAATAATAATTAGACACAGCATAAGTCGTTCTCTATCCTTTGAACGTCAAGTTATCAGTCCATCACTCGCCGCCTGCGCCTAGATGTATCTTCATTCCCTTGCCAGGGCAGCGTCACGTCTCACTAATGGAAATGCACGACTCGGCGGTCAATCATCTAGCACGATGAGCTCTATACTCTCTAATCAACAAACAGATAACAGGATCAAGGACTATCCCCTTAATCGATCCAAATGATAGGAGTTAAGGTCTAACCTCTTAGGAAAAATAACAAATAGTACGACTAAGGTCAATCCTCTAAATCAACTAACACATAATAGGATTAAGGTCCAGCCACTTCAATCCAAGGTCAAATAATATGATTAAGGTCCAACCACTTTAATCAAATAGCAAAGAATAGGATTAAGGTCCAGCCACTTTAATCCACAAGCAAATAATAGGATTAAGGTCCATCCTCTTTAATCCATAAGCAAATAATAGGATTAAGGTCCATCCTCTTTAATCCAATAACGAATAATATGGTTAAGGTCATACCACTTAATCAAAGAGTAATTAATAGGATTAAGGTCCAGCCACTTTAATCCAGGGGTAAACAATACGATTAAGGTCCATCCTCTCTAATCGATGGATAAATAATATGATTAAGGACAAACCTCTTAATCAAAGAATAATTAATAGGATTAAGGACAAGCCCCTTAATCAAGTCATGCAGGTATGCAAGAGCTAGCAAACCACGATTCGTCCTCACCCGGATACATGTCTAGCTATGGTTCATGTCTCTATCATTTTTCCCTAAGGTAAACGTCGGTCCATTGACCAATCACTTCACACAAGGAGTAGCACCTGCACTTAATGGCGGTTCTACTCATAACGGCTCCTCTTCATGATATTCACAACTCGAATCATTATCTTTCCTCGAACCTCGAATCTTCGTCCCTTCCCATTTTCGAATTCATTTCATATCCTAAGTTTTCCTCAAAATGGTTTATCTTTATTATTCAAAGTGTTCTATTTTGAGTTAATTCATTATGGAATTTATTCTCAAATCAAGTCTTATGCATTCATTTGTTTCAAAATCTAACAAGTCAAAAGATCAATATCATCCCCAAGTTCTCTTTCCTGAGAAAACCTCGATCCATCACGTCAGCAGTAGCTCAGACCTTCCGTCGGGTCCTACTTGCTAACTCTTAAAACACTCCGCATTCGAAGTCGATATACCCATAAGGTTTGGGCATAAAACAGATTCATGCACTTTTGCAATTTAAAGGAATAAAACATGTCTATCCACTATAAAAGAATAAGACGGAAACCAGTAAACGGCCGAAGCCTCCAGAAAACGGAGACGCACGCCTCTATCAGTTCACAATGGCCGAAGCCTCATAAAACATTTTCCCAGTCCAGTCCAACAGTCATAATCAAAAGCAATAAACAGGTCGAAGTTATCGACGCCTAAATCATATAGCTAATAACTAGGAGAGTTGCCCTTACCTTAGCCAATTTTCTTCCTAAACTGCAACTCCAATCCTATCACATCTTTGTTTTCCGCGTCGGCTTGCTTCCTTCTATTCTTTAGCTTCGTCGCAATGCGCTTTCGTCCTTCGTACCCTTCACAAGTTCACATACTAAACCTTAGCCTCTAAAGTCACATCTAAAGTTCCATAACAAACTTAGCCAATCTTTCTAGCTCACTTAGGCTAAATGCACAAACTTTATGTTTCAAGGACTAAAGTCCAAAGATAAAATATTTGTGAGTTTTAAAGAAAGGTCCTTTAAAAAAACACATTTCGCAAACAACTCCTCAACTTTTAAATAATTCAACCCTAGTCCCTTGATAAGCACATAATCACGAAAAGGTCCTCACATAAAAGTAAGTTCTTTTTCAACCCTCAATCTTTTATAAATTTATTAAATAAACCCCAGTACTTTTATAATTAAAGTTTAACCCAAAACTCTTCAACCTCTTGTGTTTTAATCCTAAAGTTTTCCCATAATAAACTTTTAGTCCTCACACTTAGCTTATGATTCTCACTAAACAAAAACAAGTTTCAGAATTGATTTTTCCAAACCCAAAACACATGCCATAGGCTCGGTCACATCTACATACCTAGGTATAAATTTTCATTTTTCCTAAAATCACTTCCAAAGCCATTTCTTTTACATTTAAAAAATAAATAATTAAGGCATAAATTAAAATCATTAAAATCTCAAAATCACTTAACTCAAAAAAACAACTTTTTAGAAAACTAATCGGTGAAATCCATAGATCCGGTGATGGGGATTAACATTTGTAAAAGCACTTTGGAAAAAGCTCTAATTGAAAATTTTACAAAGACAAGAACTCAACCTTTTTGGAAATAAAAACCATGGTTCACTAGATCCTTTCCATAGTCATAACTTTAATGAAGATACTAGGTGTGGAAACTAAAAGGGTAAATTTAATTGACTAAGAAGATGATCAAAGAAAAGAGAAGAAGTTTTACCATAAAATTGGAAGATGAAGATGATGGTGCTGCACAAGAGAGGAATCACGTGAGGGAGGAAAAGGGACCATGATGTGCGTTTTTTTATGCTGCCCAGGGGAAGGAAAAGAGAGAAAAAGTTAGAGGAAGAAGAAATGGAACATGATGAGGTTTGCTGTAAAGAGAAAATGAAAGTGAACAAGAGAGAATTTGGAATTGTAATGAATGCTAATGCAATCTGAATTGAAGGAGAGCAGCGTGAGTGGACAAGAGAGTGGTACCAGATATATACATATATATAGAAAATAGAGAAGAAGAAGGATAAGAAAGAAAGATTATGGTCTGCTGCAAGATAGAAAGAAACGTGACAATGAAAAAGAAGGAGGGAGTGAACGTGAGTCACAGAGGATGAGGATGGATTATTAGATATTTAGGGAAGATATTTATAAAACCGGTACGAATTGATTTAGACACTGAAGAATTTAGCTCACAAGGTTAAGAGAAAAATATAGAGTTGATATATTACTTTACCAAAAATTATGAGAGACTCTATGAAATAATGAAATATAAGTTTGGATCACTTTGAGCAAATTAAAATGATCCATTGACAAAGAAATGAGTAAAAACTGAGCTAAAGAATATTTGTGAGACGATCAGAACAAATATGAAGTTGTCATATTATGCATCAGAGTTAAGTATCTCTCTATAAAATGTCGATACTTGTTCCTGGTTCATTTAAGTGAGAAAATAGCTTGAACGTAGTATGGGTTGAAATATGCCGCAAAACTACTTTTTGCGTTTGACGTCGAATGAAGAAACTTCCTTCTGAAGAAAGATTGGAAACAGCAAGAGAAATGGGTGTACGCGTGTGGAATCTTCGTTTGAAGCTCCGAATAGAAAAAGTCTTCATCGTCCGTCGATTTTAGGGTTTCTGAACTATCAGGGATTCCGTTTCGGCAAACTTCCGAGAATTGGAATTTGACGTTCGTACATTCCAGGGTTTCGTATCGAAACGCTTGTTTATAGATGAATAAGAGAAGTTCTAACATTTCTCTGAAGATTTTTGGAATTAGTTTCTGTCGCGTCCTAAAGTGTAAATTAGCTATTTACTAGTGTCTTTGACCTAGGTTTAGGCGAATATTAGTCGTGCTATAACTCTTATCGGTTTTGATACAATCCTTGAACTTTTCCTGAACCTTCTCCTTCATAAATCTATTTCATCCAATAAACTCTCGTTCAGGTTTCCCTTCACGATACATCGAACTTATTCGTTAATAAGGAATTTCACTAATTTATTCTAAGCTTAAAATCTTGGGTCTCACAAAACTCATAAAATCCTGAATTAATTATAAATCCGAAAATTCAATAAAAATACCATAAAAATTAATTAATACTCTAAAAATAAATCAAAAATAAATTAAGATAAAATCAAGAAATAAACAACATAAATCCTAATCAAATCTAAAATTTAAAAATGTATTTTTTTATGAGAATTAACCTGAGAATGACACGTGTAATTTTTTTGTGAGAATGACACGTCACTAAAAATTAACGTGAGAATGACACGTCACTAAGAATTAACGTGAGAATGACACGTTACTAAATCAGCCTTATAGAAGTTCTTCTTTTTTAATATATATTGATTGATATTGATATTGATATTGATATTGATATTGACTGATATCGATATTGATGATTTGATTCACGTTAAAAAAAAGCCTCATTTCATGTAAATTCATTTTTTTTTGTCGAAGAAGTTTGTTAAAAGGCCCAAGGCCTAAACCCACACAGGCATTAGTTTTAACTTTTAACACCCCCCTTATTAATCTTACACCCTCTTTTATTTTCTAAATTCCCTTAATACTCTCTCTTATAAAGAGATAGTCAAAGTGTGATAGTATTTTCACGCATACTAAGTGTGAAACATTTTCACACTCAATGTGTGTGAAACGCTTAAAACGAAAGGAAGAAGGTGAAGAGAGAATAAAGATACTCAATTCGCACAATTGTGTTTCACACTCAAGGGTGTGAAACACAATTCAGTTTCGCACTCAAGATCAGTAGTGTGAATGGACTTTATTTTCAATTTTAAATTTTTTCGTTTCTTTAGAATTAGATTTCACACTCAAGTGTGTGAAACATTTTCAAATTTCACACTCAATAGTGTGAGTTATTGAAATGTTAATAATTTTTTAATTTTTTTTTGTTTTTTTATAATTTTCATTTGAAATCTTTTCAAATTTCACACTCAAGAGTGTGAAAGAACCAAGTGTTAATAATTTTATTTTAAATTTTAAATATTTAGTTTTTAATAATTAAATTTCACACTCAAATGTGTGAAACATTTTCAAATTTCACACTCAAGAGTGTGAGTTATTGAACTGTTAATAATTTTATTTTTAAAAAAAATTAATTTTTTTATATTTTCATTTAAAGCCTCATTTCATGTAAATTCATTTTTTTTTTGTCGAAGAAGTTTGTTAAAAGGCCCATGGCCTAAACCCACACAGGCATTAGTTTTAACTTTTAACACCCCCTTATTAATCTTACACCCTCTTTTATTTTCTAAATTCCCTTAATACTCTCTCTTATAAAGAGATAGTCAAAGTGTGATAGTATTTTCACACATACTAAGTGTGAAACATTTTCACACTCACTAAGTGTGAAACGCTTAAAACGAAAGGAAGAAGGTGAAGAGAGAATAAAGATACTCAATTCGCACAATTGTGTTTCACACTCAAGGGTGTGAAACACAATTCAGTTTCGCACTCAAGATCAGTAGTGTGAATGGACTTTATTTTCAATTTTAAATTTTTCGTTTCTTTAGAATTAGATTTCACACTCAAGTGTGTGAAACATTTTCAAATTTCACACTCAATAGTGTGAGTTATTGAAATGTTAATAATTTTTTAATTTTTTTTTTGTTTTTTTATAATTTTCATTTGAAATCTTTTCAAATTTCACACTCAAGAGTGTGAAAGAACCAAGTGTTAATAATTTTATTTTAAATTTTAAATATTTAGTTTTTAATAATTAAATTTCACACTCAAATGTGTGAAACATTTTCAAATTTTACACTCAAGAGTGTGAGTTATTGAACTGTTAATAATTTTATTTTTAAAAAAAATTAATTTTTTTATATTTTCATTTCACACTCAAGAGTGTGAAATATTTTCAAATTTCACCCTCAAGAGTGTGAAGGAACCAACTGTTAAGAATGTGAAAATGTTTTCCACTCACTGAGTGTGAAATACTTAAAACGAAAGGAGGAAGGTGAAGAAAGAACGAACATACATCGGTTCACACTTACAATGTATGAAATGTTTTCACATATCTTAAGTGTGAAAAGTGACAACGAAGAAAACTATGAGATGAGAGTAAAAGTAAAGGGTGGTGTGATAAACAAAAATGATGGTAGTGATAAGATAGGAAAAGGGATATGTTTGGAATGAAATTAAATTTTAAAGGGTATTTTAGATATTTTGGTGCATAAAGGAGGGTGGGAGAATAATTAAGGGGGTGTTAAAACTAATGCCCAACCCACACATGTAAATTCAGTTTAAGAAGATCCGAAAATGGAAAACTCTTGGGCTTGGAAGATTATACAACTAGATGAAGGAAAACTCCTCCAATTAAGCCCGTGCCTGCCTCTCAGTTAGCGACGCGCCGCCTTTCCTTCGGTCGTGCAGACCCACGCTTGCCCCTCCGATGGCCTCCCCGAGTTCAGCCCGTGCCTGCCTCTCAGTTAGCGACGCGCCGCCTTACTCTGTCCGTTCATCCATGTCCTCTGACGGTGCGAGTCCGCCGGAAGCCGCGTCTGTGTCTACCATCGAGGTAAATCATTTGATCGATCACAGTTGTAATTTGTAAACCCTAAACCCAAACAACAATTGCTATTGCTACTGTATCTATCTATCAATCTCACTTTGTGAATTCAATTCAATTCAGATTCAGATTCAAACACTGCATATTGACATGGATCGAGATTTGATAATTGAAATCCTTTTGAGGTTACCGGTGAAGTCTATTGTACGATTCAAGGCTGTGTGCAAGTTATGGAGATCTCTCATATCCGATCCCCTCTTTGCATCATTACATTTTCAACGTGCTGCTCCTTCACTCCTTTTCGCTGACTCTCATGCCATTCGAACCATTGACTTAGAGGGACCGCTTCAATCTCATCGTGTTTCTCAACCAATCAATTGTCACTTTTTGTCTAATTATCATGATTTATCGTCTAAACACGGTAACCGTATTTCGATTGAAGGTTCGTGTAGAGGCTTTCTGCTAATCACCTGGATTATTAATATTAGTCATCAGCACCCGTGGAATGATAGTCTCTACCTGTGGAATCCATCCACACATGTCCACAAACCAATACCTTCATCTCCTGTTGTTGACACCAATGTTTTTAATCATCTATTTGGATTTGGTTACGATTCCTCGACAGATGACTACTTGGTGGTTCGAGTGCCCGTGGCGGACGGTAACCAACCTACTCATTTACCAGATGTGCAGTTTTTCTCATTGAGAGCTAATATGTGGAAATATACTGAGGGTGTTGATTTGCCTCCCTTGACCACTATTGACACTTGTACTGGGTTGCTCTTTAACGAGGCTATTCACTGGGCGGTTAGTAACTGGGTCGATGGTGTTACGACCATGTTTATTATTGCCTTTGATTTAATGGAAAAGAGACTCTTAGAGATACCCATGCCTCATGGTCTTCTTTTCCCTTGGTTTAATTTGTGGGTGCATGGAAGATTTTTAAGTCTATCAATTATGCAGAGAGATGGTACATGTGAAATATGGGTTATGAAGAAATACAAAGTACAGACATCTTGGACCAAGACTCTTGTTCTATCTACGGAGATATATCCCTTCCCAATATGCTCTACAAAAGGTGGTGATATTGTTTTATATTCTGGATCAAAAGTGAAAAAGTATAGTGGTGAAGGAGTAGAACAAGAAGAACAACTAGAGTATCCGAACCATTGTGGTTTACTAGTTGCATCAGTGCCCATATATACAGAGTCAATGCTTTCACTCCCTGATGTTAGCGACTGAAATCTCCACAAGAGCTTCGATTTGTAAGTAAGCTCCTCAACTTTCACTTTCAATTTGTTAGAAACACATTTATTTCCCTTTTAATATGCCTTCTATTATAGTTGTAATGTTTGTGGAGTTATAGTTCTAGTCGTTAAATATCTGGAGATTCATCCATGTAGTAGGGAGTTTTTTAATGGCTTTTAGAGGCAACTTTGGACTAACACTCCTAACCACAAAGACTCTAATAGTTGCTGTTTTGGTTTGGATTCTAACTTTGAGGAACCTTACTATGCTGGATGTAGTGAACTCCTTTTCCAAGATGGAAAGACTAATAGTTTCATATGGGTAACAACCATGGCAATATAATGACACAAAACCTATCATTGATTACAATTCTAAGATGACAAGAATAGGATTAGCCTCACTCGAAAATGGAAGTAGGAAAATGGGTGATTTTATGCCTATTGTGATTTTGGTGGAGGGATAGGAGATCCTCTGCAATGAAATTCTAAAACTGAGTTGTTGGAAGCTGTACTAAGAAACCTTAATTATGGTTGTGGCTTTCGTTATGCTCTCAATTCATTCATTCATTACTACCCACAATTTGTGAAGAATGATCCATTTATTATTTGAAAACAAACATATATACATTTTAAATAGGTTCCTTTTACTAGGACAATGTGTGGAAATGATGTACAAGAATAGTATTTAGACTTAATTCTTTTTTTTTTGATGGGTATTTAGACTTAATTCTTAATATCAAGTTAAGTTAAGGAATAATTGATCATGAGATGGATTGTCACGAAACTTACTGTAATTCAGAAAAATCAATTTGCTAGAAGTCCATGTTCAGTTTACTAGCTCAAACAGCTGCATATATCATGAGGTCATGATGAGGCTGTTAGATGGCAAAGTAATCTGCAGTGGAAGTTTTGGCTAGACTTTATTAGGCTTGACTTTTCCTTCATCTATTTTTTTTTATAGCTTTCATACCCAGCCTATTAAATAAAATGTTGGAACATATTACTGTACTAACTTTCAGTGGTAGAAGAAGAATAAATTCAAGGGCATGTAATTTGATCTATTTTTGTGAGGCTCATCTAGGAAATAGTTCATATCACAACTAAGGGCATATTTGAATAAGAATCTCAAAAGGGTTACAAAATTATGGTTTGATCTCTTACTTTGGTTTCTTTTAATAGCACTTTGACAGATCTTAATATTTGATTAGTTGGAAATGAATTGGTATCAAATGTTGTTTCATATTGTTGATAGTGATGGACTTTTAATCTGCTATGCATTTTAAGCTTTAATCTAATGAGAGATTTTTTAATTATAAGTATATGAAATGTTATGGTACTTATGATCTGAGTTTTTGTTATTGATTTTGACTTTTGAGCAGCAGTTAGTGGGGCTGGTGGCATCATTCACGTATGTTGGTGAAGTGATCAATGAAAAATTGGCACACACTGAAGCTGAAATCCTTCATAGAGATCCATGGAGAAGAAAGGAAGCCATGGGGAGTCCATTAGGATCTTGACTACAAGGAGTGAAGACCCAGTTAATTTATATGAAGGATTACAAGCCCAATGGAGGTTTTATTTCAATTAATCAATTGATTTCAAATTATTGGAACAAATGTTTCATTTGCAATTTAATCTCTACAAATAATAGCTCGGTTAATTTATTTGTAATCGGAGTTTTTTTCTACATTCTCATTATATTTTGGATTAATGGTATATCAAACTATTTGTGTGACAACTTTTTTTAATTGTTAGAACATTTATTTATATCAACTCACATATTCAATTCTTGCATACTATACTTTCGTATACCTCACGTTATATGTTAAAAAAATTCACGGGGACGAACAATTTACACGAACAATTTAAGTAAGGGTTAACATACACACAGTCTATGATTATCTAGAATTAAATTACATGTTTCAATTTAAATGGGGAGGAACATTTTATTTTAACATTTTAACAATGGCAATATAATGACACAAAACCTATCATTGATTACAATTCTTAGATGACAAGAATAGGTTTAGGCTCACTCGAATATGGAACTAGGAAATGGGTGATTTTATGCCTATTGTGATTTTGGTGGAGGGATAGGAGGTCCTCTGCAATGAAATTCTAAAACTGTGTTGTTAGGACTTAGGAGCTGTACTAAGAAACCTTAATTATGCGTTTTTGGCTTTCATTATGCTCTCAATTGATTCATTGATATCCACAGTTTGTTTGTGAAGAAAGATCCATTTGTTGAAAACAAACATATATACATTTTAAAAATGTTGGAACATATTACTGTAGCTAACTTTCAGTGGTAGAAGAAGAATATTTTTAATCTTCTCTGTATAAAATTCAAGGGCATGTAATCTGATCCATTTTTGTGAGGCTCAGTGGCGGAGCTTGAGCAAAATATTAGGAGGAGCTAAAATAAGACTTTAAACAACAAGCTAATTAAACCCACATGCAAGAACAATATACAAGAAATTACCTCTATAGCTATGAGTTGATCCCCATAAAAATGGGGTTAAAAAAAGCTTTGAGTTTGAGAGCTGCACACAAAGAATGACGTTCGAGCAAGGAAAACAAAAGAAAATTAAGATAAAAATGTTGAGTTAGAATTAGAAATATGAAGTTTTCACACAAGAGGGTGAAAGTTTGGAAGCAAAGTTGGAAAAACCCACTAGAACTAGATGGAAGACAAAAAGTTACGGGAGAAAGAAATGAGAGGCTTATGTAGGAAGCTTAAAATTTGGGCAAAAGTTACATTTCTTTCTAATGTTTATCATTAGGCTTAATCCAGTTTTTGGTCCCCAACCTTTGTCATAAATATGGCTTTAGTCCCTCGCCGGCGTAAAGGTGGGGGTTGGTCCCCAGTTTTTGGCAAAATGATTGGTTTTGGTCCTTCCGGATGGGTGGGTCAACGCCGGAGCTCCGCCAGCTGATGTGGCCCTTACCACGTCAATTAATGAGCTTATGTGGCTTTTCTTTTTCTTTTTCATTTAAATTCTAAAGCTTATTTATAATTAATAATTTAATTATTATAGCAATTAATGATCATCTTCATCACCATCAGCAGTTCAAAAGAAAAACACCATCATCATCAATCTCCTTTTTTTCTCATCAGCCCACACCCAGATCTACCCCCATCAAATGCCCACTAACACCAGACTTGATTTCCCCCTCCCCCTCTTCGTTCAACCTCCCCCCTCTCGCCCTGGGTTTCGATCTGCCATAGCTAGTGTAAGATTTCTAAGTTTGTGTTCTTTTTTCTGCACTGGTTCGGGGAGACGACGTGGGTGTGGTAGCGCGCCACCATGTCGCGGACGATGGCCGGGGTCCTTATGAGGACGGTGTCGCGGTGGAGGTCGTGGCAGTTAACAGCGGCAATGTGATTGATCCGGTGGAGGAGGAGGGATGAGGAGATCGAAGAAGAGGAGGTTGAACTGGGTGAAGAAGATAACATCTAACCGAAGAACCAAAATCTTCAGATCTACCATGTGGGTATGGTAGCGGTGGGTTGGGGTTATGGGTTTTAGAAACCGAATGCATCAGAAAGAAGAAGAGATGAGATTGTGAAGGTTCGAACCTTATCAGATCTTGTTTACCAATTTGGAGGCGGAGGAGGAGGCCGGCGGCGGTGGAATCGTCGGCCATGGCGAGGTTGACCCAGTCATCGTGGTCACATATTTGGTGGGTGGTATTTGTTGGAATGTTTTGAATAAATGGAAATAATTATAATAATAAAGGAAATGAATAAGGAGTGGAAGGTTGGTTTATCTGCGTGTGCTTGTGCTCCTTGGCTTTTCTGGCTTTTTCATTCTACTCTAATGTTCTAGATTTATCTCCTTGGCTTCTCTGGAAAATTGGTGGATGAGTCTGCTGAAAGTGGCAGAGGAAGATGGTGAAACCACATTCAAACATAGTATTTTTTGCTAATTTTTCTGGGTTTGATGAATGACCCTTTATGTACCTTTGTGATTAATATGAAGATGGATGATGAAGAGCAAAATCTGGGTTTTTGATTTGATGAAGAGATTTGTAATTAATAATTAGATGAAGGATTAATTAGGAAAAAGGAATTAAAGGGTTTAATTATGGTTTTTTTTATAGAATTTAAATGAAAAAGAAAAAGAAAAGCCACCTAAGCTCATTAATTGACGTGGCAAGGGCCACATCAGCTGGAGGAGCTCCGGCGTTGACCCAACCGGCCGGAAGGACCAAAACCAATCATTTTGCCAAAAACTGGGGACTAACCCCCACCTTTACGCCGGCGAGGGACTAAAGCCATATTTATGACAAAGGTTGGGGACCAAAAACTGGATTATTAAGCTTCACATTATTAAGCTTCACATTTTTGTCTGATATGTCTGGCCACACTCCTTTTACACACGTAATATTATATGTCATATATTACTACTAGTACTCAAATATGACTTGGAGACTGGGGGAGCTGAAGCTCCTCCCGGTCACTTATAAGCTCCGCCTCTGGTGAGGCTCATCTTGGGAATAGTTCATACCACAACTAAGGGCATGTTTGAATAAGAATCTAAAAAGGGTTACAAACTTATGGTTTGGTCTCTTTCTTTTGTTTCTTTTAATAACACTTCGACAGATCTTCATATTGATTAGTTGGACATGAATTGGTATCAAATGTTGTTTCATATTGCTGACAGTGATGGACTTTTAATTTGCTATGTGTTTTAAGCTTTAATCGAATGAGAGATTTTAATTATAAGTATATGGTCATAAACAACTTATTATAAGATAAGCTTAAATAAGCTTTTCCAAACAGGGCTCAAAATGCTATCTTCTACTTCCTGGAATCGAATGCCAAAGCCTAGAGAATCATTTAAGTATCTAAAACATATGGAGTCAAGAAATTCTCAACATTTGGTATATAATTTATATTTCAGGTTGTCCCTACAGCATGGAAATCTGTTTTTACCACGGATGAGAAAGAACGTGAGAAGAATATTGAAGAATCCTCCAAGGCTCTGCAATTTCTTGAGAATGAGGTGAAGGACCATAAGTTCTTGGGGGGAGATGAGTTTGGGTTTGTGGACATTCTGCGGTGTTCATAGCTTTTTGGATCCCTGTGATCCAAGAAGTAATAGGATTGCAGTTGTTCACAGCTGAAAATTTTCCCAAGCTCTACATATGGAGTCAAGAAATTCTCAACCACCCAGTCGTCAAAGAGTGCCTGCCTCCCAAAGAGCCACTTTTTGCCATGTGCAAAGCTCACTATAAAGCATTGTTGGTGTTGGGGTTGATTGTCAAATCCCACATTGCCAAGTTTCTAAAATAAAGAAGGAGATTAAAAATTAGCTATTGGAGAAGTCCCACATCGCTTAGTGTGGTGAAGCAAGGGGAAGACCAAGGCTATATATTGGACCTAGGTTCTTTGTTTTTAGATGCATCAGTCAGTACTCAGTAGCACTTTAAACTTATATCTGACTGAGTTTAATATTTGCTTTGTGAGAGTGTGGTTGTACTGGGGCATTGGGGTGAGAGTAACAGAAGTCTATGTGTTGTAACAATTTTCACATAGTGATATTTCTCTGATTGTTGGTTTAGACAACGTTCGTGGTTTTTTCTCCGGTTTTGGAGTTTCCACGTAATTTTCTTGTGTTGTGATTGTGTTTAATTTTTCTTCAGCTGTGTTATTTTCCAACAGTTGGTACCTCAAAATAGATCTGAATCTCAGCATTGAGCTGTTGCAATTTGAATTTCATATCAAATTGATTGATATATGTAAACCTAGGATTTCTCCATGTGAAAAAATTCCTAGGATCGATGCTCATGTTTTTTCAGTTAATAAAGAAAGTCTTATTTCCCATCATCTAAGATTTATTCCGGGACTCATCACTCACCATAAGAAAGACTTATTTTAGATTAAAAAATTACCTTTACCCCAGATCCTACAGTCGGTTACCCAAAACATCAATTAAAAATTATATTCCACTTAACGATAGGCCGACCTACTTAACGTCAGCTTACCATCAATCAGCATCGGCCTCGGCCGATGCTCAAATCATCGGTCAACTTAGTGCCTGCCCATCGTCAATTAGTGGCGATTCATATGGTCAACACTAATTTCACTGACTATAGCGTCGGTTATGGATCGAACTCACCTCATATGTCCACAAGTTAGCGTACGCCTGGCCGACGTTAACCTTCGACAGTTACGGATTGAACTCATCTTCATGTTTTGCTATATAACTCATAAGTTTAGTTTGGATCAGTTAATCACTCAAATAAATAAACATCGATAGAGCAAATATTCTCATTTTCATATGTACTCCCACTCATATTATTTACTAATAAAAAATTTTACATGTAAGTTCTCAATTATATAATCATACTTATTTCTTTCTTAAAACATTTAAAGCACCAGCGTATATAATTTCTTCAAAACGTTGTATAACACTAGAAACCTAATTTTCTTCTTGGTTTTAGTCACTTTTGAATTTCTAAGATTGTTACAATAACCTTAATTATTTGAAAAATGTACATTTTAGCAGTTCTATCATTTTACAGGTTGAAATCAATTGGAGTGCAGATTGCAGAACTTGTATGGCCTCACCTCTATTAGAATTAGAGGACTTCTCAGCTGCATACATAAGTAGATTATCACAATATTATCTTAAACTGCTATATAAACAGATAAATAGTAGCAACATTTTATTTCTCTAAACAAATAAATAGAATAAGAGTTCTAGTTGAAGGAATTCTGCATTCTACAGAGACTTAAAAAAACTACTGAAATTTAAGTCTAATAAATTTACAAGTTTTTCGATGGCAAAACAATCCCCAAACGCCTAAAACAAAAGATGAAGAACCTATCTGCTTCCGCCACTCCTTTCCGGGCGACTTCAATTTTCTACACTTAGCAGAGTTTGGAACCTTTAATCTTTCTCTTTTTTTTCTCTTGCCTTTTCTATTAGCACCCCCAACCATTTGACAATTCAAATAGTAAATAATCTCTTCTCCATCCAGTTGATAATGTCCAAAGCAATCTTTTCGCGCTCAGGCTCAAACAGAAGATCGTGCAAGAAGCCATCATAGAGCTTTATGTCTTTGAACTCTGAAGCTGCCTTGTTGTACAGATCCTGTGAGGCCAGCGGATCAGTTACCTTATCAGCAGTTCCATGCAGAACAAAGAACGGCACCGTCACAGACTTAAAGTTTCGCATTAAGTACGATGATATCCGAAGTATTTCATGGCCAGTTCGGACCCTTATAGGCCCTGTGTAGACCAGAGGATCAGAGTACTTCGCCAGCAATGCTGCAGGATCCCTCGAAACTGGAATGCCCCGTTTGTTTGCTCCTTTGAATTGGAACTTAGGAGCTACCAGCGAAAAAAATGGAGCAACAGCCTGCATCAACACATCACATAGATCCTTTTAAGACAAGGATACACAAAAAGCCGCAAAGAACAGTCCATAATAATAAAATATACTGCAGTGCAAAATTATAATCTTAAGAATTTAGAAGTCAATGAGAGTATAGTAGTGACAACTTGAAATAAAACCATGATCAATACTTTAATTCAAAGAAGAAAGGTAGGATGCTGAATATGAGAAGGGATGGTTGCGCACCCTGATCAAACAGGACCATAGGCTAAGGAAATAAGAGCAAGGTGAGAAATAATTCAAGACACATTTTTATGCAGTTACTGATAATAAAGAGGTGAATCTAATCCGGTATATATAATTTAAAACTAAAATAGCACCTGCGATTGTGTTCAATCTGCTTCCAATTAATAAACACCAAATGAGTCAAGGGTTACATCTAGTTAGAGCTCAAATCATACTACTGACTAAGGTTTGATTGGGACAGTAAGAAATTGATAGTAATAGTAGATACTTGATAGCATCGTATGTTGCAGCATGTTTTTAAAAGCAAGCTTAAGAATAAGTAGGAGCTTGCAGAACATAGCTACTGAACACAATAAACAATCTCCCAGTATACAGTCTCACAACATGTAAACTGAATCAAGGGAAATCACTTGAAATTGAAAATTAAAATATCACTTAACTTGTTCCAGAAAAGTCAAACAAGGACTACTTGTAACACAGTAACATAAGAGAGAAAACAAGCTCCCAAGATTGATTTTAGGTTATGTCAATCCTTAAAAAGGTGATCCATTTGATCCTGAGGTTTGATCAGCGTGTGGGATTCAGCCGAAGGCATCATCCTCCGATGCGTCCTCACTAAGATAGCCTTTTTCTTTTTCAGCGTGAGGCTCTTGAGTGTGGTCTTGTTCGGTGTCGGATTCAGAATCGCAATTTTTACAAAAGAGTAAAGAAACAACTTCATCCTGGGTTTGATCAGCCAAATTGTTCATGGCAACTGGTTTGCCATTGTTCTGTTGGTGGGTGATCCATTCAAGCCTTTCCTTGAAGAACAATCTGCTTCTGGCAATAGAGAACAGATCAGGAATGTAGAGAGAAATTTTGGTTTCTGTTTTCTGTATTCAAAACTGAGGCCAAATGACTCCTTATAAAGGAGTTTGTTTCAGCGGGACCCCAGCCAGGGGCTCCGCCCCTTGGAACCCCGCAATCTAATCGCAGTCAATTATACGTTGACTCAACAAGCGTGCACTCCGCACTACCCTAACTCGTGTCCGAGCTTAACGCATAATCGCATCGGCCTACAATAAATCACATTACTACTAAAATCCATTGATGATACTAAAATCACCAACAAATCCCCCCCATTTTAGTGTAATCCTTGATCTACTCAGTATATATAATAATATATACAAGTGTATAACACACAGATATAACAATCAAACAAATGCATAAATGAAAATGTATTGCGATTGAATTTTCATCTTAATACAAATACACATTTCAAATACTCGAGAATCGGGGTGTCATAACGATTGAACCCGTCAACCCATTTGAATATCTGAAGATATCGTACACATATGTTTCTATAACACTCTACTATTCATACTTGACACTTTACAAGCCATGTGTCCTTATCCATTAATAAGCATATAGGAAGCCAAGTCCAAGCTTCTTGAAGCGGAAAAACTTCATGCTCACATAGGTGATCCTTTTAATCTTGCACCTGCATTTGCAATTTTTCAAAGAACCATTAAGAAGATATACTTCAACCTAGCCATCACTTGCAGGTCTGAGCACATACCTTGGGAAGATAAACACAATTGATCTTTCCACATTGAATTCTGCTTCTAACGTTATATTAGAAGGGAATTGGGTATACCATAGATAGTAGATTTAGATGGACTTTAATCCCATCCTAATTACCGACTTTTTCGCTAAGTCTCTAGCTAACCCCTTCGTCAAGTGATCAGCTAAGTTTTGTTGCGACCGAACAAACTCAATGGATATCACCCCATTCATGATTAAATCCCTAATCATACTATGTCTAACACCCAAGTGTCTAGACTTTCCATTGTATATTTGACTATAAGCTTTAGCCAATGTGGCAGCACTATCACAACGGATAGAAATTGGTGATATCGGTTTAGGCCATATTGGAATCTCATATACCAAGTTTCTTAGCCATTCCGCTTCTTTACCAGCAGCAGCTAATGCTACACATTCAAATTCCATTGTAGAACTAGTTATACATGTTTGCTTCTTGGAAGCCCATGAGATGGCACCTCCCCCAAGCAAAAACACCCATCCACTTGTAGAGGATGAATCCTCAACATTATTTATCCAACTAGCATCCGAATAACCCTCTAACACCGAAGGAAATCCCACATATGACAATCCATAATTCATAGTACCCTTCAAGTACTTTAATACCCTAGTTATCGCATGTCAATGATGTCTACTAGGATTACTAGTAAATCTGCTCAACTTTCCAATCGCATAAGCAATATCCGATCTAGTGCTAATCATAGCATACATCAAAGAGCCTATAGCTCTTGAATATTCGAGCTGATCCACAGGTTTACCTGTATTTGACATAAGCTTTTCTCCCGGATCCATGGGAGTACTAACCGGAGAACAACTTTCATGATTAAACTTCTTGAGTATTTTCTCAATGTAATGAGATTGCGTAATTACAATCCCCTTATTCTCCCGTTTAATCTTAATACCAAGAATAACGTCCGCTTCTCCCATATCCTTCATGGAGAACTTTGATGACAAAAAATTCTTCGTCTTATCAACTTGATTTTGGTCGGTGCCAAAGATCAACATGTCATCAACATATAGACAAATGATAGCTCCTTTACCAGATGCATCAAATTTCCTATATACACATTTGTCAGCTTGGTTTAGAATGAAACCACTAGACAAAACAACCTCATCAAACTTTTGATGCCACTGCTTCGTAGCTTGTTTTAGCCCATACAACGACTTAACTAGCTTACACACCTTATGCTCATTACCAGGCATTACAAATCCTTCAGGTTGCTTCATATACACTTCTTCTTCCAAATCACCATTCAGGAATGCAGTTTTGACATCCATTTGATGAATCACTAGATTGTGAATAGCCGCTAAAGCAATCAACAATCTAATAGTGGTGATACGAGCAACTGGAGCATAGGTATCAAAGTAATCAATCCCTTCCTTTTGTCTAAAGCCTTGGATAACCAATCTAGCTTTAAACTTATCAATTGTACCATCGACTTTCATCTTCCTTTTGAAGATCCATTTGCAACCCAATGGTTTGCAACCTGGTGGTAAATCAGATAATACCCAAGTATTATTTTCCATGATAGAACCAATCTCTTCATCAATTGCTTCTTTCCAAAAAGCAGAATCTCGAGATTTCACAGCTTCATCATACGTTCTTGGATCCTCCTCTATACTATAGCAATAATAATATTGATTATCAATCTGATCCTTTGATCCTTCAACTAGATATAATTGAAAATCAGACCCATAAGATTTAGGTTTTCTAGCTCTTTTGCTTTTACAAGGTTCGAATGTCTCACTTGGTACATCATTTGAATGATCATCCTTTAGATATTCATCCGAATTTGGTATAGAGTACTTTGCTCTAGGCGTAGAAGAGAAACAATTCTCATCAAATATGGCATCTCTCGATTCTATAATCGTGTTAATAGAAATCGAGTCATTAGGTTCTATAACATAAAACCTATAAGCCTTGGAATGCTCAGCATATCCAACAAAGATGCAAGCTACACCCTTTTCACCCAAAGTTTTCCTTTTAGGGTCCGGGAGTCTAACCACGGCCCTGCAACCCCAAACACGTAGAAATGTTAAATTGGGTTGTTTCTTATACCAAAGTTCATATGGGGTAGTCTTGTTCCTTTTATTAGGAACCCTATTTAACAAATATCAAGTCGTTAACATGGCTTCTCCCCAAAACCAGAGTAAGATAACATGGCATTCACCATTTGTTAGAAATTTGGGTATGATAATCCTGGAAAAACTTCGAAGAATCGTGTTCGTACACTTTCCGAACAAAGTATTTCGACCCTAATCTTGTCTGGGTTCACGAAATCCTTGTTAGGATAATTCTTGAAGAACAATCTGCTTCTGGCAATAGAGAACAGATCAGGAATGTAGAGAGAAATTATGGTTTCTGTTTTCTGTATTCAAAACTGAGGCCAAATGACTCCTTATAAAGGAGTTTGTTTCAGCGCGACCCCAGCCAGGGGCTCCGCCCCTTGGAACCCCGCAATCTAATCGCAGTCAACTATGCGTTGACTCAACAAGCGTGCACTCTGCACTACCCTAACTCGTTTCTGAGCTTAACGCATAATCGCATCGACCTATAATAAATCACATTACTACTAAAATCCATTGATGATACTAAAATCACCAACATAATTCAAGAGTTTCAATCATTCATTTTCTTACTTCCCAATACATCATTTATTGAATTTCATCACTTCAATTATGCAATCAAATGAATGTTAATGGTTGGATTCTTTTTCACCTCCGCCTCCTTTATTTCAAGAAATTTTCACCACCTCCATTAACCGAATTTTTTTTTATAGAATCGTTTGTAAAAAAAAAAGCGATTCTAATTCCAATACATAAATATCTTTATTACACTAGTATATTTAGGATAAGTTCACAACC
Source organism: Lotus japonicus (assembly GCF_012489685.1). Lineage (NCBI taxonomy): Eukaryota > Viridiplantae > Streptophyta > Magnoliopsida > Fabales > Fabaceae > Lotus > Lotus japonicus. The sequence goes on along the minus strand of NC_080041.1, from coordinate 89,691,180 downwards.
CCTTGAAATCAGAATTTAGATAATTTAATTTAATAATTTGTTTTTTATTTAGATTAATCTTAGTTATTGATTACAAAAATCAAGGGTCTAAATCATGCTTGAGAGAATCGTGAGAATATTGCAATAAACTAATTCAAATTGTCAAATACATAGAATCGTGAGAATTATGCGGTAATCAATCCAAATTGTCAATTCATTGGAATACCGGTCTAAGTGCCTATAATACGAGTATCATAAGCGTCTAATTATCATACTCCCTCCGTTCCAAAACGATTGTAGTTTAAGGGTTATGCACAAAGATTAAGAAATCATTAATTGATGTTATAATTTGACTGAAACACCCTTATTTAATATGAGTTATATGAAAGAGAGAGAATGAAAATCATTGGTCAACTAATTGGTGAAAATTGTGATTGGTGGAATTAAGAGGTGATACTTGGGTGATGTAATATTAAATGAGGGCATGAATAGAAGAGAATGAGATAAAGTGCTTTGGATATGTAAAAAAACAATGGTTTTGGAACAAAATAAAAAAGTTAAAACTACAATAGTTTTGGAACGGAGGGAGTAATGTTTTTATTTCAATAAATTTATGTGAAAAGCACTGATTAACATAATTAACGCACTTTTAAAAAGTTTATAAATTGGTCAAATAAACTTTAAGTCGGTCAAATAAGCTTTAAACTAACATAAAACTCTTACCAAATAAATTTTAAACAATTATAATTTGGTCAAGTAAATTTGAAGTTAGTCAAATAAGCATTTAAGTTGCTTGAAAACTTTCCTACACACATTCTTGGTTTAGATGGAAGACTGGCATTGCCTCAATTTTATAAGGTACGAACTGGGAATCAATCACACCAACTAGGCAGCTATAGTATCATTCGTTTTATCATGTTCGTTGTTGCAAGAGTTTGCGTAATAACACTCCTACTTAGTGGTGCTTGCCTACAATACAATAATTGCTTGATCACAAATCTCAAGACTCAAGTCTCTGAGGATCTCCATAGTCCCCTTGAGTAAATAGCTACAATATCAGAGAGCCATGGCAGAGGAATCTAAGCTGAAATGGGAAGGCAAAGCCATTGTTGAGCTTCCAGGCACAGGCGCAGAAGCAGTGTGGCCCTTTTTAGAGGATTTCTGCAACCTGCACAAGTGCTTCCCCATTGATACTAGTTACCAAGTTGAGGGGATTCAAGGCCAACCTGGTCTCATCCGCTACTGTGCTTCCACCATAAAAGGGGATGATGCTGCTGATGAGACAACCATCAAGTGGGCTAAAGAGAAGCTGCTGACAATTGATCCCGTTCAACGTTGTTTGTCCTATGAAATTGTCGACAACAACATCGGATTTAAGTCTTATGTGGCCACACTGAAAGTAGTCCCGGTCAACGGGGATGATGCTAAACTAGCAGGGTGCAAGATTGAATGGGGGTTTGTCAGTGATCCAATGGAAGGGTGGAGTTTTCAAGATTTGAAGTCTTACATTGAGTCCTCTCTCCAGTTCATGGCCAACAAGATTGATCAGCTTGAATGCTCTGAGAATTAACAAAGAATCAAGTAAGATCTATATGCCAGAATGAATAATCCTGGCGGGGTGTGTGTGTCTTTAGAATGTTTGGAACTCTTTTGAAGTCAAAATCAATAAGCATATCAAAGGAGGACAAGAAACCTGAAAACAGTTTCATCATAGAAACTTATAGGTTTTAATCTTAATTGTTCGTAATTATAGTTAATGGTCTCTCATCTCTCACAATATAATAAGTTCTTTCACTTGATACCAGTCTTCTGTTGCTCTTAAGACACCTCTCAACAATTTCATCAATAGGGGCATAACAAATCATGAAATAAGATACATTGATTTGCAAATGAATGGAATTCTTCGAACGATATAATATTTTGCATAAATAAATTTCATCCAATTGTGTGAACAAGATGGAGCAAAGTTACCAAGAAGACTCAATTGCTCAATATTTGGTAAAGCTTGCTGAGTGCAACATTTTGTGCTCTAAGTCTGCATATCTGCAATGAATGGTAACAAAAGATAAAAGTGGATTAATGGTTTGCAAAAAAGGCCTCAGGAGAAAAAGTTATGGGCATTATGTCCACACGGGATAGCACTTATAAGCAAAACTGCAGCAGCAAAACATCTAGCAACAGAGGGTGTGATTCATTGCATCAATCAACACATCAATATTACAAGAGTTCTTTTACACAGCCAAGAGGATTCTAATACCTGCACAAGGTGTTTGCAGAGTAATGACAATGCTATAAGACAATAAAATTCACATTCAAAATTAAATCAAACAATTTCTTATCATTGTTTTCCAATTCGCCAAATAGGTGACAATTGAAAAGTTATTATCATGACTAAAGGGCGCATACATATCTTTTCTGTCCCAAACAAAACTGAAACTGACGCTAACATTTTAATACACATTTTTATTAACCTGTAATTTTCTGTTTCTTTTTAGTTTAATTTACATGAATCTTAACTTTATTCTTTAAAAAATCCTCAATCACAGTTTTGAGAGACTACCTCTCCAAACTTAAAAAATTCGCCATCATACATATTTCTACAAAAGGCTCCAAAATCTCAACCACAACCTTTCCTACAATCTCCACACACACTATCTATCCTACAAGCCCCTAAAGTCTAGTCCAAAAATGCCTTGAAAAGGTTTTCTTGCTTCTTCTTCAGAAAAGAGAAGCACATAGGGTTTCAAACTGTTGTCTCCTAAATCATTCTGGGCAACTAGAACAACAAACAATTAAGATAAGAAAACAATCATGAAATTAATTAGTTTAATTCAAGTTAGGTTTAATTATTTGGCAAAAATAATGACGTTGTGATCTGATTTAGGGTTAGTTTGTACTATGTGTGTACCTCACAAGACATTGGAACTGGAACTTGGTGAGTGTTGTCTCGTGAATCTTTGTCGTGGTCGTCAAGTTTGAATTTCTTATTCGGTGAAGCAAAATCTTTCTCAACTAAACCAACAACAACAACAAAACAACACAGGCAGAGGCAACATATATAAGAAAACATACATGAAATTGTTGTGGTTTAGGATGGTTTGTACCTGAATCTGAATCTGAATCTGAATCGTCATTGTGATCTGAAAGGAGCGCGCCGAGGGGTCTGGAATTGGAGATGGCAGAGAGAGAGAGAGGTACCGGAAATTTGGGGCATGAAGTAAGCGCTCACACGGTCACACCTTGTTTGAAAATTTAAAATTTCATAAAAATCTCTAATTTGAAGAAACTACACAAAATAACTAAATGAATATGTTGGAAAGTTTTAAAAAGTTCCTCCAAACCTTTTTCCCTATTTTTAAAATTCTCAAACAAGGGAGAATTTAATTTCTCCTCTTTCTTCCATTTCATCTCTCTAAAATCCAATTTGCAAACAAAATTTTATGAAACAAGAGTGTAGGTTTTGAAATGATCGAAAAAAGAGACACTAAAGTTTGATTGTTGGAATAAAATTCAACATATAGGGTCACACATGTAATTATTAAAAGAGTAAAATACACTCACCCCCCTTAAGGTTTGCAAGAATGACACTCCACCCCATTGTTTTTTAAAATCTACACTCCATCCCATTTTTTATAAAGGCAAAATTTAGTGACGAAAACAAATTCGTCACTAATAAAAAATAATTACTAATTAGTTAAAATTTAAATAAATTAAATGCATATACACTATCATACATCAATTTATGAAAATAATTTTACTGAATTAAATTAAAAAAAAACCATTCACTCTGCCTGTTAAGTCCACATCTCATCTATCTCCAAATCGCATTTCTCACCACAAACGGTCACCACCAAACCTTTGCTCCCTTTAACACGACGAAAACCATCCCAGAATGTGAAACCCCATGGCACCACCATGCCTCAAAGTTTTGTTGCGACCTGAACCCCAAAACGTGAATCGCACATCCCCAAAGTCACTTGTTCAACTACTTGTTGTGAACTTCACCCCTTTAATCAATTTTAGTCAATGTTCTTCCCCCTTCCTCTTCCACCTTCATCATCTTCTCCATAACTCATATCCTTAAACCCAGAAATTCAAAACCCTAAAAAAATTGTATGTTCATCATATTCACCTTGTTCTTCCTTTTGAATTTATGGGACTTGAGTTACGGAGGAAGAGGAAGAAGGTAGAAGAGGAAGAAGGTGGAAGAGGAAGAAGATGAATGTGGAAAAATGAGGACTAAAATTGATTAAAATATATTTCAAGGGACTAAAATTGATGTGAAAAAGTCCACGTGGCTATCCTTGGCTGACTAGGCTTGCCACTAGACCGTTGACCGGTCAAAATTGAGCCAAAGAACTTAATTAGATTAAAAAAACAATTTTAGGGACCCAATTTGATGCAAAAATTTTACAGGGACCATATTTGATTCCTTTTACAATTTCAAGAACCAAAAGGTTATTTAAGCCTTTGAAGAAACTACACAAAATAACTAAATGAATATGTTGGAAAGTTTTAAAAAGTTCCTCCAAACCTTTTTCCCTATTTTTAAAATTCTCAAACAAGGGAGAATTTAATTTCTCCTCTTTCTTCCATTTCATCTCTCTAAAATCCAATTTGCAAACAAAATTTTATGAAAGAAAAGTGTAGGTTTTGAAATGATTGAGAAAAGAGACACTAAAGTTTGATGAGAGCGTTGTTGGAATAAAATTCAACATATAGGGTCACACATGTAATTATTAAAATGTGTAGCCATTATTTATAGAGTGATCTATTTAAAGTGATCTATTTCGAATAAAGGTTTTAAGGACTAAAGGGTATAATTGTCATGAAATTTTTTGTGCAGAGGCATAAGTGATATTTTAATTTGTTGAGGGGTCAACTTGAAACTATCACAACTTAAGTCTATAAATAAGGCCATGGTGCCCAAATTTCATTGTCATGAAAAAGTCTCTCTTTCCCGCTCTCTTTCCCCCTTCTAGAGAACATCAAGTAACTTCATACATTAAAAATCTGGAAGACCATCCATCCATTTTATGTTGCAATCATTTACAAACAAGGGATTTAGGTACCCTTCCGCTTCTAGTTCTTATTCTGAAGAATTTTTATTTAACTTTTTTTGGTACATCAGAAAGATAAATTGCATCCGCTAGGAATCGACCTCTGAACCTTCACCTACCCAACTCATATGTCCCCAGCTCTCCTATACTTTAATTTTATTTTTTTTTACTTTTTTAAATATTATCTTATCATATCTTTTTGGTACATTATCTTATCTTATAATACTATAAACTATTTTCGAAACAAAAAAATAGTAACTCCTATAGGTGGCATCCTCTCATGCTTTTCCTTCGTTGACTTTATTTCTCTCTCATAAAGCAGAAGATGTTATATTTTATTTTTCTACATTTTTTGGAATTTTGAAATTCATCTTTTTCCTCATTAACATTTCCAAATATTATTTTATCTAATAATTAATAATGAACATAACATCATTCATCTATAACCGATAGTTGTGAGACTAATCTCCTCACAATTAGCACATTAAGCAGTATGAGACTGACTAATAAATTTTTTCCATTCATAATACTTGATATTTGAACCCCCACTGCTTGCTCAAAATACAAAATGTTAAACAACTGTATCTACCACTTTGATTAAACAAATTAATAAAAAATTAAGATTAACATTGAAGAAACGTGATCCCAAAAAAAAAAGAGGAGAGTGTAGGGTTAAAATTTAAATTTATATATTACTAATGATAAAATTATAAAATGAGAAAAAGATACCCATAAGAATATCAAAATATACTAAAAGTACTATTATATCTACTAATCTTTTAAGGGAAGAGAGTGTAAGTTTTGAGATCAAATGTGAGAGGAGTGTAGTTAAAGCTCCTCTTAGACTTAGTTTGAGGGTTTTTGAGGGAGAGAATGATAAAACTTTGAGGAGAAGGGAATGAGAGGGGAAGATAGGAGGCATGAAGGTAAGCCCTCACCTTGTTTGGAAATTTAGAATTTCACAAAAAACTCTAATTCCTCCAAACCCTTTTCCCTTTAAAAAATTCTCAAACAAGGGGGAGTTTTATCTTATAACTAAGCCTCTTTTTTCCTTTCTTTCTCCACAATCCAATTTGCAAACAAAATTTTATGAAGAAGAGTGTAGGTTTTGAAATAATCGAAAAGGATCGGAGACTAATGCTTGATGATGAGAGCATAATTTACTTTTTTTTCCCCTTAACTTCACACTTTCTTTCTTCAATTTTATTTTAGTGGAGTGTACCCTTAACCATTTCTTCTAACCCTGAATTTCATAGGCATATTATATTATTATGAATGATAATTTGAATTAAATCTTTTTATACATTACATGCCCATTGCTTATGTAATCTCTTACATTATATTTTCCGGCATTCATGTATTCGGCATCTTCTTGATAGGGAGAAAGCATCTTCATCTTTTATAGATCCTCCTCGTCTCCATGACTCCATATGTAAATGTAATAGCTATGTAATTTTTTAATATCTACTTGCACGAATCAATTTATAATGCACAATGGCAGTGGTACTGTCTAGCTATCTGCACAAATGGAAGAGGTGAAGCTTCTGGTTTTTGTGGGAAGCCCATTTGTGTGCAGGGTGCACATTGCTCTAAGGTTGAAGGGAGTTGAATACAAATATCTTGAAGAAAACTTGAGCAATAAAAGTTCCATAAAAGTGATCTGCTCTTGAAAAGTAACCCAGTTCACAAGAAGGTTCGTGTGTTTGTTCACAATGAGAAGCCCATAGCAGAGTCCCTTGTGATTGCTGAGTACATTGATTAGACATGGAAAGCAATCCCATTTTGCCTTCTGAACCTTACCAAAGAGCCTTGGCTCGTTTTTGGTCCAAGTTCATAGATGACAAGGTATGTATGAGGAGTAACTAATTCTTTTCTTGCTTTGTATTGATTCTCATATAAGTTTCACATTAACTAAGAGATGATGAAGATAGTCCTTATAAATGGTAGAACAACTTTTTTTATGCTAACTTTTGAGCTAAGTTATGTCTCTTGGATTCTAATAGATTTATCCTAATAGTAATTATTTTAACTAGTGCAATAACCCGTGCGTTGCACGGAATTTTATATTAAATTTTTTTAATAAATAAATTAGTTTTCATATATATATAATTTTTTAATTATAAATAAGTTAATCATATATAAGTCAACCGTGTAATAATAATATATGAAGAGAAAAATTGAATAAATAAATGAAATTATGTTATATACTTCAAACATTTCTAAAAACTTCCTTAAACATTACATTTACAGTACTGGTCTGTTGTTTGCCCGCCTCATCCAATATACAAAGTTTAAGACGCTTTCTTGAGCATTCTTCAAAAAAATGTTGCAATAGCTCACATTGAAACTCATCACCTGAATGGAATTGTCTACTTTGCAGATGATGATAATGTCTACTCAGTGGAGCTCTTTCAACAAATGAGAGAAACACGGTAATTTTAGTTTCCAGGATATTAATTTTGTTTGCTGCGCCTCTTTCTCCTTTTCTTTCACTATAACCACTCTGATGCAAATTTTAGTCAAATATATTTGTATATGTACTGGTAGAAGCTTAGTTACTGGGCCAATTTTATCTACAAGTGCTAAGCCCGATAGAGTCATTGCTGAGTTTATGCTTGTTGGTTATATTTCCTATTTCGAGAGTATTCTATTATTTTAGATGTTGACATGTGTAGGGCTATCCATGTTTCATGGAGATGAGCCTCAAACATAAATTTTTTAATTTTGGTTATGAGAAGACACCCAGAAAATTGACCTTTTCTCTCCATTTGCTTCTGTTCTTTAACTTTCTTGCATTTTCTCTTTTGTTCTTATTTGATGATTTGGTTTGATCAAGATTCTCTGTCCCCAAATAGTTTCTCATTCTCATGAGATTGTGCATGTCAGTTAAAAATCACTCATGTGTAAGGTATATCTATGTTTTTTTTAATTGACATGACATAATTTTATTAGTTGAGATAGGAAATGAGACACCATTTAGAGATAGAAGATCTCGATCCACTTTGGTTTGGTGCTTCCATTGACAGTTGAACCCAATGTTAACTGTAACATTATTAGTGTTGTCGATTGATTTAGTGTCATATTTTAATCTTCAGTCAATTTCTAAGATAAATATTACCCATAGACATTGCTTCTGCATATTGTGAAATGAAGTCAGAATGGAATTTTTTTTCCTTCTATTATAGGATAACCCTTAGCAATCAAGTTTTAATTATCAACCATGTTTAAAGTTCTATGCTGAATGTTTAAGCATTTCATTCCTACAATATTTTTGCTTTTGTTATGGTTTTTTTCATCTCATCAGTTGGAAGATATCCTCATTGATTTGCAGGCGATTCGGAACGTGGACTGTAGCAAGATAGGAAGGAGATAAAAGTACCATTGTCTTGCAAGGGCCAATTTGTAATGGAAGTCAAGTAATTGGATGGCACGAAAATGAATCAGATGAAAATTCTAAAAGATTCCATGCTGAAATGTCAGGTTTTGCCTTCAATAGTACGATACTCTAGGATCCAAAGAAGTGGCACCGTCCCACTCTTGAACCTATTAGGCAGCTTGACTCAGTCGAGGAAAGTTTGTGGGTTAGTAACTTAGTACATCTTAGTCTTTGCTAGTATTAATTTCAGAAATAATGCGCGGTTCAACATTGTTCTATATGGGATTGAAATCCTTGTCCCCACTTGGGGTCCTTCCTTGCATATCATTTTAAACCACGCATTTAAGGTTATAATTGTCATATTCATGCCTACATGTCACAATTTTATTGGTGTGACAAGGAAAGGGACACTGGCGAGAGAGGATCTTCATCCTTATATATGACCTCACGTTATGGCACTCCATCTCTCTTGTTTTTTTTTTTTTTAATACAACAAGAAAAAGGATAATGGCGCGCACATAAAGAACCATCCAACCTGAAATGAAGTTTTGATAAATTGTGAATTTGTTTTTCAATATGCAGGTTAGCACATTGATTGAGCAGGCTGTTGAAGATGAAAGTCAAATGGAAGGCTTAATGAACAACTGCTCTAGTGTTATGGTTTGGCATATTCATATTGAATCATCTTATTCCTCCTATCCTCAGAAATGGACTGCAAAGAACAACCTGGATGCCATTTTTCATCATCCACTTGAGTGAAGTTCTTTGTAAAGAAGTAGGGAGAAGTAAATCTTCATATTTTTCACAAGTTATGAAGGATTCTGCATTGCTCCAATGGCGGCTCAGATATCCGATTCAACGTGACTTATCCCTACAAGTCAATTAATTAATAGTTCATTTTCCCCTAACAGCTTGTATATTATTATTAGAACTAGCCAGTTTGTATTATCCATGGTCCAAAATTGTGGAGCGTGTTTAATTTTGTAGTGTCTATGGCAGAAACCATAGTGTTTCAAGAGGAATTGGCCCGTTGGTACTACTACTAGCAATCACAAAATTCAAACTGCTACATTAAGAATTAAGATGGATCTGTTCATATTCAATCTCATTAAATGAAATAGCACATTAGTTGAAAAATATAATTTGTAAGTTTATGGACCATTCTCAAGTCGAGACCATTTGTGGACACTAAAAGTGTAATTAAGCCTCATTTCATGTAGTAGCAGCTCATTCTCAGCGCCCAGCGGCTATAGGGCTCCGTCCAGCAGCTGGTATCGTCAAGGTGCACACAGACGCGGCGTTGAGTGGGGACAAATTAGCTATAGCTTTGGCCTGGTTGCTCGTGATAAAGATGGTGAAATCCTTGCAGCTCCTACTTCCTATCCCACAGTGGCCATGACAGCAACTATGGCAGAGGCATTAGCTCTAAGGTGGGCGATGATTTTGGCTTTCCAATTGGGTTTCAGGCGAGTCTAGTTCGAGACAGATTCACTACAGCTTTATCAAGCGTGGAAGAAGCGGGAGTGAGATTCGTACTTGGCTATTATAGTTCAGGATTGCTTTAGTTCTTGTCGTTATTTTGATTATGTTGAACTTTCTTTCATTTGTAGAGAAAAAGGGATCCAGAAGAAGGAATCTAGTAGTACACGGACTTGAGAGATTTGTTTAAAAAGAAATTATAATATCATCCTAATTTAGCAGAATTTAATCCAATGAATAAGGGAAATTAACCCAAAAAAAAAATTAATCCACAAGCTAGCCTTAAAAGTTATTAAATATCATATACCTTCAACTAAAAGTAAATGATACTATATGATTATTGTGATAAGACCATCCACAATGGATGGTTGAATCCTTTGTTGAAATGTGTTTAATTGTGTTGAACAGGTTTAGTGGTTTGTTGAAATTGGTTGAAAGGGGAGAGAGAGGGTGATTTTGTTGAAAAAATTAAACATGTGCCCAGACAAGGCGTGTCTGCAGGGGAGAGAGAGAAAAATTTTCAGCCCCTGCCACGTGGCTGCTTCTGGTTGGTCCGTCCGGATTTCGTTTTTCCTTATTTTTTGAACTCAATTATTTCATAAAAAAAAATATTTTCTGAAAAAAAAATTATACCAAAATTCATGATTTTTTTCTCTCTATAAATAGAGACTTGGTTCGTTTGATTTGGACACAGAAAAAAAACCAAGTTTTTTCACTCTCTTATTATCTCTCTCACCATCTTATTTATCTATCTATTAGCATTTGTATTGAAATGGATCCCAACAATCCCAAAAAAAAAACAAATTGTTAAGTGTTTATTGTTTTAATTTAATTTAAATCGATAATTGTAATTTTATGTAATTATAAAAACAAAAATATAAAATTAAATAAAAATTTGAAATAAAAAAATGGTGGGGTAGGGTGAGTGGTGAGTGGTGGGGTAGGGTGTTGAGAGTTAAACAAAACTATTGGAGTGGGTAATTGTTGAAAGTTTGTTGAATTGTATGCACGGTTGGGCATCTAAGTATATTATTAATGTAGGATGGAGAGTATTAGTCAAAGTATTGAAAACAAAATCCAGCCCTTCCCTAAGTAAACAAGAGTATTCTTGTTTTGCAGCACTTGCACCCAAAATGGTCATTGCCGCCAACATACCAAGCCACAAGCCTTTGAATGAAGGAAAACTCCTCCAATTTCTCACAAGCCCAAAATCTAAGGCCCTAAAATTCCTCATAGAGAAAAAGAAAAAGGAGGCGAATCACAATTGAGTAAACGTGCTGTGCTGCTTCCGTCGACGCCTTATCTGTGTCTACCATCGAGGTAAGTCATTTGATCGATCACAATTGTAATTTGTAAACCCTAAACCCAAACAACAATTGCTATTGCTACTGTATCTATCTATCAATCTCACTTTGTGAATTCAATTCAATTCAGATTCAGATTCAAACACTGCATATTGACATGGATCGAGATTTGATAATTGAAATCCTTTTGAGGTTACCGGTGAAGTCTATTGTACGATTCAAGGCTGTGTGCAAGTTATGGAGATCTCTCATATCCGATCCCCTCTTTGCATCATTACATTTTCAACGTGCTGCTCCTTCACTCCTTTTCGCTGACTCTCATGCCATTCGAACCATTGACTTAGAGGGACCGCTTCAATCTCATCGTGTTTCTCAACCAATCAATTGTCACTTTTTGTCTAATTATCATGATTTATCCTTGCCTGACAACCGTATTTCGATTGAAGGTTCGTGTAGAGGCTTTCTGCTAATCACCTGGATTATTAATATTAGTCATCAGCACCCGTGGAATGATAGTCTCTACCTGTGGAATCCATCCACACATGTCCACAAACCAATACCATCATCTCCTGTTGTTGACACCAATGTTTTTAATCATCTATTTGGATTTGGTTACGATTCCTCGACAGATGACTACTTGGTGGTTCGAGTGCCCGTGGCGGACGGTAACCAACCTACTCATTTACCAGATGTGCAGTTTTTCTCATTGAGAGCTAATATGTGGAAATATACTGAGGGTGTTGATTTGCCTCCCTTGACCACTATTGACACTTGTACTGGGTTGCTCTTTAACGAGGCTATTCACTGGGCGGTTAGTAACTGGGTCGATGGTGTTACGACCATGTTTATTATTGCCTTTGATTTAATGGAAAAGAGACTCTTAGAGATACCCATGCCTCATGGTCTTCTTTTCCCTTGGTTTAATTTGTGGGTGCATGGAAGATTTTTAAGTCTATCAATTATGCAGAGAGATGGTACATGTGAAATATGGGTTATGAAGAAATACAAAGTACAGACATCTTGGACCAAGACTGTTCTATCTACGGGGAGCTTTCACTTCCCAATATGCTCTACAAAAGGTGGTGATATTGTTTTAGATTCTGGAACAAAAGTGAAAAAGTATAGTGATGAAGGAGTAGAACAAGAAGAACAACTAGAGTATCCGAACCATTGTGGTTTACTAGATGCATCAGTGCCCATATATACAGAGTCAATGCTTTCACTCCCTGATGTTAGCGACTGAAATCTCCACAAGAGCTTCGATTTGTAAGTAAGCTCCTCAACTTTCACTTTCAATTTGTTAGAAACACATTTATTTCCCTTTTAATATGCCTTCTATTATAGTTGTAATGTTTGTGGAGTTATAGTTCTAGTCGTTAAATATCTGGAGATTCATCCATGCAGTAGGGAGTTTTTTAATGGCTTTTAGAGGCAACTTTGGACTAACAATCCTAACCACAAAGACTCTAATAGTTGCTGTTTTGGTTTGGATTCTAACTTTGTGGAGCCTTACTATGCTGGATGTAGTGAACTCCTTTTCAAAGATGGAAAGACTAATAGTTTCATATAGGTAACAACCATGGCAATATAATGACACAAAACCTATCATTGATTACAATTCTAAGATGACAAGAATAGGATTAGGCTCACTCGAAAATGAAAGTAGGAAAATGGGTGATTTTATGCCTATTGTGATTTTGGTGGAGGGATAGGAGATCCTCTGCAATGAAATTCTAAAACTGAGTTGTTGGAAGCTGTTCTAAAAAACCTTAATTATGGTTGTGGCTTTCGTTATGCTTTCAATTCATTCATTCATTACTACCCACAATGTGAAGAAAGATCCATTTATTATTTGAAAACAAACATATAGACATTTTAAATAGGTTTCTTTTACTAGAACAATGTGTGGAAATGATGTACAAGAACAGTATTTAGACTTTTAATTCTTAATATCAAGTTAAGTTAAGGAATAATTGATCATGAGATGGATTGTCACGAAACTTACTGTAATTCAGAAAAATCAATTTGCTAGAAGTCCATGTTCAGTTTACTAGCTCAAACAGCTGCATATATCATGAGGTCATGATGAGGCTGCTAGATGGCAAAGTAATCTGCAGTGGTAGAAGAAGAATAAATTCAAGGGCATGTAATTTGATCCATTTTTGTGAGGCTCATCTAGGAAATAGTTCATATCACAACTAAGGGCGTATTTGAATAAGAATCTCAAAAGGGTTACAAAATTATGGTTTGATCTCTTACTTTGGTTTCTCGTAATAGCACTTTGACAGATCTTAATATTGATTACTTGGAAATGAATTGGTATCAAATGTTGTTTCATATTGTTGATAGTGATGGAATCTGCTATGTATTTTAAGCTTTAATCTAATGAGAGATTTTTTTAATTATAAGTATATGAAATGTTATGGTACTTATGATCTGAGTTTTTGTTATTGATTTTGACTTTTGAGCAGCAGTTAGTGGGGCTGGTAGCATCATTCACGTATATTGGTGAAGTGATCAATGAAAAATTGGCACAAACAGAAGCTGAAATCCTTCATTGAGGTCCATGGAGAAGAAAGGAAGCCATGGGGAGTCCATTAGGATCTTGACTACAAGGTCAATTGATTTCAAATCATTGGAACAAATGTTTTATTTGCAATTTAATCTCTACCAATAATAGCTCGGTTAATTTATTTGTAATCAGAGTTTTTTTCTACATTCTCATTATATTTTGGATTAATGGTATATTAAACTATTTGTGTGACAACTTTTTTTAATTGTTAGAACATTTATTTATATCAACTCACATATTCAATTCTTGCATACTATACTTTCGTATACCTCACGTTATATGTTAAAAAAGTTCACGGGGACGAACAATTTGCACGTATAAATGAGGATGTTGAGATTTATAGTTGACAAACTTTTAAGTAAGGGGTAACATACGCACAGTCTAGGATTATCTGGAGTTTAATTGCATGTTTCAATTTAAATGGGGAGGAACATTTTTTGTTTTAACATTTTAACAATGACAATATAATGACACAAAACCTATCATTGATTATAATTCTAAGACAACAAGAATCGGTTTAGGCTCACTCGAATATGGAAGTAGGAAATGGGGGGCTGAGATCCTCTCCAGTGAAATCCTCTCAAGTTTTCTCCAATGGACATTTGTGTTTGGACCGCCACAAAATGTTTCCAGCTGCCACAAAGTCTGTCAATTTTTTCAGCAATGAATTTCACTGGAGAGGATCCGGACCCGGAAATGGGTGATTTTGGTGGAGGGATAGGATGTCCATTGCAATGAAATTCTAAAACTGTGTTCTTAGGAGCTGTACTAAGAAACCTTAATATAAATGTGTTTTTTTTGCTTTCATTATGCTCTCAATTGATTCATTGATACCCACAATTTGTGAAGATAGATCCATTTTGTTGAAAACAAACATATATACATTTTAAAAATGTTTTTTTAACTAAAACAATGTGTCGAAATGATGTACAAGAATAATAATTAGATTTCTAATTCTTAATATTAAGTAAAGTTAAGGAATTATTGATAATGAGATGGATTGCCACGAAACTTACTGTTATTCAGAAAAATCAATTTGTCAAAAGTCCATGTTCATTTTACTATCTAAAACAACTGCATATATCATGGGGTCATGATGAGGCCGCTAGATAGCAAAATAATTTGCAGTGTAAGTTTTTGGCTATACTTTTAGGCTTGACTTTTCCTACATCTTCTATTTTTATTTTTATTTTTGTATATCTTTCATACCCGGCCTACTAAATATAATGTTGGAACATATTTAAGCATTTAATTGAATTTAAGAGTATTAAATTATCCTTAACCAGTGTCCTTAGGGCACTCATTAGCAGGATTGTTTCTATAAGTTTGGTTCCTATATTTGTATTGTCCTATGCCTGTATTTATGGATCATAGATATATGTGTCTTGTAATATTTGCTGATTGGGAGCCATTCTTCACTGTAATAAGAGTTGGTATTCTTCTCCATGGCGTGCCTTTTATTTCTCACACCAAGACATCCCTCCCTTGTTTTGCAGCATACACTGAAGATACTGAGTGTGTTGGGCTTGCTCGGCTTGGAAGCGAAGATCAGATGATAGTAGCTGGAACAATGAAGCAGTTGCAGTTGGTTGACTTTGGAGCACCTTTGCATTGCCTTGTCATAACAGGGAAGACCCATCCCTTGGGAACAGAAATGCTGGGTTTTAACAGATGCAGGACTTGGTCATTGGATCTAAAGGACCACTTTAAGTCATAAAAGACTTTTTTTCTTTGTGTTGAAGGAGGGGATTCAGATTGGACACCCCATCACAAAATCTCACACCACCATTTAGATCTCGGAGCGAGATGCGAAATCTTGTGCTAGGGTTGCCAAATCCAACTCTCTTGAATGAGCCTTTATCTTTTGTGAAACTTTTTGCTTGTGAACTAGAGGCGGCTAAAGTTTTTTTTTCTCGAAATAATCCCATCATCGAATTAAGAAGGCATATAGGCCACAATGTCAAGATCTACCAAGTTCTGAGCCACTTCTGGAACCTCCTCAACCCAAACTTGACAACCAAGGTTAGGAGCGTATCTTACAACCAAGGCTAATTGTATGACCCTTACTTGTAACTTGTTGAGTGAAATTTTTGGAGCTTTTGGGCAGAGGTACATTACAACCCAATTTATCTAGAAGGAAGTAACTTACATATCTTTTATACTAACACTGTAGAAACTCAACAAATGAGAACATGTTGCTCATAAACTCTTATTCTTGTATAGTTGTATTTCTAAGTACGTACTATTGAATCTCCCTACTGCGTTCTTTGAAAGGTTCAAACTATTTCTCACACCATTTTCTAGTTATTATGCCATGAACTCTCTTTTCTAAATTAAAATGCAGCTAAATCTCCCTCATGTGGATACACGGTCTGACTTTCAAAGTTGTAACATGAAAAGATGAGTTTAAATATCTATCGATTTACCTTGAATATAAAAGAAGTCACTTTTTAAGTGCTAATGTATCTTCATTTAATTGTGTTACATGTCATTTCATTTTCAAAGTCGCCTTCATGATTCCTATCTAAAGAAAAAGAAGAGATGGTGGAATTTCGGTGGCTAGGATCACTGCACAGTGGAGATGCAACTATTTCAAGCATCACAGCTCCTTATTTTTTTCCCCTTGTATAGCATTTATTCTTTTGTATATATGTTTTATTAATCCTATTTTTATAAAAACTAAGCTGCCTCTGATTCCTTTTTCTATGTCTGAGCTTCTTTGTAGTCCTATTATTGTTTTTTCACAACACAATTCTTGTTTGTGGAAAAATCATACATACATGTACTGAACAAAAAAATAAGCGTAAATGCTTAAATGCTTCATTCACATTCAAAACATTATTTATATATCTCGATAATCTTTACTTTATTTTATAATTGAGACACCTCTGTATCATCTCATTCCACATGCTTTATTCAAATATAGCTAGTAACATATAAATTGTCATGCTGGAAGTTTTATCATGTTGCCACAAACTGATTTTGTCTTCTGGCAATTGATGAGCTGCAATGTGATCTTATCAAAGCAGAATCGAACCTCGGCTAAAGTATCTGGCATAGTAACGGGACACGCAAGTTGAGGAGAAACATTATATGTGGACCGGAGAAGTGACAGAAACCGGTTTAATGACTTCAAAGTGTTTGGTTGAATACTGCTCAATGCCACTCGGATGTCAGAAATGGCTTCAACCCGCCACTTCAGCTTAAGAGTAGTATCAAAATAGTCCCCTTGCTGGAAACTGTCACCGTTTACCATACATGTTCCGTGCTTTTTATACTACGGCGCCCAAAACCGAAATTCATCGTCAGCCGCAAGCATATTTGGCCAATTAACGGCCAGTTGTCCTTTTAAACTAACAGTCTACAAGAATGAAAAAATCAATTAAAAGAAATGGAATCATAACAAGTTTGTGTTGTGGAGAGAGGAGAAGTGAGGTGAGAGAGGCTGCGGCTTCTTGTATATAATTTTTTTTCTTGTATATGAAATTAAGGTTGAGAAATTTTTCAGAGTTTGGGTATTATAAAATTTAAAGTATTAGAATCCAGTTCCAACTTTTTAATATAAGATATTATAAAATGAACAAAAAATATTATTTTTTTGGTCAGCCGAAGAAGCCAACAAAAAAGCAAAATAAACAAAAAAATAATCATAAAAGAAGGTGAAGTCAACAAACAGCTAGCAAACAGAAAATACAAAAGGGATACTCACTTTGGGCTCAAATCTGTTATATTTGTATTGTGGGCACTTGGGCTGGGGATTATAGTGATTTCCAGGCCACAAACCATGTATAGTAAATTTTTTGGTGAAACTTGCTACTTTTCCAGCGTCACATGTATTAACCAAACAGACAGTTGGTGTCCACTGAAGAGACAGCATCAGCATTTGATATGCAACTTGTGCTTCTCCTAGCACAATAAGAGAGAGGATAAAAATCAAGAACAGAAGATTTTTCATGCTGGACTGGTAGATGTGAGAAAACAAGATGAGAAAGTTTCAAAATGAACTGAATGAGATGATGATGACATGAGATGAGAAATGTGGGTATATATAGATTTCAAAGTTTCTTAAACTAAGCTATTACATTAAGTGAGCTTCAGCTACAAGAAATAAACTATTATAAGAATATTTATCTTCCCAACTATTATCTCATACAACTGCTCTTTGCCAATAACATTGTAGTTTACTATTTTTGTTATCACGTGTCATACATAAATACATGAATTTTTAATACTATTCAGTACAAAAAAAAAAGTGGGGTGCATGCGTGATAAACTAAAACTGCTTTATTAGTGTTAGAATTGTAAAATGAACTTTTCCTTGTTTTAATTTTTTGAAACGTGACTATATATACTAATAATAGTACTATATACTAATAATAGTGTTACTAGCGTATGTGATAGTGCGTGCATGGCATGTTAAGAAATGTCATATAATTAATTGTAGCATGTCAAACCGACTTTCCCTTCTAAAAGATGCTAAGTGATGGATCAGAAATAAATTAAGTTCTATCCACCTCATTAATGAAATCAGATAGTTTTTATTTACTTGATAGAAAAAAGTTGCCTCAAAATGATACTAGTATAATGCTCCTACAATAGATTAATGTAACATGCACTGTTCATGTAGTTTACAGTACTACTTAATTGAATTCTATCAAATTTAATTAAAATTAAAAAGGAGAATATGTAATTATTCCCTATGTGGCATATTATAATTGACTGTCAATGCACTAAAAAATAACAGCATTTTGCCGCGGTTAAAACCGCCGCAAAATACGAGTTGAGGCGGCTGGCTGGCATCACAGGTACGAGTGTCGGGAGAGCATCCTGCGACGGCTAAAAAAATCAATCATTAGAATAACTGGCAAACCATGCATTTTGCATTTTCACCAACTCTGTGTCCGGTTCTAACCACCGCAAGATGAATAATGCCATCAAATTCCCTATTCTACTAGAAATCCCCGAAACACTTTTTTTCTTTCTTCAAAATCTACTTACATAAATTCTTTCCTAAGAATTGATTTTGACTAAAATCAATTATTTACAGAATTTCAAACTTAATTAGTATGTCATTGAAGACACAAGACTCACATTTAAGTGGATTCTTGTTTTTTCAATAAGAAATAACCAACTTCAACTTTAATTTCAAATCTCATAGAGAAACAAGAAGTAAATTAACATAATTCCACATCCCAAAGTCCCGATTTTTTTCTTTGTTCCTATTCCACCATTCACCAAAAATGACTAAAATTTACTTCTTGAAGAAGTGGTCAAATGGTGGACATTGTTCACAAAACTCATTCTAAAGAATTTAGTAGCGTTTATGGCAGGAAAACGAATGTTTCAAAATGAATTGGCCGGCCACGTACTACTACTAGAAGTATCATTTACTTGTAGTTACTAAAATCTTAAAACTTGTAACAATTTAGTGATGATTCTGGGAATCATAAAATTCAAACTGTTAGGTTAAGAATGATGGTTCAGTTCATATTCAATCTCATTAAATGAAATAGCTCATTAGTTGAAAACTCATCCAATCTTCACCAAACCACACCATAACTAACTTGGTAGTTGTAGACTTTGCCATGAATTAATTACCAAAAATCCAAACTCTATTCATATCCCACGAAAACAAATTTTATAGTGCCTAACTAAAATTGGTCTAAACAACTTACATAGCGTGTAACATCACTCTCCCTATATTTGGTTTTAGTATGAGGATTATCAATATCTTATTACCAAAATTATGCATTTTTCAGATTCATTTTCAAAAAGTATTGTTCATATGAACAATCATACACTATTTTAAGCAAACATATTAACTCTTCATCAATCTTTCTACCGCTTAATGCACATAGTGGAGTGAAAGATTAGATAAGTAGATTTGTCTATGACTTTATCTCTATTTCTTTAGCTGTTAGCTTACGACATGCACTAACAATGCTTTACATACATTCCATATCTACACGTTTCTCTCTTTTTCCCTCATCAGTCAGTTACTTTACAAGAGTGTTTGAAAAAGAATTGACCCATTGGTAGTTTGGTACTACTACTAGCAATCATAAAATTCAAACTGGTACATTAAGAATTAAGATGAATGTGTTCATATTCAATCTCATTAAATGAAATAGCACATTACTTAAAAACTCATCCAATCTTAGGTAGTGTGTGACACGACTCCTTCTATATTTGTTAGTACGAGGATTATCAATTTCATTACCATCACAATACAATACAATGCACTGAAACTTGTCTATTTTGCTCTATCACTGAGTCTGTCATCATCATCATTCATTCTCATCCATGGAAACCACCAAGCTCTGGAACTCTCCACACTTTCCTTTCTCCACCACCGCCAATGCCAATGCCAATGCCAATGCCAATGCCAGACCCACACACCGCGTTTCTCTCAAACTTCCATTTCCATCAACACCACCACCACCACCACCTTCCCGCCTCCACGTAGCTCCCATTGCGTACTCGCCAACACCACCCAATCGAGACCTTCGAACCCCTCATAGCGGGTAGGTTTTCATTTTATACTGTTCTATTGATTTCAATTCATGAATGAATGAATTGATTGATGATTGTTGTTGTTTAGGTACCATTTTGATGGTTCAGCTCGGAAATTCTTTGAGGGTTGGTACTTCAAGGTGTCGATTCCGGAGCGGAGGCAGAGTTTCTGCTTCATGTATTCGGTGGAGAATCCTGCGTTTCCCAACCCATTGACGCCTTTGGAATTGGTTCAATATGGACCTAGGTTTACTGGTGTTGGGGCTCAGATTCTTGGTGCTGATGATAACTACATTTGCCAATACACTCCACAATCAAACAACTTCTGGGGGAGTAAGCATTTTTTTCACTTTCTTCTTTAAATTGGTAAAAAAATATAACTTGTTTTTATGTGAATTGTAAAATGCCTGATCATGTTCTGTGGATTTGAACTTAAAAGTTGATTTTTTTGAATGTATAGGTAGGCATGAACTCGTATTGGGGAACACTTTCGTGGCGAAACCAAATTCAAAACCTCCAAACAAGGAGGTTCCTCCTCAGGTTTGTATACTAACTGTTGAACTGCTAGTAGCTGTTACCTTTAGAATCCTTTGGAATTTCAGTGTTGATTTTTTTTTTTATTCTTGAGGTGGTTGGTTGTTCAGTTTCAGTTTTTGTGATGTATGTTTGTTGAGTTTTAGGTGATTCTTTTTGGATGGCTTTCATTTTTTTTTTCTTCTTGTTAGAGTTATGCAGTGTGATACTCTCTTTATGTCTTACATTGGTTTTAATTTAAATGCTAGAATTGTGTAGTTTGATACTTCTCACAAGTCCCACATTACATGTTATACATATGCTGTGAGCCTTGTAAACCTTTTCTACATACAAACATCAATAAAACTGGTCTTTCGAGCTGTGGACATAGGTACATACACTGCGTGCCTAGCCACATTATATTGTGTGTCCTTTATCTTCTTGATTCTGAAAGATAAGAGGGTTGTTTGTAATAGGAGAAACTTTATCAGCCCTCGTGAGGGAAGAAACTAGATGACATGAAGTAAGCAGATAGGGAGTTGTTAGATTGACAGAATCTTGGAATTATTAGATTTACATTGGCTAAGAATGTCACGTTCAGCATTGTCAATGAGAAAATTACTTTAAGTTTGATGAAGGTGTTATCTAATATGTAGAAAAATCCATATGCTGCAAACAAAGTACACCTGATGCGCTGATTATTCGATGGGAGTAGATAATTTTGTGACTGATCACATTAATGAGTTCAATACAATTCTGGTTCTGCATTATTAAATACGAAAAGCAGAGGGAGGAGCAGTTAAAAGGGTTAGAATTAGACCCAGGCCAAGGCAGATCAAAGTCCAAAGAGAACGGGAAATCCAAAAATAGGCAAGATATGATTTACTGGAATTATGACAAAAAGGGGTCACCTTAAAAGCCAATGCAAGGAGCCAAATAAGAGTAATAAACATAAGAAGCAGAAAAGTGATGAAAGTGAAAATGTTGCAACTAATGAAACTGCAATGTATTAAATTGTAACTTTTGACAGTCTGGTTGACTCATTGATTTTGGACTTGGTGTGTCATTCTGCACTATACCTTATTCTCATTATATCTTTGGAAAGTTTGGGAAGGTTCACCTCCAAGTCTTATAATATCATTGTAAGAGGTGATGTTGGCATTAGTACCTGTAGTGGAACCCAATGGACATAGCACAATGTCATATACATTATTTCTTTACATATAAATATGATATTTGTAGACCAGTTAGATTACATGACTGGTTATAACTTAGAGTGGGCTTCAGGAAACAAGTCTTATTCTTTGTTTCTGCTTATATATGCTTCCTATTTGTTCATTTTGTGTAGGAATTTAATAATAGAGTGCTGGAAGGTTTTCAAGTCACTCCCCTTTGGAATCAAGGTTTCATTTGCGATGATGGAAGGTGGAAGTTAGATTGCTTTTTAAGTATTGGATTCTCTGGTTAATTTTTTTTCTTACTTGACAGTTGACACAAATTTTAATTATAGGTCAAATTATGTAGAAACAGTAAAGACGGCTCGTTGGGAATATAGTACACGCCCTGTATATGGATGGGGTGATGTTGGGTCCACACAGAAGTCTACTGCTGGCTGGCTTGCAGCTTTTCCTGTTTTTGAGCCACATTGGCAAATATGCATGGGTGGTGGATTGTCAACAGGCATGTGCTAGTTGTTCAGCTATTCGCTATTCAATCTTTTATTTATATCATGGTCTTGAATCCTACATTTACTTTTATTTCTGAACTGAAACATAATAATTTTCTTTGAACAATTATTTTGAATCTATCACGGCACTGACGGCAGTATACTACTAATGTATTTTGCCGATTGACATTTAGAGCCAGTTTGGATAAACTTCTTAATAAGCATTTATGGAGAAAGAAATTTAGAATGATCTTACAGTAACTGAGTCAAACCCAACTTTTGCACCTTAAGTTTTCAGAAACTCCTTCATTTAACCTCCATGAGACCTGCCTCTAACTTTGTAAGGTTTTTTTTTTTCGTAAATTAAGAACCAATTACTTATTTTAGTAAAAAAGTTCCCATAAACTAGAAGCTTTCCAAACTGGGCCTTAATGCATATTTGGAAACCCAACTTGTTTTCATGTTAAATGAGAATTGCTTCTGATTGACGTGTAGAGCACAAATTTCTCTTTCTTGCTTCTACTTGGGAGAATTGATTTTGAATAAATGTAAAACTGATCCCAACAAGCTATTAGTCACCTGCTACCTACAAAATATTACACGTCGATAATAGTCATGCTGAAAGGATATATAATCATTTCTAGAACCATGGGGTGAATCAGGAAGGGGGGAGTATAATGCTATTTACACTTACAATGTCAATTTTGGACTAAGATTGGATTACTAGGCTCATATTTTGGTGAAGTACTTTTATGCTTTAAGAAGTAATCACTTGCTTGCACCTTGCAGTATTTATGTTCTCTTTCATTTTTCTTATATTAATATTGAATCTCAGGTTGGATAGAGTGGGATGGCGAGAGGATTGAGTTTGAAAATGCCCCATCTTATTCAGAAAAGAACTGGGGCGGAGGATTCCCAAGAAAGTGGTTTTGGGTAAGTAATATTTTTATTCATGAAAGTATATCTTCTAAAGTTCATTAGCACATCAATTCCCTAGTTTGCTATGAATCTTAAGCCGTTGCTGATTGTATGCAATCAATTGCAAACCTTGTCTATTGAAAATTATGGTTAGAATGTTTTATTTCTTCAGCATTATGTTTTATACTTCTAGAAAAATCAATTGTCTGTTAACAAGCTATAGACAGCAAGCACATAAATCATGCTTCATTAGGCCTTGGAGACTGCAGGAGATGGAGTCCTTTTGTATTGTTATGTTGACATTCAATTATTCTCACCTTTGTTTGGATCAGTGTCTGTGCTTTTATATTTTTATGCATCTCAAATTGTTAATGTTTCATGCAGGTTCAATGTAATGTTTTTGAAGGTGAGGGTGCTAGTGGAGAAATTGCACTTACAGCTGCTGGTGGATTGAGGCAAATTCCTGGGATAACCGAGACCTTCGAAAATGCTGCACTGGTACCTTCATAAAGCATTTGGCTATAAATTTGATTCATTTCATAAATTTATTACACCAGGAAATAAATTTAAGACTACCTCTGAAATAAATGGTGCTAGTCACGGAAACATTTGTCCGCTGCTTAAAATCATGAGTGATGAAAAGAGTGATGTTAATATTTTGTATGAAGTGGTTTAATTAGATTGGTATTTCTTCTGAAATGTTCTAATTTGTATATCTAATGGTAGATGGTGCTTTCTTTCGTTTCACGGTGTGGTTATAAAATAAAAAAAGAATTTATGTTCTTCTTGTAAGATTTTTAGGGGTCTATTTGCCATCTTCTTTTGTTCACTGCATGCCATTAATCGTCCTCCTCTTGTTGTTATTATTATTATGATTGACTTTTCTTAATTTTTCTAATCGTTAACTGGGAAGTCACTCCTTGGGGTTATTGGTTTATGTCTGCAGACAATGGCAGTTATCTGGTAATTATATCTTTCTAATCACATTTTGTTTTTGCTGGTGGTCAAAAGCAATATTGCATACACACACGTGTTGTGGGTGGGGCATTGTAGTTTTTCATCTCATTTGAACTTATTACTTATCAATATATAAACTATGGAGGCCTATTTGTTTTTAGAAAAAGTTTTAGTTTTCATTTCCAGTTTTTACTTTTAACTACTTTTTCTCACTTTGTTTCAAATTTCCTCAACAAAACTGAAAAAAAGAAAATGGAAACAAAGTGAAATTTTTATAATTAAAATTAAGAGTATGAAATAAAAATAGAAATAGAACCCAAACAAATCCTAAATTTATGCTTTCTGCAACTTAGTTGAACTTCTCAATCCAGGAGAAAAATAATAATTTGATGGGACTTCTTTTGGCAAATGACATGACACATGAGTGTGTTTGTATTTACGTTCAAGTTGGTCAAAAACTCATTCACTCCAACGACGCAAGAGACATGACACATTTAAACTGCCTTGTAATGTACGCTAACAGAAATCCGAGCACACTATTGTGGCAGGTTGAATTAGAAGCAAAAACAGATGATCCTGGTACTCCATTGCGTGCGCCAACATCAGAAGCAGGCCTTTCACAAGCTTGTAAAGACACATGTTTCGGAGTTCTAACATTGAAAATATGGGAACGAAGATATGATGGCAGCAAGGGGAAGGTGACTTGTTATTTGCACACATAAATTGTTCTTAGATTCAATGTTTGATGGAACATGTTAATGAAATGTTTGGTAAATGGCAGATCATATTGGACGTTTCAAGTGACATGGATGCTCTAGAAGTTGGAAGAGGTCCATGGTTTAGCACTTGGAAAGGCAAGACGACAATGCCACCAGTCATTGGCCCTGCTCTTGGATTACCGGTAGATCTAGATGGCATTTTTAATGCTGTTCCTCTGTTTAAACCACCTGGTTTGTGATCAATTGGTTTATATCTTTCTTTCAGTTTGATTTGAAGTTTGTATAAACTCTCTCTTATAGCATGTTTGGTTTCATGGGTGGAATGATCCATAATCACCTCTAGTTAGAAGCCATAAGTTTTAGTAGTTTGTAAGTAATCATATATAAATTATGTCAACTTGTGAAGCCAAACAGCCATTTAGTGAAGGCAGGTATTCAGAGAAAGGTTCAATGTTTATATATAGAAAGATCAAAATGAAAAGAATTATCTGTTTACAATAAGTTTTATTAATATAAAAGATCAAAAATTAAGAAGAAAAAAAAAATAAAATTAAGAAAATAATAATAATAATAAGTCCCTTAACAAGAGGTTATCTAACTCAGCGTCTGAAGAATCAAAACACTCGAACTCTAGACAACGCACCACATGTACCAAGCTTCATGAGCACGTTCACTGCAATGTTGCAACCCCCGTCGGATCCTGTTAGTGACAATTGTTCAACCCATGGTCGGTAATGTCAGAATATCAAGCCTTTGATCAACACAGTCAACCTTCCTTCTGGACAACCTTCCTTGTATATAAAATTTTAACAGTGTCTATGATAAAAAAGTCCCTCAGATATTTATTTAATCATAAATAGTTGTTAAAATTTATAATTTTTTATAGCCATAAATTAAACAATAGAAGTAAGTAATACAACTCGTGCGACACATGGTGCAAATATAATAAACATGGGTCGCATCGCCTTTGAAAATACGGTATCACCCATAAGATTCGGTCAATAGAAAACTCCTCAAAAAAAATTGGTTCATTTAGTATATAGTATTTGGGATTTGGGAATGATTTATATCTCATCCCACATGGCATTAAGGAATCTAAACGTGTTTGGAATGAGTTAAATTAAAATGTGATTATATGGCTTTATTTTACTTTAGTCCACACCAGCAGAGACAACAATTGCAGCTTATGCTTTGGATTAGTAGAAGCTGATCTCCTTGAACATCTAATCCTTATTGAGAGAAATCTATTTACTTAATGTGATTTTTAAACCTTAAGAGGATTAGACTCATAACTAACTTTGTATTGTAGTTACCTAATTGGATATAGTATTTTACCGATTGAAATTTGATTCAAATTCATATCTTTTGTTATATAAGGATATATAAAATTATTGTACTATAGATTTATCCAGCTGTGTTTCAAGTAGGCCACATGTTTCACGAAATAAATAATGAGAGAGAGAGGGGTTCCACCATATCATCACTTTTGAGCTAACTCGATCCACATTTGATGATCTCTTGGTCAATGATCTAAAATGGTCTTTGCAATTGAATTAATTTGCTAAAACTTCGGGTAAAAAATGTAATATTTTATATATCACCTAAAGTTTTGGTCCTTAATGGCATGTGATATATTTAACATGAGATGAAATGTAATGGTTAGTTAATGAGTTTTGATTCGTTTACCATATCATTTTTACAGCAAATATCTGCATTTCGTGGTGATTTATGACCGTCACAAACTACAATTAACCGGTGTACACGAATTGTTTTTTAATTATTATATCAAAAGGATGGTGCGTTGTATCCAATTATATGCAGACCCTTTTTTTTTGTATAAATTCCAACCAGCAATAGGTCCTCCATTTCTCAAGTCCCCACCTCCCTCCCTCTCTCCCTCTTCCTCTCCCTCTCTGTTGGGCGTGTTGTGTGTTTGGGTGGATAAAGATGGTAGGTGGTAGGAGAATCTTGTCCATGTTTCTTGTGGCATTTATGTGGATTAATGCCCAATATGCATTTGTAAGTTGTACTTTGACACCACAAGTGCAAAGAAAAATTGCTAGAGCCAATCAAAAGGGACCTTATCTTGGTTTGATCATACCAAATACTTTTGAACTAGACCCTCTTCTTCAGAATTCAGACTACACTCCAAGTAAACTCACCATAGACTTTGCTGGTAAGTGCCCTGTAATTTGACTATATTATTAATACACTTATGATTATAATTATGATGTTTAATGTATATGTTTTTTGGTACGAAAAAAGCTATTACATCAATTATTGATACTTTCCATTTTTTACAATTTTTTAATGAAGGAAGGAGATTTCGATTTGGAGCCATTGGCCACAAGCCTGTTATACTGGTCATGACAGGAATGGGCATGGTACACTTTTCTAATTTTTTAATTTTAGGCTATGATTAGACTCGTTAGTACAAACGCATTTTAATACTCTTGTTGTGAGGAAACATTTCTTATGGACTGTGATTAAAATTCGTTCTAGTTACACAAACTTTGTTGTACACAATCTTTGGATTCACTTTTAATCTTTTCAGAATCACTTCTATTTTCATAAATTTATAGTTGGGGGTTATTAATTAATGATTGGAATATTTTTGGAAACATAAAGATAAATGCAGGTGTAACTACTCAGCTTCTATTAAGCTTTTTCACAGTTGAAGGAGTGGTGCACTACGGTGTTGCTGGAAATGCAAACACATCCTTGCATATTGGAGATGTAGCCATTCCTCAATATTGGGCTCATTTAGCACTTTGGAGTTGGCAGGTATTTAGATTACCAAAATTCTAATAGTATTTTTTTGCTCAATTGCACTTTGTGTCCATCTATCACGATTGTACAATTTGGATTGCTGAGGTTTACAACAGACGATTTTGGTTCTGTAGTTTTTTGACTGGTTATTTGTATTGTGCAGAGGTATGGGCAAGGGCCTAATGATTCGTTACCCTTTGACTTCACAAAGGAAGTAGGATACTTAGAATTTGCCAATTTCACCTCAAACTCATCTTCAAGTGTTGACAGTGATAACCTACTCAACAATATCTGGTACGAACCAGAAGAAGTTTTTCCAGTTGATGGCATTCCAGAAGAAACCAAATATGCTCTTTGGGTCCCTGTAGATTCCAAGTACTACCACATTGCTAAAAAACTCAAGGCAAGTTAGAGAAACTTTACCATCTACTCATAAATCATATTTTTACTATTAATATTTAGTATACATTGCTTATAATTTATATCTTATGTGCTAAAATTAATTTACAATAACTTTTTTTTGAACTTTTGAACAAGACTTTTCTTGATGGATGGTACATATATCATTTAAATTATTCTGATATTTAGTAAGGTTATAACTTTGTCTTCTTCTGGAAATGAAATTGTTTGGTGCTCCTTGCCTCCGGTGGTGGTGTGTGGCTTTGATTGGCTTAGCTTGTGAGATAAAGCAGCATTAAAACGACATGTTGTGCACCTGTAGATGATAATATAACGCTCCAGTCAGTGTGAGAGTAAGAGAGTGTCAAAGTTTTGCATAATGAACAAAGTGTTGTGTAAATGAACGACTATATCTGGGTCTATAAGCTCAGAGTCTATATTAGCTGTTTTTACAAGTCGTTGAGAAGCCTCATAAATAGTCTTCAGAGAGCAAGGTTGCACATGGGCCACCTTGCTTATTTATTAATAGGGTTGTCGTGCGACCAATCAACCTTAGCTAGGATGAGATATTTCTTAATTAAGTCATCTAGTCCGTTCGTACAACACTCACTCATTTTTTGTGTCTTTGAACTAGTTGAGACATCATTGGGCCTTTTAGGCCAACTGAGACACTTTGTCTTTTACTACTAGTGAAACCCAAAAAGATTTGAAGTCATGATTTAGCAAGATGGTGTTGTGTTAACTACTCAATTACTTTTATGGTATAAACATGTGGTTAATTAAGTTTTGTGATGTGTTCAGGGGTTGAAGCTAAAGGCGTGCATAAACTCAACGACATGCTTGTCCACAATACCAAAGGTGGAACTTGTTGATAGAGGAACAAGTGCGAGCATCTACCTAGACAATGTAGCATACCGAACCTTCCTCTACAACAAATTCCATGTGAGCCCAGTGGACATGGAAAGTGCATCAGTGGCCCTTATATGTTTGCAACAAAGAGTACCATTCATTGTTTTCAGGGCTCTCTCCGACTTGGCCGGTGGCGGCTCTGCCCAGTCTAATGAAGCTGATACTTTCGCATCACTCGCTGCCACTAACTCTGTCAAGGTGGTTGCTGAGTTTGTTAAGCTCTTGTCACTCCACCGCAAGAGGTGGAACATGTTATAGCAAGTTATCATAAATTAATTTTTTTTCTGTTTAAATAATGAGTGATTGTTTCCGGTTTGATAAAAGTTTCACATTTGATTATTATCTATGAAAATAGTTTCAAGGACAGCTAACCCTACAAGAATATGAATTTTTCCATGACTAGAAATACTTTTTAAATTGCAATAAAAGATAGCAGTTGTTTG
Organism: Lotus japonicus; assembly: GCF_012489685.1. Lineage (NCBI taxonomy): Eukaryota > Viridiplantae > Streptophyta > Magnoliopsida > Fabales > Fabaceae > Lotus > Lotus japonicus. The sequence continues at coordinate 89,661,604 of NC_080041.1, read as the reverse complement.
AAATATAAATAAGTTACACTTGAAAATGCCACTTTGAGTATGCCTGGGAAAAACTGACTAACTGATAAATTAGTTGTAACTATTTTTTAAGGCTGAAAGGACATATAGAAGATTAGTAAGTTCTTGAGTACACTTCACTCAAGTAGGCAATATAAGAAAGGAAATTAATCTTTGTCAATTACAGCTCATAGCACATTTGACCTGATGTGCACTTGCTTTGGCAAGAAATCTGCAAACTGATTCGTTAGCCTCTTGAGCATAATGAAGATTTTCCAAGGTTTTGCAAAATTGTTATTCACCTACTCAACTGCCAAAGTAGAATCGCTTTCGGTCACAATATTTCTAAGGCTAAATTAATGGAAGAAAAGGAGAGCATTTTGGATGGCGAAGATTTCAGCTTCATAAACTCATGCATGCTCAACTGGTTTTTGAGAAGCACCTAACACTTCTCCCTTCCCATTTCTCAATACTTCTCATCCCACTAAGTCCTCAAAAGCGTGCATAAGGTTCCAATGTGTTTGCATCAACCTTGTAGCCACACAATACTGATTTTGGATAGTTTAATTTCAACCTGGATACAACAAAAAGCCTTCCTGAGCATCCAACATCACCTATACTTGAATTTAACCTGCTTCACGGAAAATGAGTGTATCATCTGAGAACGATAACGAATTTACAATCTTAATCCCTTTAAAATTGTCATCTAACAACAAGTTGTTCACCCTAAACCACGGGAGTCCCAAGATCAGAGCGTAAAGTCCAAGCTTAGGTCATGATTAACGTTAGAGTGAATATGATGTTCCCCTTTGCCCTTGATGGAAGGGGTCTCGAGAAGAAAGGGCTTTTGAACAGGTATTTGTAATCAAAAGTCTTGCTCACACTATCGGTCGGGTCATCATATCGTGAAGACGCAGGAGGGACACAACCCTTCAAGCTCTCAAGCGTGTTTGCTTGTTGGGCTTATGAGTGATCATATGTGACCAGGTCATCATATCGTGATGACTCGGGAGGGACATAATTGATTCAGCATGCACGAAAGACCATTAGAACAAAGATTGAACAATAATGGAGAGAGGGGGTTCCCTTGGCTGAGTCCTTTTTCAGCCAGGAAAAAATAAGTAGTAGTTTCATTAACTAGGACAGCCAAGGAAGAAATACAACTACAAGTCTTTTGTCTATAAATTTTTTCTTTCCTCATAATATATGCAATATTCCTCTAATGATGAGATTTTATATCAATATTTACTCATCTTATTTACTTATTGCACCAAGCATAAGTTCCTTATTGACAAGAAATAGAATTATAATAAAGCCTACTAGGTTAAAACTTCCAAAGATGTATTAGATATACTGCAGAAGTAGAGCAAATAACAGAAACATTAATTCACCTAGCAAATTAACTTACAGGGAGCATGAGTAAAGTTGATAAACGTTTTTTTACAATATCATGAATACACGAAACAACTGTTCATTTCTTAATATTAAGAGTATAAGATGTGAATCTAGTACAATCACCAATCTAGTTACCAATCATATCCAGATACTACTTTCATTCTGGGCCTACTCTGTCATGTATCAAATAGGAACTTAGAAAATCTCAAGAACATCATCACCTGTATCTAAGATTTTACTTTCCTCTTTCCTTACAAGGACCATAAGATTTATTACAGTGAAGAAAATATACAAAATTTACAATGCTCAAAGCACAAATGAAGCCATAATAGTAGTCATAGTGACCCTTGTTTATGTTGCTTGATAGCCAAATTTCATTTCCCCTGCCTCCAGTAACAGAATCAACAGCACTCAGAACAAAACTTGCTACCAAACTTCCCACTGACATCCCAAGTCCACCAAGAGTGGAAGCCACACTAGACATAGATTGAGGAAGCTCAGTGAGAAAAAACTCATTCTGTCCGATCACATTCGCTGCCTCAGCCAATCCATCGAGGATTTCACGCGGCAAGAGCCACATAGCAGACATGTTCACCACAGCCTGAGGTTGTTATGAGTAGCCTTGCTCAATAGCTATTTTGCGTCTAACGCTCTCAACAACGGCTACTGATGCAACTGATATGCAGCTAGAAAAACGACCTACCCCCATTTTCTGTTTCGCGCCTAGGAGTGTTTGGCACACTTTTAAGTATTTAAAGTTAAAATCATAAATGTTGCAAAGGAAGCTGCAGGAACTTGAAAATTTGAAGTAATGTGGCGGTCCATAGAGGATGCCTGTAGTACCAGAAATGAACCCTGACTGACATTAACTGTTAACATGATTCCTGTTGTCCAGATTGGGATTATCTTTAGAAGTGCCTTGAGGTCTTCCACTTGATCTACTGTAGGGGATTTCCAATTATGCATGCTTTGTTGAGAAACCTAGGCAATAAAGTTTCATCTTAAGCCTCTGCTCTTGATTTATAACAAGAACACTTCACAGTATATAATCCAAGTTTTAATGAACTAGAAATGAAATATGGCATATCTATGCATAGATTTTCAATTCATTGCTAACATATTCATGACTATTAGCTAACAACCAGTATGTTCATACAAAGACCTGAGCTAACCCACTTAGGATGTTCCTTTTAACTTCCAGCATTACATAAAATGGAGTTGCTAAGAAAAATGAGACAGTGGCTATAAACATTATCATAACATGAACTCCGAATCCCACTTTGGCTTCTTTCTCTCTTCCCTTCTCTTCTTCCTCCCAACCCCTATTTCCCTCTACTATCGACGGTTGCGACGACGACGTCTGCGGCCACATCGTTCCCTTCCCCGATGAACACGCCTCGTCGCCCACCAGAAACCTCTGTCACAGCGGTGATCTAGGCCCCACAGATCGAAGGAACTCGCCGTTACCCGATTCCACTGTAGGAGCACGATTGTTGTGAATTTAACTACTGAAATTGTTTGATTTGAATAATGTTTCTTCTTCATCCTTATTGCTAATTCATCTAACTTTTTGTTTTGTGAGATTGTACTGAGATTTTGCCTCAGAATGGAAAATCTAAGTGTGTGTGTGAGTCAGTGAGTGTACAATTACATGCTTCATTGCTCTAATCGATTTACTTGTGCCCCACCCCATGAAACCTCTTTTTGTAGTAGTTATTTGAATACTGGAAGGGTCCTTACTTCGAAGTTGATGGGAACCTCTCTTGTTTGATAACATGGTATTGGATGATTTAGATTTTCCATTGTTCATAAATATGTGGAGTGAAATTGTTTGCCTCATTTTTCTTGTGTATTTTAACTGCAAACTCTTCATCTTCTGCTGATGGCCATTGGGATTGTCCTCTTAAGTGGTGAAGATAGAACTAGTTTGAGTGAGGAATCCTGAAATATGATAAAATATAACATAATAGAACTAGTCCATTATTAAGGTTTGTCTGTTTAGGGTTCTTTTATTTTGTTTCTAATTTAAGTTTCTTTAAATTTATTTGGTTTTTAACATGGCGTTCTCTTATTTCGGTGCCAACTGATGAGTCTTTCTCCATTAATGTTTCAAATGCTTTAATGTTTTAGTTGGATTACTTTGTCACACCACATGTAGATGGTCATGTCATAACAGAAAAGCAAATTTGTTCATCACTTATTCTGATCATCAATGTAATCATTCTATTCAGGTAGAGCAAGACATGTAGATAATCAATTTTTAAGGTATCAACTGGTTATCTCCATTTGTTCAGAAGCATAAAGGAATTAACTTATGTTCCTTGGATGTTAATGGTGAGTAATTTCTCTATCTGTAACTTAAATGCTTCCAAACTTCTACAAGTGCAATCTGCCTAGCTGAAGTGATATAACACATTCATGGAGAACATATACCATGCTAATCATAAATGTAATTTCATTTCAGTTAACGGCTAAATATCTACACAGAAGTTTAGTTACATTGCATGCATACATGAATTCTGATTTGGTTTAAGAAATAAGAACTAATATCAGTCTAATGTCAGCCTCTATTTTCCATCTAGCTAGATATTATGATTTAAATAATTTTGATACAAGTTGTTTTATGCATACATGAGTTCTGATTTGATTTGTGGCAGATTGAGTGTTTGGTCCACAGACAAATAATGGTATGAAATGAGATTATCTGGATTCAAGACTATATCGCCTATAGTAGTTTCAGATAGGGTACCAATAATTGAATCATTTTATTGTTGTGATGAATGGTGCTTTAGATTCAAATATTTTGAATAATTGGATTGCAATGGTTAATTTATTGCCGCTTAATGGTTAGCTTTAAAGTGACTGATGGAGTTAGTTGAGTTTGGAAGCTAACATGATAATAATTGTAGGAACTGTGTTTGCCTACGGAAGTACGATGTGACGAGTAGTGGAAAGACACATATTTCCAAAGCAACCTATGAGGTTGTAAGTTTTTGCATTCTTCGTCTCTCTTCATATCCTTGCTTTCTCTTCACTGATTGGCCCGTTGATTTCAAATGTTTCTCTTCACTGGGGTTTGCATGCAGGTTACGAGTATTCAAGGTTGAGCTGACTTTGTTGGATTCGATCCTTTAGATCTTCTTTTCTCTATAGTTGAATTATGGAAAAAGGTTGAGCTGATTAAGTTCATGCTTTCTTATTACTAGTTTGTGTCTTCTTATTAACAATGGTATATACCTGTTTTGCAACTAGGGGATGCAGTTTTATTATTAGTTTATATTACATACCACTGCCTCCAGGGTTATAACCATGATTTTTATGGTTTTCTTCTAATTAGTTACTTTTTTTCTAATTTTTTCTAATGTGTTTACACTGACTATCTTTTTTATCAGAAGCAGAAAGGGTTCTTGGTGAACTATTTGGTCATAATTTTCAGGTAATAGATTCTTACATTTTTCATGATTACCCAACCTGTTGCTATCGTTAATATAATGAAGGCTACAATATTAGAATGCAACATCGCATTAACTACTTAATTTCTTGAATTTCTATTGAAGAGACATAGGATAATTGGGATGGTGTTCTGATCCTCCTTTGCCTCCATGTGCAGCGTAGCTAAAATGATAAGTACCTTAGGTATTGGCAAAGGAAGCCAGAAACAGAGCTTACTATGGGAAATTAAATGATTGCCTTTTCTTTTTTGCAAGCTCCCTTGGGAAGCTGCCAAAGCACTATTATTTGCTGAAACTATCCAAATGCGCATTATGACTAATACTACTTCATAATTGCAGATTTTGATTGCTTTTGCCCCTCAAAGTTCCTGCATTAAGGTTAGACTATTAAATATGCTTCACTGGTTGATGGTTGGTTGAATTGTGGTTTAACAAGAGTTATAGTCTTGAAACAATATTCATTTGTTAGCTTGTCAACTGTAGGTGTTCTATTTGTTGAGGACCAGTTCGCTCATTACTAATTTGAAATCTGAAAACAAATTCTAATTTTGAAATATCAAAAGAAATATATTTCTTCTGCTATATTTATTCAACTGTAACTTGGCTTGCAAGAGTTTCTTCTGGAAAAGCTGGTACCATAGCCTATTACATTGAATGACAGGTTCCATTTACCTTATTGGGAGCAATTTGATGGATAAGTCTGGAAGAAGACTTCTTATAACCGTAAATATATTTTCAAGAACTCATTTATAAATGCCCTATAAAAGAAAAATGATTAAGAACTTATATGTTTAGCAAAGTTCTTGTATATATGCAGGTTTCCCTAAGTGGACATTCGTGGACAGCTTTATTATCGAAATTCACCTTCTTGACATCATGAATCAGAATCAAGGCTCATTGCTTGAGTGGGTGCCAACATTAGCAATTGCTGCTGTGTTGGTGAGCTGATAGCGCACAATTATACAGTCGTTTTATAGTTGATAGTTTAACTATACAGTCTTTAAATTCCAGTTTGACTTGAAATTCTTTGATCTTTTTCTTTCTTGTAATCATAATGTATAACAGCATTTTCTATTGGGTTGGGGGTTGCTCCCTGGATGATAATGTCTTGAGGTATGCATCATTTGACACCAAAATTGCATTGGTATGTAGCTAGACTCTTCTGGCATATCTGTATTATTAAATAAAAGCTAGTAAAATTTGAAATGATAGCTATCAGTATATGTTTTTGAAGTGGTCTTTATCAAGAGATGTAACATGTTGAATTACTACTGGTTTGCCCACCGTCTAAATAATAACTTGATAAATGTATGATCAGTGAGAATAATTTTCAATGTGTTGTTTTCACTGCACTGAAGTTTTAATGTAAATTTGATTATGCATTAGTTTAGCGCTTCTGTGTATTTTAGCGTCCAAGTGCATTTGATTACATCATTTTTATTTCAAAGCCACTTGGATTGTGCTTGTGCCTAGTGATGAAAGATTTGAATGGCTTGCAAAAGGTCTATGGTAAATAGTGTTTTTGGCAGCTACGAAAGCAATTTCTGGCGGTCTATAATCGACACTAAGTGTTTTCTAACGAGTAATTGTAAAATATAAAAATGTTTTAGGGCAATAAGAAAGGCCGCAAGAAATTGCCGCTACAACGAAATTATTTTCCCCAGCCATTCGAGAAGCCTTTATCGGCGGCCGAAATAAGCGCTGGCAAATCTTTTACCGACTCCCGATACACCAGACAAAACCCATGTGCTGGTAAAAGTCATAGCGGCCATTTTTATTGCCGGTAAAAGCGATATAAATTGCCACTAAATACGCGTTTTGTTGTAGTGCACAGACACAACAACATAGTACCAGCTGAGGTAGCCTTCTTTGATTCCTGCATCTTTGTCCCTTTTACTTGGTCTACACCAAAGGCTAAGGAAGATGATCTTATGCCTCCCGCTCCAATGGACATTAGGGCAAAAGAAGAATGCAAGATCAAAAGTTGTATAGTTGTAGGGGAACTGCAACTGTTGGCAAATTGGTTACACATTGGCCTTGATGTTGGAAATAGAGTTGTTAGCCATAGAAGAACCATTCCATGCACAATCCCAGCTACAATACTTCCACCCTCCGATCCTCCACCAATCACACCATCGTCCAGCCCATCATCGGTACTTGATTCTGTCATATTTTTCTGCTCACGGGTTCTGCCTCCTCCTACACCTTTCCATCGGGGAGCAAAATATTTTTCGCTATCTGCTCTAAGCCAAGGTCCAAAAGGGGTCATAGCATCATTCCCCTCCGCCTCACTCACGCTGCACATGGTCAAGCCTCCCACAACGGTAACATAAGTTAATTAACTTTTCATATTTGAACTTGACCTTCACCGGATCTCCCTTAGCTGGTGCAATCATCTGCCCTCTTCGTAAATGAGTTTCAACCTTCACCCATGCTCGAATCCTGAAATAAGAGTCATAGCGGCTCGCATCCGACTTATATAGATTTTTTTTTGGTACATACCGACTTATATAGATTTGAATACAGATACTGTATTAATGATTTCAAATAAATAAATATTTTAAATAATAATTTATATTCGGTTGATATCTATTATGTTTTTATTTCATTTAAAAAAATATTATGTTTTTTTTTGAAAAAAGTTATAATAAAAAAAAGAGATATTGTAAAAATTTATAAGTGTATGCAATGGGTTGGTATCCATAAATGAGGGAAGATTTTCAAAAAAATGAATTGCAATCGGTTGGTATCCATAAGAATTGATTGATAAAAATGATTTAAAAATTGTGGAATATGGCTCATGTATCGTTCCTATCTGAATGGAAATGAATTTAATGAGGGGAGATAGTGGGAGAGAGAAAATAAAAAGAAAAGTTGGTGGGAGAAAGAAGAGGAGGAAAGAAATCAGAGGACAGAATTAACGAGGAAGTTGGGGGAGAGAGAGAAAAAGAAGGAAACTCATATGATTGGGGAATTGAGTTTGGTGCCCCACCCCTTAGGCTTTGCACCCCACTTTATTAAATACGGAATTTAAAGTTCCGTATCAATACGGAAAATAAAATTCCGTATCTGTTTTAGTATATAATGAGTGGTTGAAAATGTGACACGCATGCTTAAATACAGTACGGAATTTTAAGTTCCGTATTCAATAGGGAGAATACGGAATTTTAAATTCCGTATTTGATAAAGTGGGTGCCAAGCCCCATAGGTGGGGTGCCAAACCCAACTCCCATATGATTGGTGTATTTAGGAGGTGAATTGAAGAGGAAAAATTAAAACAATGAGTAATGATATATACACACCTCTTTATTTATACACTTCATTTTCACCTATTTTTATTTCTAACTCTCTCCTCTTATCATCTATCACATCTTATATTTTCTCTCTCTTGCTTTTTCTTTTCTTCTTATCTCTCTCCTCCTCCACTTCTTTCCACCTCAATTTAGAGGTGTGGACAAATAATTATCGTTAAAGAACAATATTAGTGGAGAGAGTTTTTTTTTTGAAAGGGAGGAGAGAGTTAATGAGGCCGTCAGTGGGTGATAGAAAAAGAAAGAATGAGATAGTGGGGGAGAGAAATGAGATGAAGGAATGAATAATAAATAATACTCCCTCCGTCCCTAATTATAAGCTAACATTGAGACTTTTTTTGTGTCACTAAATATAAGCTAACCTTGCAAAAGTTAATATTTCTTTTCATATTCACCCTTGCATTTATTGGTAGTGGAGCACCACCATTAGTAGTACAATGATGAAAAAGTGTTATCATAAATAGGGTTAAACATAGAAAGTTGTACATTTTTTTTGAAAACCAATGCATCAATTAAGGCTTTTTTAATAAGTGTGATTTTTACAACTTTAGCTTATAATTAGGGACGGAGGGAGTAAAATAATAGGGAAGGGACACGTGTCACTTTGTGGTGCAATGAAGGGGGAATAAAATAATTAAGTTTATTCTTGTGAATGAGTTTAGAGGGAAATGACGTCTTGGAAAGTTCTTGTTTTAATATAATTATATAAGTATAGATTATTACATATTTATTAAATTTTTACTCGCTTGTCATATTTCAAATAGAACGAGAACTAAATCTTATTATTAAAAATTAGGCAGAGACTATTCGCGCCTCCTTTTTTGCTAAGTGAGCCATCCCCAAAACTGCAAAAAGACCAAAATACCCTTCAGTAATTTAAATTAAAAAAAAAAAACTACCTTATATCTACAAACCCTCCCCCCTCTTTCAACCGTATAATCCCTCTTCCTCTCCAACCCAATTTCAAAATTTTCAACCCTCACAAAATCAAGTCTCTCAAACCCACATTAACCCACAACCAAGTCAAGAAGAGGAAGAGAAAGGAGGACAACCAGTAAGAAGAAGAAGTTGAAGTAGAAGAGGAAGAAGGAGACCAAGTCAAGAAGGAGAAACCAACAAAATACAACAACAACCCATAACCCACAAGAAGAACAACAATGTAAGTTATTTCTTACAAGTTTTCGAGGCTTAGGTTGTATTTTGTGTCAAAATTCAGTCCCTCGATTTGATTCTGTCATGGGAGGATGTTTCGTGACTTGTCCGCACTCTAAACCGCAGACAGGTTTTATGCCTACCGCATGTTTAAGTGCGGTTAGCCTGTCAATTTTTTTTTAATTATCTCTGAATTTTCTCTGAATATTCTGAATGTTTATAAATTCTTTTTTATGTTAGCAAACTGTTGTTTATGTTGATAAACTGTTGTTTATGTTAATAAATTGTTGTATATGAGTATAAATTTTTGTATTTTTAATTTTCAGGCCTCCTAGGAAAACTGCCCGTGTTGTTGGTCCTTCTACTGAACCTACTCCTCCACGGGATCGTTGCTCCACTCATGCTTCTAACCGCAAACGGTCAGAAGAGGCTAATAGAGGAAGGGGTAGAGGAAAGGGTAGGAATGCTGAACAAGAGCCTGCTGTACAGGATCGGCAGGATGATGAGATTATGGCTGATCAGCAGGATGATGACACTGAGGCGGAGGAGACTAGTGGTGAGGAGGAGACTAGTGGTGAAGAGGAGGCTGAGGAGGATGTCGGTGCTGACCTTGAGGCGAAGTTTGAGGAAGAGTCTGGTGATGAGGACGATGAGAACAGGTTGTGGTATGAGGGAGGTCCGTTTGACCTTTGCTTGTTGACTAAGTATGGCGAACATATAGCTCGTGACATATGGAGGTCATACAAACGGCCAAATTATGAGACTAGAGGCGTGCTCAAGACCTATAATCATGGGAGGATGTGTCATCCTGTAGTTCATCATGCTCGGTACATAAGGGGTGCGGTGCATGATGCAGGTTTGCGGTGGGTGATGAAATGCACAAGCTCGAGTGTTGACCAGAGCATTATTTCTGCTTTTGTTGAGCGATGGCATCCTGAGACGTCATCTTTCCACTTACCCTGGGGGGAGATGACGATCACACTTGAAGATGTCTCAGCATTACTCCACTTGCCTGTAGAGGGTGAGTTCTTCCTTTGGTAACCCGACTAGGGAAGAGGCGGCTCCTGCGGTTGCTCAGTTACTTGATGTGGACATTGAGCTTGTGATGGAGGAGTTTGATGCTTGTAAGGGTCCATCTCTTCGCTTTAGCTTTCTCCATGATATTGTGGAGAAACACGTAGCGGCCAACAATGAAGTTCCTGCATGCCGAGCTTACATGTTGCGGTTGATTGGCATGACCCTTTTCTGTTACAAGAGCAACACATATATTGGTGCTGTTTGAGAATGCATCAAGGTGGAACTGGGGAGCTGCCACTTTGGCTTACTTGTATGGTCAGCTCGGGGAGGCCAGCAGGAACGGTGCTAAGTCTGTTGCTGGTTATTTATCTCTTCTGCAAGTATTGTTATTTCTTTGTAATTATTGTTAAAACATTTGTTGTCATTGTTTTTAAATAATTAGCATCATACTTTGGCATTTTCTCTTTTGCAGTCATGGGTGTTTGCCCACTTTCCCGGATCCTTGTTTGAGCGCAGGGACAACCCTGCCTACACGCCAGACAGGCCCGTTGCACTAACTTGGGAGGCGCTTCGAGGGACTACTGAGGTTGCGCAGAAGAGGATGAACCTGGATACGTTTCCGGCCAGTTCTGTGATTTGGAGACCTTATGTAGAGCATTATGCTCACTGGCCCTTCCCTCAGGTTGCCTTGTATAGGGGATTTATCAGGCATGTCGGGATGATATTCCCATACCTCCCAGATTGAGTCATCAGGCAGTTTGGTCGGATCCAGTATGTGCCAGATCCCCCACCATCGTCAGTTACGTGCCGGGAGTGTGATCGTCGATTTGCGCACTGGAATGATCACATTTGCCATCTGTCGGAAGAAGCTGCTTTCCCTTTTCAGACCACTGGCGAATACACTCCTTGGTATATCAAGGTCTCACACCCTTACATGGTCCCAGATGAGTACAAAGCCGACCGCTTCGCATTTCTAGAGGTACTGACACTTGTTTTCGCTATGTGGCTTACATTACGATTATGTGTATGCCTATGTGTATATTGACCTTATATATTGTCATTTCAGAGCCAGTTTGCGGAGCTTGCGTTGTACTCTGGCATTGCGGTTGATCCGACGACAGATGGATCGCCCCCGCCGGGTTCACCGATGTGGGATGCGGTGCACAATATGCATACCATCATCGAGGGAGCAGTGCACAGGAGGGGAAGAAAGATCAGGGGACGGGACTCGGGAGCTGGACCTTCAAATTATGGGCGTTAGATTTAGGGACCTTTGTACTTTTATATTTATTTTGTTGGATAATGTTGTTTAATTTCGGATCTTTTGTTATGTTTTGTTGGATAATGCAACTATGTGTGTTTGTTGGATAATTTCGGATCTTTTGTTATGTTTAGTTGGATAATGCAACTATGTGTTTGTTGGATAATTTCAGATCTTTTGTTATGTTTTGTTGGATAATTTGTTTAGCATCATACATTCATGTTATATGAACCAAATGTTATGGTCAGAAATATAGCGAGATACATTCATGTTATATGAACCAAATGTTTTTCTGCCAAGAAATCACCTTCCTCACTTATAACTGCGGACAGGTTGAAAATTTAAACACATCCACAGTTATAACCACGGGAAATTGGTGCTATTAAAGAGGCTTACAGTAACCTCTTACACAGGGCTCATAACCTACCGCAGTTATAAGTGCGGACAGGTTCAAAATTATAACACATCCGCAGTTATAACCACGGGAAATTGGTGCTATTAAAGAGGCTTACAGGTTCTTACACAGGGCTCATAACCTACCGCAGTTATAAGTGCGGACAGGTTCAAAATTATAACACATCCGCAGTTATAACCACGAGAAATTGGTGCTATTAAATAGGCTTACATGTTCTTACACAGGGCTCATAACCTACCGCAATTATAAGTGCGGACAGGTTCAAAATTATAACACATCCGCAGTTATAACCACGGGAAATTGGTGCTATTAATGAGACTTACAGTAACCTCGTATAGATGCCTCATGTTGTATGAACCAACCGCTTTTATAACTGCGGACAGGTTGAAAATTTACACACATCCGCAGTTATAACCACGGGAAATTGGTGCTATTAAAGAGGCTTACAGTAACCTCTTACAGATGCCTCATGACCTACCGTAGTTATAAGTGCGGACAGGTTGAAAATTACTGGCTGTTATTACAGAGGCATGCACAGACTAATTTCCTGTCAGTTATAACAATCCAGAGGCATCACAAGCTATTTAATGAGACAGTTATAAAGTTCAAAGTAATCATCCATTACACGCATATAAATTACAAGCAATTCGTTACAAAACAACTTAATGATCCAACATAATTAATCATCACTAAGGTCAATAATATCACTACATCCTCCATTTTTTTGTTTCAGATAAGCCGCGTATTCTTCAATGCGCTCTTTGTAAGGCTCTTCCCATTTTTTTGCTTCCGGGTGACAGTTGTATGCCCACAAGTGAGCTGTGGTCGGCATTGGATGGCCTTCACGAAGAGTAACCTACAAACAAAGAAGAGTATAAGCATAAAAGTATATGATTTTACATATACGTATTATGAAGGATAAAGGATAAGGATTTACCCCAACGAAATGATCTTTATTGACAAGCACAATCGGCATGAATTTGTGTTCTTCCACTAGGTCCGCCTTTCCTTTTAACGGATAAAAAGTGTTGCATCCGGTATTAGCAATAGTCAACACTATGAACTTATATTTTGTGGAAATAAGGTAGGCCATATTTGGTATCATCATCCACTTGTCTTCACCTACGGGCTTAGTATCCTTAACTGTTAGAGCTAAACGCATTTGGTTAACCTCGCTGGCTCCAAACATGTTGATGTACATATTAGCATCCGAATCAAGCTCTGTCAGAAGTTCCCTACGTATAAGTGGCCAATCGTCTTCTGCAAGACCCTTCAACGATGCAACACATCTATATCCACAGTGGCCATCTCCCTTTACATTTATAAAGTCAACAATGAATGGATGAAACTCATCAGGGATTTGTTTAAGGTTGCGTCGACGTAGGTAACTACTCACAGGCTTCTTATTCTCTGTACACACTATCCGGATCAGAGGACTTTGTACCTTAGAAGCCTTATGAGGCTTTGAAGCCTTAGAAGCCTTTTGAGACCTAACCTTTGGAGAAGGTTCCTGTAATGGTGTCGTGTTGCTATCACGCCACGAGCCCGGATACTCTTTGTCAATAGTCTCCCATCTACAAGGAATGCGCTTTGTAGAGGTCTCACCACATCCCTTGACAAACTTCTTGGGCTTGTTAGTGGATCCCATTGGCCTACCCCTGGTTTTCTTCTTTGTTGGAGCGCACATAGAAGTCGTTTCTGGATAAGTAATCATTCTAAGGCTCTCAATGATTGACATTCTAACTCCGTGTGAAGACTCCTCGAACTTGGTTCGTAATTTGTCAAATTCAGACTCAAAACTCAAACCCAATGTTGGATCCATATCACGGTCCGAAGAATCCCAAGTCAATTTCCTCCAATGTGGATGAATTGCAAGTAATGGGACAGATTCAAACTTCATGAGCTCACAAGCACATGGTAGTCCATGGGTTCTCCTAAGTACACACTCACAGTATATACCACCAACCCCAATCCTGCCAATTTGAGTCTTCTCTTTAACAATAATGTGCAATGCGGCTCTAGATACAAACCCGCGCAAATGCTTATAGAATGGGTCATTCACAGAATGCTCAGTGACAAATATGCTGAGCTGGAAGGACTCCTTTATCTTGTCATGCTGCATGATAATAAGCTTGTTCATCGCAGTCCACTCAATGACCAAGTCACCCTTTCTGTCGGACAATAGTTTCTTCAGCTTTGAGTGTGCCCCCTCAACTCTGCGCATGGTATAAACATGAAATAAAAAAAACAGAAAACATTTTGCCAAACATTTTACAGTTGAAGTCAAAAAAGTGAAGGATAGCAACAAATTACTTGTTTGTTGTCGTGCACCCCATGTGCATACAAGTATCAATCTCAAACTTCACAAACTTGCTTCTCAAAGGCAACCAGTTAGTCTCAATGTAAGTCCAGAGCTCACCGGTATTCGACATAGCACCCACAGCTTTATCATACTCAACCTCGTTGGCAGCATACATCAACCGATTCCATCTATCAGTAATGTCTTCACGCGTCTCAATGTCTTTCACAAGTTTCTTCATCTCGCCAATTACACTCTTAAGTACATGAAACTGACATAGAAGACAGCGAGTTGCGGGAAAAACAGTTTCCAATGCTTCCATCAAAACTTGGTCTTTGTCTGTAACAAAGACCTTCGGCAGATTGTCTCCATTAATGATCAAGTCTTTTAATCTATTCACAGCCCAAACAACCTCATCCTTTTGCTCATTCTCCATGTACGCAAAAGCAATGGAGTATGTCAAATTTGTCGACGTAACCCCCACCATCTCAAGTAAAGGGATCCTGTACCTATTGGTCTTGTATGTACTATCCAGAATCACAAAAACTCATTGAACAAGTGAATGGAATCAGGGTGTGCCCAAAACAAAGATCTGACCACATCAGTACCATCCTGCACCCTAGACCAATGTGCGTATTTGTGTTCTTCCAACAACTTCATCAAGTGTTGCATCTCGGTCAACGATCCCCTCTTCAACCTGTTGTATGCTTGCTTCTCATTGTAAATCTGTTTAATTCTAGTCAAGTTGGTTGGGTTGTGTTTCCTTATAGCAATCAAAATATCACTGGCCTTGACCCTTTCTTCAATCAGTTCTCCCACCATCGCCTTTTCCTCTGGATTTAGACGGCCAACATATGAGTGACCCTGCAAAACCTCAGCAGTGTCATGATTATGGATCCCACTATGCACAAGCACCGTCCACATTTTATCTTTATTACTACACCTTGCCCTTAGCCTGAATGGACAATTACACTTCTTAGTTCCAGTCCGCTTTCGCTTTAACACCGATGTGGATGGTTTATATTTGCCGCCACGCTCACATCCTAGTGTCATCACGACCCTCCTTTTGTCAGATCCATAGTTCGACTTCTGAATAATAATAACATAGCCATGCTCTTTACCTACAGCTTTGTCCCAATTAACAAGAGCTTTGGAGGATTCAAAAGCCTACAACATTTAAAAACTCAATTAAGTATACATCGCATGACCTACACATAGTGTATAACTTGTTAAATTGAACAAAACTTACTTGGCTAGTGGTGAAAGCTTTTGTAAGATCCACAGAAGGCACAATCTCCATATTGGGCCTATTTACTTCCTCAGGTATCATTATGCTGCAATCAACAAAATAAGCTCAATCAATCTAAAAATCTTTGTTCTGTCCGCACTTTAATATGCGGCAGCACATATTTGCCTTCCGCAGTTTAACTGGCGGACCTATTATTCCAACATATCACTTTCCGCACGTATGTTAACGGGAAAATCAATTTTATTTAGGTAGTAGCAGTACCAGACCTTAACACGATTGAAATGACTAAGTTTTTTTCACCTCCGCTAACAAGTTAGCCGAAGGTATAAATTTAACACGTCCGCACGTATGTTAGCGGGAGCGTGTAATTTGTTTCATTACCGCAGTTTTAAGGGCGGGACTAACCAGTTACGTCAGAAAGTCGCGAAATCGCGATGAAAGCTAAAAAAAACTTAAAAAAAGCTCGGAAAAAGGTAAAAACTTACATGGGTAAGCTTCTATTCTTGACTTGAGATCACCCAAAAGAGCTTGGGAGTGGAGGAGTGGAGGATTGAGAGGAGGGTGAGGAGGAGGGTGAGGAGGAAGAAGGAGATGGTGTGTGGGAAGTAAAAATTAAATATTACCTTTTTATGTTTTTTTACTAAGGGCAATGTTGGAATTTTTAAAAAAGGAGATGGCGGACTTAGCAAAACAGGGAGGCGCAAATAGTCTCTGCTTAAAAATTAAATCTTTTAATACATTTTTAGGTACACAGTAATATATATACGGTTATGGATGAATGTGAAGATTAAGTCTTACAATTTAATCCTTGTGCAAGGATCAAAGTTGTGATTACTGTGTTCCCTTTTCTGATCAAGAAGTGCATAACAATTCATTCTTGAAGAGTAAGAGTCATGTCGATGATGATAGAGACTTATTTCACATGGCATCTTCGTCGTTCCCCAATGGATGAAGATGATCGAGCGCTTGTTCAAACTCTGCAGCAAGATTATGTTGCCGTTGGGGATTATTTGTGCATGGAAGTTCGTGTTAGACGTGAACTTCGCAATATGATTTATCCAGAGAGTGAGAGCTCCATTGTGGTATCTTGGGATGAATTACTAAGCGGTGATATATCAAGCATCGAAAGAAACTTGTGTGATCATCACGTCATTCCCCCTGAGTTCATTCCATCACTAGCGTCGAATGTGGTATCGCGTGCAAGCGAATTGGTACAAGATTGTCCCCTGAATTCCAGTCATGAAAGTCCACACAGGGTCGATTTTGTTTTGGATATTACTGCTCCTGATGAGTTATTTAAGTTCTGGGAGTCCTGCATGGAAGAGGAAGAAAGTGATGAACCCCACCACAAGAGAGTGAAGGTGGAAGAAGAAGAAGAGGAAGAAAGTGAAGAACCCCACCAAAAGAAAGTGAAGGTAGAAGAAGAAGATGCTGACACAGAAGGCTGTTGTATTTGTCTAACAGAGTTTGAAGAGGGAGTGCAGGTTTTCCAAATGCCTTGCAAAGCATATGTATCATGAAGAGTGCATTGTTCAATGGCTAGAAAAATGTCCAACTTGTCCTTTGTGTCGCTCTACCATGCCCCTCATTGACTGATTAGAAATTTGTATTTGGATTCAAGTAATTTGTCTTTAAATTCTTAGACTTCAATAGATGTTAGAGATTGTTAACAATAATTTCTACTTTTCAATACATTTCAAACTATTTTGGTTTCTGAAATATATAGCTAGAATGATCGTGATTAGAAGTTAAAAGAGAAGAAACATTCTAAACGTTTTGATGATTAAGTATATTCATTGATAAGTAACATACTAAAGAAAAATCAGAGAATTACATGCCTTCCTTCTTGGGAAATCAAAGTGCCACCCAGTGGCGGAACATAGAAGGGGACAAGGAAGGGCCCTTACATTTTTTTTGGAAAAAAGTTGTTGCATATATCGAGTGGTGTTGATAGGGGTGAGCATATCGTGGAAAAGTTTCTATTCATCTATTCCGTTACACAATTCCTTCACGACCCTATTGTGGGTGCTCAATCCTCATCCACTTTTGGTGGTGGTGTTTTGAGAGCTCTGATTTCAGCTGTGAGATGCTAATTAACCACGAGAAAAACAGAGCAACCTATTACAACTATTTTGTTTCCTCTCATTTTTGTTTTATTTAATGGGAAGGTAGGATATGAATTATGAATTGGAATGAGGGATTAGTGATCAGTTATGAAACTTAGCACATAAGAGAAAAATGATGAGGATGAAAATTATGACAATTAAAAAAGGGGCTGAATGGCTGATTGAGTGAATGAGAAGAATGGAAGGATTGAACAGGAACATGTGGCAATGGTGGGGCCGCACTGTAAAATTAAGCAAGATTCCCAAGATTTAATCTATACTAGTGTTTTTTACCCGTGTGCTGCACGACGAAGTTTACTGTTGTAAAGAACATATCAATTTACTCTAATCCATAATATATACATTCAGGGGTTATTCTAGGTCACTCAATATCTGACGTGGCATTTAATGATTGACTAATTTTCGTCCAAATCCTACGTGTCATACATAGTTTCTTCCTCCTTCCCCTCTTTCATTCTTCTCCCTTTCACTCTCTTTCATTTTAACGCTCGCTCTTGTTAGGAACCAACTAAGCAAATATGAAGAACAAGGTAAATAACAATAACATAGAATCAATGATTGCTTATTTATGGAATTGGAAGAATTACAGAGAGGGAATGGAATCCCAGAATCTGGCCAGAGCAAGGCTCCTATAGGAAGCTAGTGCTTCCTATTCATACTAACACTTAAGAATAATCCAAGATGACCTCTCAACCTCTCTCATTCCCCTTATATTCTGGAGCTTCTTACAATCATACCCTCTCACCATTCTGTTATGCAGTTACTTAATATTACCCATCTTGCCCCTTCTAGAATACACACGCCACACCTTAGGTCCCACCCCTTCATATTGGACTAACTTCTCTTGTGAGCTAGTTAATGGATTAGCTTGCCTAACAATACCCTCTTCTGGAACAGCCACCTTGTCCTCAAGGTGGAAGGTAGGGAATTGGCTCTGAATTGTGATAACATCTTCCCATGTAGCTTCCTCGATGGTCTTCCCTTTCCATTGGATCAGGACTTGTGGGATGTCTTCTCCTTGAACTGCAATGACACGAGTGGCCAGAGTAACTTGGGGCCGCACAGCTTCATTGCCCTCACCCTCCAATTGGTCAGGCAGCTCAGTAGCTTCTGCATAATCTTCCACATCTTTTTTGAGCAAGGAGATGTGGAACACTGGATGAACTCGCGATGTCTCGGGAAGCTTCAAACGATACGCCACTGCACCAACTCGAGCCAGAATGGGGTAAGGGCCATAATAGCGTGCGGCTAGCTTAGCAAACACACGGGTCACCACTGACTGTTGACGATGGGCTCTGAGCTTGACAAAGACCCATTCCCCAACCTCAAAAGACTTTTCCACACGTTTAGCATTTGCCTGAGCTCGCATCCTGTCTTGCGCACGAGTCAACTGACTTCGCAATTGTCGCAAAGCCTCATCTCGGTCCAGAAGTTCGCGTTGTACAGCCTCCACGCGAGTTTCCCCCAATGCCCAACGAGTGATAGCTGGAGGTTTATGGCCGTAAACCACCTCAAACGGGGTTTGATTTGCAGAGGAATGGAAAGTAGTGTTGAACCAATACTCGACCCAAAGTAACCAGCTTGCCCAAGTCTTAGGTTGGTCAGCGGAAAAACAACGGAGGTATGTTTCGAGACAGCGATTCACCACCTCCGTTTGTCCATCCGATTCGGGGTGATAAGCGGAGCTCATCTTGAGTTGAGTTCCTTGTAAGCGAAAAACCTCCAAAAATGACTCATAAAATTTGGATCTCGATCGCTGACAATGGATGAAGGGATCCCATGTAATCATATAATCTCTTTAGTGAATAGCTCTGCGATGCTCCGCGCTGTGTAAGGGTGCTTCAAAGGGAAAAAATGACAATACTTGGACAACCGGTCTACTACCACAAGAATTGCTTCAAATCCCTTGGACTTAGGGAGCTTAGTGATAAAATCAATCGATATATCCTCCCAAACACGCTCAGGAATTGGTAAAGGTTGAAGGAGCCCGGCGGGAGAAGCGACGAGGTACTTATGTCGCTGACAAGTATCGCACTGCCGTACAAAGTCCTGAATTGCATTTTTCATCCCGATCCAGTAGAGGTTCTCAGCCACACGACGGTAGGTTCTCAGGAATCCCGAATGCCCTCCTTGAGGGGATGTGTGGAATTCCTGCAACATACGAGGGATCATTGTTGAAGTTTGAGAAAGAACCAAGCGATTCTTGTAGAAAAAAATCCCACGCTGGTAACTGAAATCTGGGTGAGTGGATGGATCCCTGAGGATGGCTTCCACGATTGCTTGGAGCTTAGCATCGTTTTGGATTTCTGCTGCTACCACTATTGTTCTTCCCATTGAGGATACGAAGCCAGCATGCGATACTCTCCCCCTTCATTGACACGGGACAGGGCATCCGCACCTTTGTTCAGTTTCCCTGGTTTGTATATAATGTCGAAATTATATCCAAGTAGCTTCGCAGCCCCGTTTTGTTGCCCTCCTGTCACAATCTTCTGATGCAGTAGTTCCTTGAGACTTTTCTGATCTGTGGAAACCATGAACTTCCTCCCCAAAAGATATGGCCTCCAATGTTGGATTGCTAGTGCCACAGCCATCAACTCCTTCTCGTAAGCGGATTTTGCTAAGTTGCGTACTCCCAAAGCTTTACTGAAATAAGCGATGGGATTCTTGCCCTGCATCAATATGGCTCCAAGTCTAGTACCCGATGCATCACATTCGACTAGGAATTCTTTGTCAAAGTTGGGGAGGGCCAAAACAGGAGCAGTGGTGAGTTTGTCCTTGAGAGTGTCAAATGCTTGCTGTGCTGCGTTTCCCCAGTGGAATGCATCCTTCTTGGTTAATTCTGTTAATGGTTTGGCTATTTTCCCATAGTCGCGGATGAACTTTCTATAGTATCCTAAGACCCAGAAATCCCCTCACTCCCTTGACATTCGTAGGAGTTGGCCATTTCACAACGCTGACTATCTTGTTGGGGTCAACTGCCACCCCTTGTTCTGATATCATATGTCCCAAATACTCCACTGTCCTTTGAGTAAAGCTGCACTTTTTTTGATTTGCGGTCAACCCCTGTTTATGGAGAACTTGCAGGACTTGTTCCAACTGAGAAAGATGATTGGCCCAATCCTTGCTGTATACTAGTATATCATCAAAAAACACAAGTACACCGCGACGCAACATGTGCTTAAACACTTCATTCATCAGACTTTGGAATGTAGAGGGGGCATTCATGAGTCCAAATGGCATTACCATGAATTCATAATGCCCCTCATGGGTGCGAAACGCTGTTTTATGGACATCTTCAGCTCGCACTCGCACTTGGTGGTAACCCGATTTAAGGTCCAGTTTTGAGAAATATTGCGCCCCGTGCAACTCATCTAGAAGCTCCTCGATAACGGGTATGGGAAACTTATTCGGGATTGTCACTTTGTTGAGAGCACGATAGTCCACACACACTCTCCAAGTATGGTCCTTTTTCTTAACCAAAATAACAGGACTTGAGAAAGCACTGGCGCTGGGTCGGATAATTCCTGCAGATAACATTTCCTGGACTTGTTTTTCAATCTCATTCTTGTGCAAGTGTGGGTACCTATATGGTCGGACATTAACAGGACCCTGTCCTTCTTGGATATTAATACAGTGCTCCCTACCTCTGCTGGGTGGCAGGCCGCTTTTGGCTTCGAAAACTCCTCGATACTTATCCAACAAATTCAATAGCTCTCTCTGCTGATCAAAGGTAAGATTCGACTCATTCCCTTTTGTCCCCTGGCGTTGTGGCTCAAAGAGGGAGAGAACTCCTGTCTCTTTTCCAAGCTCCTTGCGCAAGATTTGTTGTAGCGCTACCATCGAGTCCTTGCCTGCGTTAAGGCCCTGCAGCTTAATCCATCGTGAGCCATCCCAGAAGCGCATCGAGTGCTTTTCCCAATTGACCATGGTGTCACCCAATGCCTTAATCCACTCGATTCCCAGGACCTTGTTGGGACCTCCCAATTCGAAGAGGTTCGGGGTGCAATTGACAGTGTAGTCCCCGATCTCCAAGCCAATACCCTTACAGCGGCCTCTCGCGTGGGTCTGAAAACCATCTCCTAACTTAATAGACATCCGTGGCGTATCTTCAATTTCCCAACTCATACGTTGAACGAGCTTGAGGTCGATGAAGTTGTGGGTCGCTCCACTGTCAACCAACACAAGGACTGGAACTCCACGAATCGTGCCCTGGAGCTTCATAGTTTGTGGTTGATCCTGAGACGCATTAGCGATATTGCTGAAACTCATCATGCTCACTTCACCTTGAATTTCTTCCTCCTGTTCGTCCATCTCAATTGCGAGCACATCCCCTTCTTCATTATCTTCATCCCCTTCTTCTACTATCAAGACACGCAACTGTTTGTCCGGGCATTGATGCAAGGGGTGGTATGGGCCTCCACATTTAAAACATTGCCCTTTTTGCCTCCTCTCAAGTAACTGTGGGTAAGTAAGATGGGAGAAGTCTCTATCACGCGGCCCAACCCGACGTGGTTCTGCTTGATTTTTTATTTCTCCTTTTGGGCCATTGAATGGAGGTTTAGTCATGGGCCCAGATTCCTTTGTTCCCTTGACCCAAACCCATTCGGTCCCTCCGGGTCGGCTTGACCCACCCGATCCACCTTTGAAGCCCGTTCCTCCAAAACGAGTGCCCCGTGAATAACCCGACCCGCTTTCACCTTTCACATCCTTCTCTACCACTCGCGTCACCACCAGCAACCTAGCTCGATTGACATCTCCCATGGCCACCAAGATTCGAACTTTCCCCTGTATTTCCTCCTTCAACCCATGGAGAAAATAGCCTTGAAATTACTTGTCTGGAAGTCTCGGAATTTGAGCAATGAGATACTCAAATTCCGTGATGTAATCCTCCACCGATCCCCTTTGTCGCAGCTCCGTGAGCTGTTCATACACATCACCATCTCTGTGGCCTCCATAGCGTTCCAGCAACGCATCCCTCAACCGCTCCCAAGTCAACGATTCTTCCGCTTCAATGAGTGCGTTGTAGAAGTGGATAATTGGACCATCCATACTTAGCTGAGCCAGGCTAACCTTGACCTCCGGTGAAGTTTCCTGTACTCGGAAATACACCTCAGCTCTGGAGATCCAGCCAGCGGGATCCTTCCCGTCAAAAAGCGGTAACTCAACCTTTATCACCGATTGGCGAAATTCCGCCAGCGCCTCACCGTGTAGATGATGAGTCCGTCGTGCCGTTTCTGAGATCTGGTTCAGATTCGAAATCTGTTCTGGCGAAACCGTGTTCACACCGGAGCTTCCTCCAATATCCCGATTGACACTTGGCTCCTCAATGTGAACAGATTTTCCCATCGAGAGTTCCATCAAAGCTACCAACGAAGTTGGTAGGTCCTTGACCGTTGTAGTGACCGCGGCTAGGGACGATCGCATCTCTGCGAGCTCCGATTCCAGCGCGTCGATCTTCGCCTCCATGGTGTTCATCTTTTGTTTGGATTTTTTGGGTGGCATTCACTGGCTCCGTTTCGAGGATCCGGCAGGTCGGACCAAATTGTTAGGAACCAACTAAGCAAATATGCAGAACAAGGTAAATAACAGTAACACAAAATCAATGATTGCTTATTTATGGAATTGGAAGAATTACAGAGAGGGAATGGAATCCCAGAATCTGCCCAGAGCAAGGCTATACTAACACTTAAGAATAATCCAAGATGACCTCTCAACCTCTCTCACTCCCCTTATATTCTGGAGCTTCTTACAATCATACCCTCTCACCATTTTGTTATGCAGTTACTTAATATTACCCATATTGCCCCTTCTAGAATACACACGCCACACCTTAGAGCATCTCCAATGGAGTCCTTATTTTGGGACCTTAAAATAAGATCCGGATCTTATTAAATCTCACCATTGGGGGTATCCTACATGGCATGGGATCTTAGTTTTTGCTAAGATCCGTGCCTTAGCTCAGGCACTCTCAAATCTGGGATCTTAATTAAAATATTATTTTTTTTTCTCTCATTCAGTACCAAATCCAAAGTGAAAAATAGAGGGAAAGAAACTGAAACTGAATCTAAACCAATTTCATTGATAAAGAATGATAATATACAAATTACAAACATAATATTACAAAGATCAAAGATCAGATTACAAAAAATTGGGAAAATGGAAAGAAAACCCTAAATTTCCTAAAAATAAAAAACCCTCACTGAGACTTCTCCTCACTGTGGCTGGCGTATCCTCACTATGGCTTCCTCATGGAGGTGGATGTAGGTTGGTGGAGGAGAGGAGATGAGGTGATGTCGCGGCGGTGGAGATGAGGTGAGGTTGCGGTGGAAAGAGGAAGAGAGAAAGGAAGGGAGAGGAAGAAAACTGAGGGGCGGTTTAGGAGGAGTAGGGCGGCGGCGGAAATAAGGTGAGGTCGCGATGGAAAGAGGAAGAGAGAAAGGAAGGGAGAGGAAGAAAACTGAGGGGGGCGGCTGAAATAAGGTTTGTGTGAGGGAGCATCAGAGGGTGAAGGTTCATACTAGAAGGTTTGGGCCTTTTTTTCTGCCCGTTTGGGCCTTTTTTTTTTTTAAAAAAAATTCCGTTCATACTAGCAGTAAAATTCTGTTCTTGAGAAGGTTCAAGAACAAAGTTAGATGCAATATTAATATTATGTATTTTATTTTAAATTTATTGTCATTTATTTTTCAATAATTTGTATTTCGTTCTATTGTCTAATCATATTGAATTTTAATTATATTATATATTTTTATATAATTTAATTTGTATAATGATTAAATTGTATTGAATTTATAATTTAATTTAATTTAATATTACGTGTATATGAATAATATAAATATATTAGGTAGTGTGGGTCCAACTAAAAGTAAAATAAGATCCCAACCACTGGAGCAAAATGTGCATGGAGACCTTAAGAGTGTCTTAAATCCTATGTGGCAGTCTGGGCCCACAAAAAGTGAGTTAAGACCCAAAATAAGATCCCACCATTGAAGATGCTCTTAGGTCCCACCCCTTCATATTGGACTAACTTTTCCGGTGAGCTGGTTAATGGATTAGCTTGCCTAACAGCTCTTCATTCCGTTTCTCTCATTCTCTCTCACTTTTTCTCATTGCGGTTTCTCTCTCTCTCTCTCTCTCACAACTATTTTCTCCATCTTTTACATTTTTCCCCCTCCGACGCCGTTCCTGCGCCACCACCTCACTGACACCGCCGCTCCTCCGTTCCGTGAATGACCTCCTCTCAGGATGCGCCGCCACCGTACCTCAGTTCAGCGTTTTCATCCAGTCCTCCTCTCAACCTCCTTAGTGGCTAGGTCGTGACCTCACCGGCGCCGTTTTTCATGCCTTGATTTAGGTTCTACATGAATTGATTTGTTTTTTCTTATTCAATTTATGGTTTCTCTTCTTCATGACTTATTTTCTGGGTTGTGCCTGCTTCTCGTAACCTTATTTGTTTTATGGTTTCAACTTTCTGATTCAGACTTCATCCACTCATCGGCAACTCAATTATCGCCACCTGTGGCCTCCCTCCTCTCCTCGGCATGACGGCGATGACTCAATATCTTCTCCACGGCGTTAATTCCCTAATTTTCGTCATCACAAGCGGCGGTCTTCCCTAATCTTCACCCTGGCTGGCATTAAGCCCTCATCGCCATCTCAGGTATCTTCAAGCAGTATTTTTCATTTTTCAATTTTTTTATGTGATTGATTAGTTGCCTGATTAGCTACTGAGTTAATGATTTTTCAGCATTTCAAACCTAATCATGCGAAATTATTAGCCTTCAATTTCTTAATCATGCTGTGCCGCCACCGTCATCATGCAGAGCTACTGAAAACCCTAATTTAGGACCGCCAATCCAATCTTATCTTTTGATCATTATTAATTATCAATGAAATTTGAAAAAAAAAATGAAATAGGAAATAACTTATTTAAGTATTAGAGATTTTTTAGAATAGGAAATTATTGACCTCCCTTTTATTCCTCACTTAGTAGTTAGTGTTTTTGAATTCAAATTTGTGCTTGACCTTAAATTACTCTCCCTATCAATCCCCAGATTAGTGAAATTATTGCTTTGAATGATAGCCAAGGTAACTATTAGTTAGTTTGAATTCTTATTTTCCTCAGTAATTAGTGTTTTTGAATTCAAATTTTTGCTTAACCATAATTTACTCCCCCTGTCAAGCTTTAATTTATTGAATTTATATAGAAATAAAAATTCAAAATTAGGTTTATATTTTAGGCTATATATTTCAGCTGAAAGACTCTTTTGGATTTCAATTTTGTAGGGGACTACCTTCATATTTCAAAGAAAATGGCAGCTGCTTAAGGGAAGCATACGGCTTATTAATATGGCTTAATTAAGGGCAGCTGCTTCTACACAATTAAAATGTCAACAAATAGAATATGGCTTGGACTGCGGTTGGATATGTTGTTCAGCATTACTTGGAGAATGAAGATGAGGCAGAAAATCAGCAATAAAGGGGTGGCTCAATTAGTTTTTGACATTATAGCTTATGGTGAAAGGAAAAGGAACACTATATATCATTATCACAGTGTTTCTGCTTCAGGTGTGTTTCTCCCTTCATTTTTAGCTTCCCTTATCAGTTTCTCCATTTCCCCCTTTCTTTATCCATTCATGTGTTTGTAACTATTTTTCTCTCTTTCTTCTTCACTAATTTTTGCTTTGCTTATCCATAATCCATCCATAATATATACATTCAGGGGTTTTTCTAGGTCCAATCATCGCTTGCTTGGCACCTCATGATTGGTTAATTTGATAAAAAATCCTACATGGCATTCAGTCCTTGATTCTTCTTATCCTACACCTTTCTCCTTATCCTTTACTCATCTCTCCTTAATAGCATTTATTCAAAACGCGTTTTTCCCCGCTCTCATCTCTTTTCCTCCTCTGCCGTTTCAACCCTCCAATTCATCTCTTCTAGATTTTCCTCACCGTATGCGATTTCCAAATTGATAAGCCCTTGAATCGAAACCTAAAGGGCTTCCGGATTCTGATCATTCATCGCTTCAATCGGATCTCTCATAGCCTGCTCTGATGCAAACGTCATAAATCCAAATCCCCTCGACCTTCCATCCTCACGATCATTAATGACCTGAAATTCAAACTAAAACAAACAGCAGTATCAGATCTAAGAATTCGTATTCACAATTCGCCCTCCTCTCAAGATCAAAGGCTACAAGTTTCATTTTCCTGATATCACTGATGGATTCGCCAGTCATATTGAATTCCTCATATTGATTACTAGCTTCCATTATCAGGTAAGGATTTCATGCTCTTTGGTTTCATTTCTTCTACAATATTTCTTTTGCTGCTCTATGGTTTCATGATGTTTAGTGGGTATAGCTTGACAATATAACTGGTCACTTGGTTTTAGACATCAACTCCTTTCTTATATTCCCTGCTCCTTTTTCTATATTAAGTTTGAAAGTTTGTATCCTACGTTCTGTATGAATTAGTTGGTGTAGCTTCTGATGACAGTTTGATTGGGGCTTGATAGGGGGAATGATGATGATTCTATCATGAAGACTGAGTAGGCTCTGGAAGAAAAACACAAGGTAACAATACGGTTCTTTGTAAGATTTAGTACCTGCAATATAATGTAGTCCGCCATATGTTATTTTATGTTGGTTAGGAAAGGGTTAAGATCAGTGTCAGATAAGTTTAAATCTACTATTATTATTTTTTTGTATGAGGATGTACTCATAAATTTTATGAGTAATTTAGTCATGTTGGCATTTCTGAAATCCTCTGCTATTTGCAGCAAAAACATTCATTTGAGCTATCAGGAAATCCTCTTATGTGATTTCAAGTATTTTCTTTAACAAACAATTCAAGTAATTTGGCAGAAGATGAGATGAGTATTAATCCACGATTGAAGTTTAAATCTCTTCAATTTATTCTAGTTCTAATGTTGGTTATTGAGTTGTTATTTTCACTATGCAGGTGTTACTCCATGATTCAATCTTCTGAGAAACAGTGTATCATAGAGCCATTGTAAGGGAATGTTCTATCTCTTTCTCCCTTTTGCATATGTTGATGCAAACTATTGCTTATTAGTTATTTTTTCACAAGACTTTTATGAAATGGATGATGGAAATGTTATGTCTTTGTGATGCCAGCTAGCATTTCCATTGTAACTTCATGCTGAATATGGAATCAAACCCAGGGGCCAAATTTAAGGACATTTGAAACATGGTAGGAGCTAAAGGGAAGACTATTATCTCATAAGGTAAAATTCTTAACATAATCTGAACCTTCTCTTCATGCATGTTACAAATGTGTGTTTGTGTGACTGAATTTATTTTTCATTATCTTCTCCTCAGCAAGCTAAAAACAGGAAAAGCAATGAACTTTGCTTTTATGGTCTGACATTGCCTTCTTTGAGGAAATGATGATGGTGTTGGATGAGATCTTTTTCTTATTGTTTTGATGTGGATTTGATATTTTCTTCTTTAGCCTTTGTAGGTTGTGAAGTCCCTTTCTATTCCTGGATAAGTTCTTTTAAATTCTTTTCAATTTGACCTGAAAGTAATGGCCTTCTATGCTGTTGTGGGGGGCATTACTATAACCACAAATCAAACCAACATTTTGGATTTTACACAGCCATGTATTGATTCAGGTTGTAGCATCTATCAAGAAGTTGAAATCTTGTGCTTGGGCTTTTCTCACATTATTCACTCCAATGATGTGGTTTGTGACCTACATGTTTTTCTTAGTAGTTGGAATTGTTGTGTGGATACTATTGTGGCTTCAATGATGACTGTAAAATACTCCCCCCATTAATTGATTACTTGACTGTATTCGCTTTCAATTGTTTCCTTTCTTGAGTGGAAACTTAAAGAAAGTTAATTATCGGTATCGATTAGTTCATATTTATGTTTCTACTTTCTAAGTGCTTATATATATTGCTACTTCTGCATTATCCTTTGCACATTTGCTATTTGATATTTTTCAGATCAGTGTTTATTTTGAGCCTGAGGTTTTGTTTTTCTTTTCTTTACTGTGTTGATTATTGAAGCAGCTTACTAAGGTGTCTGAACGGGAAGAACATTCAATGTATTCCATGTGAGAGCTTGAACATCACAAAATATGATTGAAGACTGAGCATAGGAAGAGCTATACGCAGGTTGAGATTCTCTCAAGACTTTTCCCTTAATCTTATTTGAATCTGTTGATCTCACTGACTTATCATTTTTCTTTGAATCCTTTACTATCATAAAGGCATGGAGAGACTACTATTGTGTTTATTTATGCTAAGTATATGTCTCTCATGTAAAATCTTTCCAATTCCTTTTACCCTTTTGTATCTGTGATTTCACTGGTGCCCTTTTGGCTAGATGGTTATTCTGAACTTCTTTTACTTATCAGTTTAGCCTTTTCTTTTTGTTCTCTTTTTCTGTTTATAGGTTGCATTGCATATGTTCTCTGTTTCCATGATTGATTGATTCATGCGTCCTCTTCACTTCTGTTATCACACAGGGAAAATGTTCTTTGAGGAGCCGGATAGAGATGGTGATAGCCAAGAAACTCTTTCAGGTACCATTTTCACCCTCCAATTAAGCAACAAACAAAATTTCAAAAGCAACATAAATTATTTTTAAGGCGAATTTTGCTATTAAAATTTCAAGGGGCATTTTGCTATTAAAATTTTTAATTCAAGATCTCACCAAAACTGACTGTTTTTCTGTACATACGTTTCTCAATTAATTTAGTTCCTTTCTAACCTTTTGATGGCATTGAGGATATGGCATCTCTTGATTCTCTTGAGATAATATCTGATTTTGCTGTCAATTATTTTCTCATTTTGACCATGTCCTTAAACCACTATACCTATCAAGTATCAAGCTTCAAATTAGAGAATGAAATCACTATCCTTGACCCACTACCTATATTCCTTAATTTTCATCTTTACAGGCGGGTAGGTGTCTAGGTCTGAATCCTCCTCTTCACCGTGGATGCCATTATGACCTCATCGCCATCTCATGTATGTTCAAGCATGATTTTTTTTAATTCCTTTCTCTTGCATTTTTCCCCCTCAAGGATGGTCCTTTGCTCCATTGTCAAGGACATGACTGTTGCTGATTTAGTTTGCATTTAGGAGAAACCTTTTGAACTTTAATATACTGGTCACCAGATTTTGATTGATGGATTTCACTTTTTTGATAATGATATTAATGGTTTCCCCTATAGCCATAACCCCATCAATTACTTACGGGTTCTTCTATATTGCCTGTGAAGTGATAACATAGCGAAGCGCTTAACCAAGTGGAGTTTCTTTTGAAATTATGAAGGTCGCATGGGTATTGGGAGAAGCACAAAATGATTGGTGGAAATCATGCAGACAAGGAAGAGGATTAAGGAGAAAAAGCAAACATGCAGGTGCAATGCGTTTGTATCTATCTATATCATATCATTGTGATGCTAAACACTGCATTAGAGAACAAATGTGCCTTATAGTCTTAATTCTGCATTTTTTCTTATTTTATGTCGAATACTGCATGAGCCTCATTTACTTTGGTTTTATTAGATCCCAATTAAAATTACTTCTTTCAGTTTTATAGTATTTTTATCTGCAATCACAAATAGTTTAACTTAACTGATATTAATTGAACATACCTTACTTTTAAAGCTTCAACTACAAGTTTGACATCTGAAGATATAACTTTGACCATCAATTCCAATGAGCTCTTTCGTTTGTTTTGCTGAGTTTTTATGAAGAGTGAATGATGAAAGAGGTCTTGGAGACACCGGGAGAGCAGAGATTCATGTCTATTATGGATGAAAACTAGAAACGAAGTTATGATGGTGAAGTTCAAACAGTTTCTATGAGTGATCTTTGATTGAAAGGTACTTATTGTTCATTTTGCAGAAAAACTATAAGGGATTTGAAGGCAATGGTTTTATTAGTTCTTCAATTATTGAATATGTCATGTTCCTTTTGCCTCAATGATTTGGACCATTTCAAGCTGTTACTCTTTTGACTCTTATTTATTTATAATTAGCAGTTAAATATTTTGCTCTCTTTTATTTGTTCTAAAGTTCTTCTCTTCTGTTGTTTGTATGTTATTGCTTGAAATGCAAAAAATGTTGCAATAGCTGCGTTTTTAGAAGGAGAAAGCTCTTTAAGACTATCGATCAACTGCTGGAACAGAAGGAAAATGATCTTGAAAGTCATGGCCTCGAGCAGGAGAAGCTTCACTTTGAGATGTACTATTTCTTTTGGGGTTAGCTATGTCTGCATATATAGAGCTTAACTGAGCATGGTAAGTTGGTAGAGTACTTGAAACCTATTCTTCCTATTGATAGTGGTAAAACTGAAATTTAAGATCTGTATGGTTAAAGTGAGATAGGATCAAGGTTTTATATAATAGTGTGGTTTTGTTGAATTGTTGTAGAATGAGTTCAATTCCATTAATGGAATGGAGAAAAGCTCTCAAATAGATGAGTGCCTGAACCAATTGGAAAGAAATTTCATGTGAGAAGATGAATCTCTACTATGTTACATACGTTGCATATTACAACTGAAGAATTCAAGGCATGTTCTCAGCAATTAAAATGTGGCACATCTGAGCTATTCTCAGCAATTATTATGATAAGATAGACATGTTTCCTTGCTATGTTGAATATGTATTTATATAGTGTGATGCCAACCTATTCGTTTATTCCAAAAACTGAAAGTGAACTTGGTTGTCCTTGGTGTTATAAATATTGTGATGAAATATTTGGAAATTAATAGAATAAAAGGTGGTTGAGTTAATAAGCATTGTAGGGTTGTTATGATAAGATAAAGATTGAATGCAATGTAAACATGGTAAGGTAGACATGCAGATAGTTTATGTCTCAAGATGATGGTTTCAAGAAACTATGATAAACTTGCTTATGTTTCTTTCAGGTTTGCCACCATGATGAATGGTTTAACATAGAAGCACTTATGTTAGATGACTTCAAGACTTGGGACTTTCATGACTAATGTTGGAAAAACTTGAAGTATTTGAAATATTAGATTCATAGTAGTTATTAAATTGCATGAGTTAGATCACCCATTGTTGTATTTTGTTTTTTTTTACAATGAAAAGCTAGAATCATTTAAATTCAATCATTTCTTTAAGAACCGATGTAATTAGTGTGGTCCATTCATGAATCTCTTTCAATGAAATTCGCATTGCAAGGTCTTTGTTAAATGTTTTCATCTCTATTGTTAGTAAATCAACCTAAGTTTTGCTGAGTCAGATCTCCTTTGCATGCATTTTTTTTAGAAGTAAAAAATGCATTAAAAACACAGATGTGCAAGAACAGTATACAAAGTTCATGACTCCTAGGCTCAATACATTAATCGAACCACATGCAGCTAGGTTCATGACTCCTAAACCACAGGCAGCTAGAAGGAACAGAACATTATAGGCTAAAAAGCACTTTTCACCCCTAATATTTCAAGTTTGTGCAAATTTTGTCCTTACTCTATTTTTGTCGATGTTTCTACCCCTCATGTTTTCAAACAGTGCACCGTCTACCCCTCCGTCAGTCAGATGTTAAAAAACTAACAGAATGAACTGATTTGGCTTTTTTTTTAATATTTTTTGGACCTACCACGTGGAAATTACAAGGGAAATTGAAAAAATGGGGCATGGGAGATTCAAACTCAAGACCTATAAGTAGCAAAACATGCATTTAATCAGTTCAGTTACATACATAATTGATATATACATCAAGCAAATTTAATTTATATCATTTCCTTGATCATCATCAACTTCATCTACTCCTATTCATCTCTACAATCCACTCATGAACCTCTCCTGAGAAAGCCTGACTGATAGAGGGGTAGACGGTGCACTGTTTGAAAGCTTGAGGGGTAGAAGCGTCGACAAAAATAGAGTAGGGGCATAATTTGCACAAACTTGAAACATCAGGGGCCAAAAATGCTTTTTAGCCAACATTATATGATATTACATTAGGCTTCCCACACAGATGGAAGGTAAGATACTATGAAATTGGGCCAGAGACAAAGCTACGACAACCCAATCATTAAAGACCCAACGATACCAAGAAAGACATAATGGAAAAGGTCCTTTAACTCCCCATCATACAGATCTGAGGTTCCCTATTCCACTCATAAAAAGATGATTTGAGCCACAACCAATATCTCAATTTCACCAATTCTGTGCCTTCTTCCAAATCCACCTGCTCCCCTTTGAAAGCTACTGCATTTATGTGGATATCTCCTTTGCATGCATATTCGACTTCAAATAATCAGAAACTATCATCAACTTAGAATACTATGTCAAGTTATTTACTTCCATCATGTGAGATTCTACCCTGTGTAGCACATTCAGGCAAATTGAATAGTTAGGGGTAATAAGTTTTCTTAATTAAATTTTTTAAAGCCAAAAATACATTCATAGATTAAAATAACCACTGTGATCTACTTTTATTTTTATTCAAATTACACGGTAAAAATGTTGTGCAGAGATTAGAAAATATTAATCTATATATAATATTCATTTATGTTTAAATTATATGATTTCAAGCTCCCACAATATGAAAATTACTTTCATGTTAAAATTAATAGAAAAATCCGTTATGATAAAATTTCTCTACATTACAATTTTATGTCATGTTAAGGAGTATCATAAAAATTCAATCTACGTTCAGTTTTTTTAAAAATTACAGGGAATCTTCTGTTCTTGGCCCGGATCTCGAGCCAAGACAAGAGAAGCAAGCGGGTTTTCCGATCAGGTGGTGCGAGGAGGAGGTGGCAGCGATTGGGGGGGAGAGAGAAACCCTAACAGAGGGTGGCGTGAAAGAATCGGAAGAGAGTGAGCGAGTGTCGGAAACATAATGAAATCGGTGGAAATGGGGATTATGAAACATGGGGTGGTTTTTTTGTTGCCCAATTGATTATTTGCTTAAAATGAAACTTTCTACCATTATTCATCAAAGGGGTACCCAATTTTCAAATGATTCTTTGTTTTAGTACTGATTTCTCTGATCAAATTTTCTTCTACGTCATTTTGGGTGTGATTTTTTTTCTTCGGATTTTGCTTTGTTCGTTGATTTTAGTTGAGAATAAACAAAATATGGTAGCAATAAAAGTAAGGAACAGAAGGGCACTCAAGGAGTTTGGTAATCTTGTGGCTGGGCTCGATGAAGGGGTAGGGGTGGTGGTAGGTTTCTAGGTTTAGGGGGGGCTGTGGGGTTGAGGTTGGAGGCGTGGTGGTGGGTAGGGGAAGAAGAAGATGATGAAGAATGAAGCTGCTGGAAAAATGAGGATGAAGATTGAAGGTGAAGAAGATTATGAGGTTAGAAATTAAATTAGTTAAGATTTGGGGACTTAATTAAAATTAAATTATTTATTATTCAAAAAAATTACACATCATTTCATTAAATGATGTGACATGTTCACGTAGGCCCAAAGTGACACTTGACCACGACGGCTAGAGCTAAATCGGCGATAAGGATGGTTTAAAAAAACCGTAAGTTTGAGGGTGTGCATAGGAAGATTTTCCGGCAAGGACGAAAATCAAATCTTGCTCAAAGTTCAGGGATGATTTTTAGGTTTAACCCTTTAACAATAAGACGTTGTGGCAGTTTTAAAGTTTAACCTCGCGTTTTTTTTCCTACTACATTACAATTACACCACAGTCGAGCATTTACCATTATTCGAAAGTTGCCAGTTTAATTTATATTTTTTTCTATTTTCACATATCAGTCTCATAAATTTGCCCCTAAAACACCGTGCTTTGCAGCAACACCTACGCCAATAATTGTCTATTTATTTTCTCAAAAAAATTTGATGCTTCAATAAAAAAGAAACAACAACAAATGTGCAGAAATACAACAAAACCAAACCACGTCACTCTTATTACCCAATAAAAATTAATATTTGAACAACAAATTTTAAATTACATTCAAAATTAAAATTAAACTAGTGTTTTTTACCCGCGCGTTGCACGGGGAATACATCTGTTATATTTGATTGGTCAATTAATACCTTGATTATTAAAAATATAATAAACAACTGATGAAATAGAAGAGTAAGAAATGATGAGCAAAGTGGACAAAAAGTCTTAAATTAAAACTCTTGTTGCATAGATTGAACTTCATACAATTGAATAACTAATAAAAAAATTGGTTAACCAAATCTCAAATTATGCAAAACATATAGTCTAACATGTTGATTTCTTTTGTTTGTTGGCCTAAACCATTTATATTTTTAAAATAAATAAAAAGGCTCGAATGTAGGATGGGGTGGTCAACTGCTGATTGAATTTCACCGTTACTGTACTCCTCGGGAACTATCAACACTTAATTTTTATTACCCAATAAAAATTAATATTTGAACAACAAATTTTAAATTACACTCAAAATTAAAATTAAATTCCCCCGTGCAAGGCACAGGTCATAAACTAGTATAATATAAACTTTGGGATGATGAATTGTAATATTAACCATGTTATGATGAATTATAATAGAGTAAAATTCACTCCCCTCCCTTGAGATTTGGCAATATGACACTCAGTCTCATTCTTAATCAAAATCTACACTCCACCCCACCTACTCTATCAAGTTAACTACATGTTAAAAGATGCTAACAGAATATTCTCTTTAATTCCAAACTAATAAATTTAAATATTTAAAGAATAATAAAATTAAAAAACCTTTACTATTTTTTATTTCAAAAAGTGTAAGATATTTACAATTAAATATTTTCACAATATTGTATAGGAATATCAATAACATTTAAGCTTACAAATATAAATTTAGACTAAACAAATACTTCTATTTTTCTTTTAACTTATTTTCATGATTATTTGTACTAACAAAATTTCATGATTAATTAGATGGCATTTATTCCAATGAAAAGCCCAAAAAAAAATTTATGATTGTTCTGGTCACCTTCTCAATTAGTATATTATTAGCTTCATGAATTGGTTGCACTTGCAACATGCAATATTATCTTAGCAAATAAAATGTGAAATACAATAAATAAGAGATGATTATTACGCGAGGTGCTTGGTGTACTAGAATAACTGAATAAGGTCTAGTTTCAATTTTAAAAAAAAAATTGGATTTAAATTCTTAATAATCTCAATCACATGATGTTGTATGTCCTCGAATGATAGCTCAAATAGTAAGAGCTTCAAAATATATGAGTTGGGCGTGGGAAGTCTTAAATTATGCAATTTATATTTTGAAACTCCTTAAGAAAAATAGTATGGGACTTTGGGCAAAAGCATAAAATTTGTATTATGTTTGATAAGTTGAGCAACAACAATTTTATTCACTTTGTGCACATTTGTTTGTACAGTCTAGGAGGAAGGGGGTGGTGCGGTTCCTAACGATTGCCAACTACATGGTGTTGAGTTTTTCAGTACAAAATCAAATATTGGAATCATAACAAAATCTTTATTTTTTTTTATATATGCTTTTTTTTTCATGATTTTTTTTAATGTACATATATGCTTTTTTTTAATATTTCTAATATTAAATGTGAATTAATTTGTGAGTGACACCTCATCAAATTTGCATGAGAATTAATCTGGGTGTGACACCTCATCAAATTGGCATGATGGAAGTTCTTCTTTTCTAATATACTAGTGTTTTTTACCCGCGCGTTGCACGAGAAATATCTCTATTGTATTTGATACATTAATTAATACTTTGATTATTAAAAATATATTAAACAACGAATGAAATAGAAAAGTCAGAATTGATGAGTAAAGTGGACATAAAGACTTCTCTTCTAAGCCCGATTGAGACCAAGAGGAACTCGTTTCACATTCTTCGTAAATATGAAGACGATAACACAAATCATAAATATAAGGAATTATCAACATATTAATCTTAAAAACAATTAATGTGATAGTAGCACAAATCAGGATTGTGTAAGATATATCATAAAGTATAAAATTATTGTGTTTATTCCAACTAATTAGGGATGACAATGGGTAGGTACTATAGTACCATCTCTATACCCGCGTTTTTAAAAATTACATGTACCCGTCTTCATACTCACGTGGGTAGCAACTCGAATCTCTCTACCTTTAGACAATTCAATGTCATTACAGGAAGCTATCCATCTTTGCCAAAATCTAAATCTATGGATGACAATGAGTCTCAAAATCATAGGGTACCCGCAAAAAATACTCACTATGGGTAGGGTAAAAAACCGCTAAATGGGTATGAGGTTGAGTATAGATAATTACTCGCAAAAAATAGAGGGTATGAGTGCGGGTATGAGCACTATAGTACCCAACCGGCTCATATTCGCACACACATGTTATCATTATTATTATTATTATTATTATTATTATTATTATTATTATTATTATTATTATTATTTGGGAATATATTAAGAAATTAACTTAAGCGATAGCTTTCAAACTCACCCTTTTTAAAAAAAGTTTGGGATATATTAATTAATACTCTAAAAATAAATAATAAATAAATTAAGATAAAATCAAGAAATAAACCACCTAAATCCTAATCAAATCTAAAATTTAAAAATGTATTTTTTTTACTCTAAAAATAAATCAAAAATAAATTAAGATAAAATCAAGAAATAAACAACATAAATCCTAATCAAACCTAAAATTTTAAAATGTATTTTTTTATGAGAATTAATCTGATAATGACACGTGTTATTTTTTTTTTCCAATTAGTAAATATTCTGCACCCTAGAAGATTTTCTTTTCCTCAATCCTTTTGCTTTTGATTAAGAAGAGAAAAGCAGGAATCCTTGAAGCATATGACATCTTACAATTAGTTGAAGAACAAAATCAATTCATGAAGAAGATTGAAATAGAAACCCAAAATGAAGTCTTGAAGAACAAAATACCCTCCTTCACCAATTTGAAAGGACTGTGGTGAAAGAATTGTATTTAATGTATTTGTGAATCTTGGGGTGGAACCATTGTGAAACAAAAAACCAAAGGAACATTTCAGTTAAGAGAAACAAAAAATGGTGTATTGCCCCATATGTGCGCACCCCAGCAAATTATCTATATATGTGAGAAAAAAAACAAAATAATTCTCTCACCCAAAATAATTGTGGTTACTTCACCAATAAACTTATACTAACAATCAATTTAAATTGAACTTAAGGAAATATATAGAGCAAGTAAGATAAGTAACCCAATTGACATACTAAAACATTGGTATATGCAAAACTAATGAGTTTGAGGAAAACATGAACCAACCTTAAGAATGGGCTAAACATACTCATGAAGATTAAATGTGAGCTCTTCATATGCTTTCATCAATTTGACTGACCTGTGCATCATTAAGAAAAAAATTTGTAAGTTGTGCATCATTCACATACAGTGCAAATAGTATGCTTATACACACAGCTCAAACATGATGAATAAAAACGTGCAAAATTTGAGAAATGAATATAAATTCAGGCTATCCTAAGTTTCGTAAATTTCTATAAATTATACCAAAATCTGGTTTAGAATGGCTTCACACGCATGGATTTCTACAAACTATACTAAAATCTGGTTTTAAAAAATACAAAAGCGGAAGAAGAACAATAGAAAAAAC
This sequence comes from Lotus japonicus, assembly GCF_012489685.1. Lineage (NCBI taxonomy): Eukaryota > Viridiplantae > Streptophyta > Magnoliopsida > Fabales > Fabaceae > Lotus > Lotus japonicus. The sequence goes on along the minus strand of NC_080041.1, from coordinate 89,623,372 downwards.
ATTACATCATAATCAAAACATTACGTCTTCAACAATGATTCGTTAAAGGGTCTATGAAAAAATTTGTAAACTTTTGGATCAAAACACACAAAATATGTGAAATTTAAGAATCCATGATTGAATTACGAACAAAGGATAAACTGAAATGACACAAACCATCAATCACAACATGATAAACTCTTCTTCACGTAACATCATCTTACTGCATACCTCTGACCTGATCGCGACATGTGGCAGAGGTAGAAATAGCAGCTATCAAATCTCTGCGTGTCCATGGTAGCTTTGTGGACCCTCAGCACCAAATCAACTCTCTTTTCTTAGAATTAGCATTAAATAAATAATAAGATAAATTAAAATAAAATCAAGAAATAAACAACCTAAATCCTAATCAAATCTAAACTTTAAAAAGGTACTAAATAAAGATAGATAAAAACTACCAAAATCTAGCAAATCACAATAAAAAAACTCATAAAATCCTGAATTAAATAAAAATATGAAAATTCAATAAAAATACCATAAAAATTCATTTATACTCTAAATGTAACTCAAAAATAAAATAAAATATTTCATGAAATTAAAATTAAATAAATAATAAATAAGGATAGATAAAAACAATCAAAATCTAGCAAATCACAATAAAAACTCATAAAATCCTGCATTAATTAAAAATCCGAAAATTCAATAAAAATTAATTATTATACTCTATAAATAAATGTAAAATAAAATAAAATATTTCCTGGATGTAAAATTAAATAAATAATAAGATAAAATTAAGAAATAAACAACCTAAATTCTAATCAAATCTAAAATTTAAAAAGGTATCAAATAAAGATAGATAAAAACTACCAAGTCTAACAAATCACAATAAAAACTCATAAAATCCTGAATTAATTAAAAATCTGAAAATTTAAGAAAATTTAATTAATATACTCTAAAAGTAAATCTAAAATAAAATAAAGTATTTTATGGATTTAAAATAAATAATAAGATAAATTAAAATAAAATTAAGAAATAAACAACCTAAATCACAATCAAATCTAATATTAAAAATGGTATTAAATAAAGATAGATAAAAACTAACAAAATCTAGCAAATCACAATAAAAACTCATAAAATCCCGAATTAATAAAAAAATTCGAAAATTCAATAAAAATTAATCAATATATTCTAAAAATAAATTTAAAATAAATTAAAAGACCAAATCTTATTTTTTAAATAATATCAATCAATTATTTTAGAATATATAAAATTAAAACATATATCAATTGAAAATTATATCTTCTAAAATAATATCAATTAATTAGGTTAGAATATATAAAATTAAAGCATATATCAATTGAAAATTATATCCTCTAACAAATTGACACGTGGAATAATTTTTATGAGAATTAATCTGGTGCTGACACGTCACTATGAAAGTTCTTCTTTTTTAATATATATATTGATTGATATTGATACAATATTGATATTAATATTGATATTAACTGATATCGATATTAATTGATATATTGATGATTTGATTCACGTTAAAAAAAAAGCCTCATTTCATGTAAATTCAGTTTTTTTTTTGTCGAAGAAGTTTGTTTCATTGATATGAAAAGGCCCATGGCCTAAACCCACACATGTAAATTGTTTAAGAAGAGCCAAAAATGGAAAACTCTTGGGCTTGGAAGATTATACAACGAGATGAAGGAAAACTCCTCCAATTAAGCCCGTGCCTGCCTCTCAGTTAGCGACGCGCCGCCTTTCCTTCGGTCGTGCAGACCCATTATCCGGCCGGACCACCACGACCCGTTACGGCGGCGGATCCAGACCAACCCACCCCCCGATGCATCGATTCCGTTCTCTCCGGTGATCTTTGCTTATTCCACTCGCTCATCAACCCGCCATTGCAGCCCACCGCCTTACTCTGTCCGTTCATCCATGTCCTCTGACGGTGCGAGTCCGCCGGAAGCCGCGTCTGTGTCTACCATCGAGGTAAATCATTTGATCGATCACAGTTGTAATTTGTAAACCCTAAACCGGGAGTTGGGTTTGGGGCCCCCCCTATGGGGCTCCGCGCCCCACCTCTTTTTTTTTAACCCATAAATGCCCTACGGAACTTAAACTTCCGTATTCAATAAAATAGAATACGGAAGTTAAAATTCCGTATTATAACTCTGACAGTCATCACCTTTTCCACCATTACTCCTCCCTCCACCAACCCCTCCACCATTACTCCTCCGTCACCAACCCCTCACCAGCCCCCTTAACCCCCTCAATGCCTCCAGACCACCCTCTCTCTCACCCTCTCCTACCTCACTTTCATCCTCACTTCCATTCTTCCTACCACCACCACCAACTCCTTCATTGGCAAGCTCTCCACCATTGGATGCAAAAAGATAGCATTTGAGGTAAGTGTTGTTAGTTGTTTGTTGTATGTTGTTAGTTTAAGTAGTTGAAGTTGTTAGATTAAGTAGTTAGATTAAGTAGATTAAGTAGTTAGAATGATGATTTTCTGAATTCTGAGATGTGTTAAAATACGGAATATAAAGTTTCGGAGTCTATACGAAAATTAATATACCGTATTCAATACGAATTATAAATTTCCGTATTCAATACGAATTATAAAGTTCCGTATGCAATATGGATAATAAAGTTCCGTATTCTCTTCCAGGGATGACAGAATCATTTTTATTTCATGAATCCCAATTGATTGAAGTTGGATTGAACAATGCTCAACCTGAAGAGGTGCCACCACCAGCATTTGTACCCCCGTGTATAAGTATAGATGTCTCGCATTTATTTACAACTGATCAGGTATTCTTTGAACAGATTTTTGCATTGTTTTGAAAGTGTAATATATCAATTCTTATTATGTCTTGATCACCCTTGTTTATGCCTTGTTTGTGTGTTGGGTATGCATCATTGAACAGATTTTCCCTACCCGTGATGATCTTATCAATTGGGCTCATGGAATTGCGATTGAAAATGGATATGTTGTGTTGATCACAAAGTCAGATAGCGGTGGGAATGGAAGCAGAAAAGCTTATGTCATGTTGGGGTGCGAGAAGCATGGTAAGTATGTTCCCTACAGAGACCCTGACCTTGTTGAAGGAACGAGAACACAAAAGACAGAATGTCCTTTTAGACTAAAAGGACGACCTATGAAAAATGGCATAGATAGAGATTGGCGGCTAAAGGTGATGGAAGGTACACACAACCATGAACCAGCTAGGTCACTACTTGGCCACAATTTTGTTGGTCGTCTAAATTCCGAAGAGAAGGAGCAAGTGGAAAAAATGTCAAAGAGTTGGGTTCCACCGAGAAAGATGCTGTTGACTTTGAAGGAAAACAATCCTTTAAACTTGACTACCATATCTCAGATTTATGGTGCTTGCAAGAGGTTAAGAAAATCCCTCCGCGGGTCATTGACAGAAATGCAACACTTGTTGAAGAAGTTGGACGGTGACAAGTACGTCCACTTTGAAAGAATGATGAACATATAAGAATCAAGCTAGTTACACAAATATTAGAGGATTTGTGTCAAACAAATGCCTGCAGCTCATCGACGGTGACAAGTATGTTCCCATTTTACACAAATATTAGAGGATTTGTGTCAAACAAATGCCTGCAGCTCATCGACGATGAACATATAAGAATGAAGTCCTACGGCGGATGCGATTGCTTGTTGAGAGAGACTCATGGACTACCTTGCGGTTGTGAACTTGCAGGTCACCGGTCAACCACTCTCTTGTCAATTAATTCTATTTGTTATTGAAAGTGACACTTTTGTGAACTTGCAGGTTATGAAAGAATTCCATATGAGTCAATTCATCCATTCTGGAAGAGACTGAGTTGGGAGCATGTACCTGAACCTGTTGCAGATACTATCAGCAACCATATTTGCGGCATGAACCATGGAGATATGCAACCAGAAGTTGAGGCATTGACACATTATTTCAGTTCTTTGGATACTGGAGGGCAGAGTATGGTAAGGAGGAAGCTTCAAGCTATCTATTGTCCTGAAAGCAGTTCACTTTGTACTCCTGAGGTTCAGATAAGGTCCAAGCGCACTCTTAAGGCGAACGAAAGAAAACCACCCAAGGTTAAAGCAATAGGATCCTTGACTCGTGATCCTTCAGGTTTTGAGCATGTTGATAGGGAGATCAAAGAGGCAAAGAAGGCTTCGCAACCACCAAAGAAGAAGAAGCGTGTGAAGAAGTCTGATACAAGCTATTTCATGGGTCATTTTCCATCCTTTTTCCACCCATATATACACACAGTTCAGAATGTTGAGGACGATGGTAACTGTGGCTATAGAGTCATTGCTGCATTACTGGGACTACCATCAGGTGAGGAAGGTTGGCCATGTGTTAGGGAAGCGTTGATAGACGAACTTGAACGACACAGAGGATTGTATGATGAAATGTGGTCCAGACATGTGGTTAATGCCTTACATTCTCGACTCACTCTTCCTCCTGGTCATCCGGCTACCGAGGATAAATGGATGCAACTGCCAGAGATGGGATACCTTGTAGCAACCAGGTTCCAAGTGGTTTTCATATCCATCTCTTCTCAGGGTTGTTGGTCATACCTTCCACTAAGAGGAGAAGGTCCACCTCCTGTACATCGTGTTATAGCTGTTGGTCATGTGATAAATCACTTTGTACAGGTATTTTTTTATTGCGTACACTAATATCCAGTTTGTGAATTAATTTGTTGTATTTGTAAGTTATCTAATTTTATTGTTATTCTCTATAATGTAGCTCCATCTAACTCCTGGACATTCTATGCCGCCAATTGCTCTCCAGTGGGAACGGTATGTTGATCCTATATCAGTAAGCTGGTGCGTCCCATATGTTACACGTTTACACATGTTCACATCAGAATTGGAAGCTTGGTTTGTTACTTTTGGTGTTCCTCTTAGTCACCAAAGCTATGTAGACATCACCACAGACTGACACCACACTTTGTGTAATATTCATTTGTAAACGCTCTGTAATATTAATCTGATGGGCCTTGCCCTTATGTTGTTCATTGCTGCTTTTAATAATAGTAATTTGATGGTCATTGGTATATTGATGGGCCTTATGTTACTTATCTTGCCTTTCATTATTCACGGTGTAGTTATACAGGTTATTTTTCATTATAAGAGTCTAAACATAATAGGTGGAAATAGAAAGCGTGGTTAATATAAAAAGAGTCCATACAATGTCGTCACATGTCATAATATAAAAGTACACAAAAAAATATATACAAATATACAGTCACTCGCCCCGACCCCTACCGCCACCCCTCCGACCTCTAGGTCCACGAGCTCTGCCTCCACGAGCGCCCTCTGCAGGTGCACCCTCTCCACGGGCTCTGCCTCCACGCGCTCTACCTCAACGACCTCTGCCTCCTGCAGCTCCAGCTCCTCGGACAGCAGCAAAGGCTACTCCCTGGGTACCGATGAATGCGCTGGATCTAATAAGATCCAGCGCCCTCTCAGTGAGGGATCGGGCATGCGTGCCAACTGCAAGAGCATCTGGCACCTCCAGTGACTGCTCCAACAAGTCCACGACCCGACGTACAACCGTCTGCAAAAATAATGTACATAAATGTGAGTGTACAAATAAAATATCATGAACAAAAAATCACAATTGCATGAAAAATAAAATTCAAACTTACCACAGCACTGAACTCCTCCCTCCTATCATCAGGGATGATGAACCGATGGGACACACCGCCATACCACCTCATGTATGAAGGTATGAAAAACGGTAGAAAGGGGGGTTTGAATAACGTTTTCAGTACAAAACTACCACCTTAAAGATTTTAACAAATCTTTTCGAGAACTAAGTGCAAAAGATAGAGATAGAAAAGCACACAAGGATTTTATCCTGGTTCACTTGATAAATCACTCAAGCTACTCCAGTCCACCCGTTAAGGTGATTTCTTCCTTCTTAGAATGAAGGCAATCCACTAATCAGGTAAGAGTTACAACTGCACTTGAAACCTACAAGTGACTAACAATTACACTGACTTAGCTCACACTAAGATTCACTCTCTTAGTCTTCTCTAGGATCCGATCAACCTTGATCTCCTAAAGGAAAATCAAACAACTGTTTGAGGTTGGTGTTTACAAGGGTTTGCTTCTGAATAAGCTGAGTGTAAACTAAAATAAATTACAAGATGAAAGAAAGCTTAGAATATATCTTGCGTGTGTGTATTGCTTCTTGTATATATTTTCTTCTTCTTATTCTTGCCGCTTCTTTCAATCTTCAGCCTCTATATATACTCCAAGGATTAGGGTTGAGCGTTGCATGGGAAATGCTACCGTTGGAGGGCAGTTCTGGAAAATCCAGCTTCTGCTGTGGCTGAGAACGTTAGGTAGGTCGTCAGGAAGGTACACTTGCTTTTGTACTTGGATAGCGACTTGACCTTTTAACCTAGGAGACTTCTGATCAGAGGAATGCTTCGTATTGGAACTTGTGAAGCCGGTTGATCAGAGTCAGAGGGATAGCACAGATCCTCTGACCATTGTATCTTCTGATTCTGAACTCAGAGGGAAGAACATGGCCTTCAGAGTTTCTTGCTTCTGGACTTCAGAGTTTCCACTATTCAGCTTCTGGATCTTCAGAGTCTTCTACACCATCAGAACATCTGAACCTTCAGTGTTTCTTGGTTGTCAGAACTTCTGGATCATCAGAGCTTCTAGCGACTGAGTCCTCATCAGAGTTTGTATAGCTTCAGATCTTCTGAAGCTTTTCCACTGTTCATACTGAACATGGTGAATGCGAAAGCGTTGCTTGGGTTACCCTTTATACACAGTGCTTCTGATTTGTGTGAAATTGAGTCAGGGTCAGAGCCTGTGAATAGCACACTCAGAAAAACACGTTAGAGTACCACAATTGTTCATATCAAAAGGTTAACTTGTAATCATCAAAACATAGAGTTGTACTACTAGATCAAAACTTGATCTTACAATCTCCCCCTTTTTGATGATGACAAAACTAAGATTTTTGATGAACAATTCTTAAACATTAAACTGAATTCACTCAGAGTTTAGAGATATAGAATAAGACTTATCCTGATGTGAATAGTTTATCTTGCTCATTCTGAATTCAAGTTACTGCTTGATTCTGAGCTTAGCTCCCCCTGAATCTAATACTTGATGAAAACGTTAGTAAAGTCTAGATTCTGAGCTAAATCATATAAGAGTTCAGAGTGAAAAGCTTATGACATAGATGAAGAACGAATAATCAGAGCGCATAAGTGATCAGAGTCATGGACAAGGTATCAGAGTCTTGGGTATCAGAGTCAACTTAGAATCACTTCAGAAGAAGTGAAATGTATTCCTTGTATTTGCCCAGTGACACATCTATGGTCATGAAGGTGGAACTCTTAAAATCTCCAAAAGAAAAATAAGTCACACTAACACGTCTTACACATCAAAAACTGGGTTTACTCCCCCTTTTTGTCATAAGCAAAAAGCTTGGGGTGTGAAAAACTTAGCTTGAAGTATCAGGTACTCCCCCTTAGAGAAGGTCTAAGTTGAAAGAAAATGAAGACGATGTAAGAATCAGAGTGAGGCGATAATAAATAGAAGAGTTAATGCAAGGGATGAACGTTTACCACCGGTCAAGTGAGGAAATAGAAGGATCAGTTACCAAGTACTTAACCTCGAGAAACTGTAAGAGCATTAACTTTCAGAGAGAAAGTGAAGCCTATAAAAACGTTGGAGAGAAAGGTAAGCTTCACACCTCGAATAATATTCAGAAAAAAAATGGCATCATACAGAATGGCATTAGAAGAGCTCAGAAGGAAGGCGTTTGAGGAAGATATGTTCCTCAATATTAGGCATCCCGATGGTACAAAGACCATACAAGAGCTGACGAAGACACTGCTTGAAGAAGATCTTGGTCCAGAGATGGAGAAAGATCTGAAGGAGTTCCTCTGCTTCGTGGAAGAGATTCAGGAGCTTTGCCAGCGGGAGCTGAATCTGCTGGAAGAGAAGGAGACTGTGGAAAAGAGACTTAATACGACAGAAGATAGTCTAGAAAAAGATGATCTGAGCATCAAACTTGGCAACATAGAGTATGCATTGGATCGTCTGGAGAAGGAAAGAGTGGAGCAGCGCCAAGAATGCAGAAGAATGAGGAAGGATCCTCCATTCTAGATATAGGGAATAATGTATGATGAAAAAAAAAAAAAAAAATAAAAATTATGATGTAAACTGAGAACAATTATGAATAAAACAGGTTTTGCAAACATATGTGACACAAACATATATAGATATATGCATATAGAATCACAAATGAACAAATTAAAGTAAGTAAATACGCAGAGTTTAAATAAAACAACGTTAAATAAAAAGGAAAAGGAAGAAAAAGAAGAGATCCAAAAAAAAAACTAAGATTTATCAGTACGGCGCAGAAGTTCCATCATCATGTGCTTCATCTCAATCAGCATGGATTCATGAGTGTCAAGACGTTGTTCCATGATGTCGAGTCTGGATGAGCTTGTCGGAGTAGAGCTGGAAGGAACGTTCTGAGCAGCTTGAGGTTCTGGAATGGAAGCAGAAGCAGCAGGAGTAAACAGAACTGGTGCAAGTCGCTCTGCCTCAGCCTCAGCTTCAAGACGTTCGGCCTCAAGTCTGGCTTGTTCAGCCTGAGCTGCTGCTTGACGGGCAGCTTCTTCTTCTTGTTCTTTCTGTCTCTTGGCTTCTTCAATGGCTTCAAGAAGCTTGGTTCTCTGTTCGAGTTCATGAAGAGCCACCCTCCTAGCAAACCTTTGCTTTGCAGCCTCAACGCTCTGACTTCCCTCTGCATGCAGGAGCTGCAGCATAACGGGAAACTGAGCCACCAGCCAAGTGCTCAAATTGTTCCACTCATCAGCCACATTTTCAGCATTCTCACTGAGGTCAGTCTGACCGTGCACATTGCGGAGCCTCAAGGAGGCTTCATGATTGAAAATATTGATGCACTCAGAGAGAGATGTGGGTTGAAGGTGAGTATAGGGAATGATGGAGAGGTTGGGTGCAGGAGAGGCTGGGTGATTGCTGCTATGAGCTTCAGAGGCACCTTGTGGAGAACCAATGTTAATTATAGGAGCATTGGGTTCAGAGGTTCCACGGTGAGGGTCTGAAGTTTCAACCAGAGGGTGAGGTGATCTAACCGAGGATTGGTTAGATACTGATTGTTCAGGTTCAGGGTCTGGTTGAATTGGCTCTTGTTGGTCAGGGACAGGGTGAGCCTGTTGGACTAAGGGGTCTGCCTCTTGGATAGGATTGGCCAAGATAGGTTCATCGGGGTCAACTAGACGGTCAGGTCTAGGGCCAGGATATTGCCTAGGGCTTGGACAGGTAAGGTAATATTCTTCCAAGGCAGATACCTTCTCTTTCCTAACCTCCATGAATTTTCTAAGTGATTCAGAGGTATTGGAGGGAGGAGAGTCAAAGACATTGATGGGGAAGGATACAGGTGTGAAGGCTGATGAAGAGTCTGTATCCGTGGTTCTGACAGCAGGACGTGCTGATGCTCTGGGAGCAGAGTGATCAGACGTTCTGGGTTGTGATTCTGTTGGTTTGGGTTCTGGTTGGTTGGGGATGATGGGTTCAGAAGGTAATGGGTCGGATGGAATGGTAAGGAGAGAGGTTGGATCTTCTGACCTAGAAGGTTGGTTCTGAAGCAAATTCCAGAGTGGTGCTTCAGCAGGAGAAGGTTGAAAGAATGAAGATCTTGGGGAATGTGGTGGAGAGGTGGTTTGTGCGGCTGGCTGGGATTCATGAATAGGAGTGAGGGGATTTGAAGAGTGTTGGAGTAAGGCAGAAATTGGGAGTGCATCAAATAAATTCAAATCATCATCAGAGGTAAGTGCAGGCTTACTTGTATGTGCTGATGATCGAGTCACTCTGGCAGGAGGTTCAGTCCTTCTGACCTCTGCAGCAGCTGGTTCCACCCGAGTAGGCTTCACCACAATTCTGACTTTCTTCTGCTTCTTCTTTGGAGGACCATCCTCACTATCATCACCATCATCATCATCAGGCTTGCTCTTCGCCTTCTTGACCAGAGGGACATCAGATTCCTCTGAGGATTCGTCCAGAACCATCTTCCTCTTGGTTTTCTTCTTGGGAGGAGAAGGAAACTCTGGAGCTGGTGGAAGTCTGCTGACGAAATCATCAAAGTCAATCTCGAATCCTTGAGCCCTGAGGTCTTCAACATAGCATCTGATGGCTTCAGGATGGTCTGCTTGAGTCCACAGAGGGTAGTCATTCAGAGGCATTCTTCTTCCTCTGATCTCAGAAGATGTGTCCTCATGAGCAGGAGCAATCTTCTTCTGGACCAAACCCATCTTCTTCAGAGAGTTGGCAGTGAAGACATCGCTGACAATGGTACTCAAGTCCTCTGTGCAACCAGCATCGATCAAATCTTGCACCAAGTTGCTTTCAATGAGAAAGTCTGAGAGCAGCCTCCCAAAAGGGATATATTTGATGGCTGACTTGATGGAGGAGGTGGTGCGAGACTTCCGGATGCATTCCTTCAAATAGGAGAACAGGAAGTAGGGAAGGCAGATCTTCTCCTTGTCTTGAATGAAGAACAGCATCGCCTTCTGATTGAAGTTGATGTAGTCTGGAGAACTGCCCTTTGGTCGTTGATTGATGCAGTTGAGCAGGATCTTGTGCCAGATTCTCAGTTTGGGTTGAAGGTCCATCACTTTGTAGCTCGTCTTGCCCGGTTTGAAAGTGGTGTACAGGGCCTTGTTGACGATGTCCTTGGTTCTGGGTTTCAGCTTCGATTCCGTCAGTGAGAACCGATACCCATGAGCAGTTTCTGCACCTAGCAGATTCACGAATGACTTTTCCGTGATGATGATCTTCCTACCCAGTATGTAAGAAACCACCTGAGTGTCATCACAATCAGCGTGCTTCCAGAATTCCTTTACTAGCTTCTCATACACCGGTCCTCGAAGTCGATTGAAGTAGTTTCCCCAACCTTGAGCTTGGACTTCAGGACGGAGATCAAACCCATTTGCAGCCAAGTTGTCGAGGTTGAATCTCCATTCTGCCAGGACTTGGAGTTCCTCAGGAGGAAATACACAGTGAACGGCACAGCCCCGTTCTGCAATAGGAACAATTTCCTCTTGAGCTTGAGCTTGTTCTTGTGCTGGGTTCTCAGAGCCCCGTTGACCCGTTGCCAAACCGACTACCATGTGAGGGAACTGAGGTGCATCTGCAGTAGATCTTCTGGTTTGTCTCACCATTTTGAAGAGGTTGAAGGTTTGAGGTAGAAGATGAAGTTTGAAGGATGAAGAGAGATCGAGAGAGAAATCACGAAGGATGCGGTTTTGAAAAGCAGGGAGTGCGAGAGTGAAAACCGGAAGTGAGAGAGAACGTGTGTGTATAGTGGGTTTTATCAAATAACCGTTGTTGATTCAAAAAGCACTTTAAGATCAACGGTTGAAAATTAAAGATAGACAGTAACAGTAAAATACACAATCACACACAGGAGATAAGCATATCTACACGCAATCACAACAGACTGTCACACGGGCACAAGGAACTATGCATCAGAAATTCTGACGCACGTGTTGTTGTCTCAGCTTCAGAGTCAGTACCAGTGGGCACACACACTCTGATTGAGTTACCTTCTGGACTAGACATCTTCTGATCAAGAAGTATCATAGTCAGAGGTTCTGATCTATCTTCACTCTGGACAAAAGTCCATGTTTAGATTTTTCAGAATAAAATTAAATCTATCTTCAGCTAAGGGCTTTGTAAAGATATCTGCCCATTGATGGTCAGTATCAACAAACTTCAGAAGAAGTACGCCCTTCTGCACATAATCTCTAATGAAGTGATACTTTACCTCAATGTGCTTTGCCCTTGAATGCAAGATAGGATTCTTGCTCAACGAAATTGCAGCAGTGTTATCACAATAGATTGGGATATTGCTCTCAAGGATCTGATAATCCTCCAGCTGATGTTTCATCCAGAGCATCTGAGTGCTGCATATTGCTGCTGAGATATATTCTGCCTCTGCAGTTGATAGTGCAATGGTTGATTGCCTCTTGCTTGCCCATGAGACTAGATTGCTTCCCAGAAATTGACAATTTCCAGAAGTACTTTTTCTCTCTGTTCTATCTCCAGCATAATCAGCATCACAATAACCTGAAAGCTTATACTCTGATGTTTTCTTATACATCAAGCCAAGGTTAGTGGTGCCTTTCAGATACCTTAGGATCCTCTTAACAGCAGTTAAGTGGGTTTCCCTTGGATCTGATTGGAAACGAGCACATAAATGAACACTAAATAATATGTCTGGCCTAGATGCAGTTAAGTACAGAAGTGAACCTATCATGCCACGATAGAGCTTCTGACATACTTTACCACTTATATCTTCTTTTTCCAGAATGCATGTTGGATGCATTGGAGTCTTGGCCACTGTAGATTCCAGCATATTGAACTTCTTCAGAAGTTCTTTAGTGTACTTGCTCTGATGGATATACGTTCCTTCTGGTGTTTGATCAACTTGTATTCCCAGAAAGTACTTTAATTCTCCCATCATACTCATCTCAAATTCAGCCTGCATCATCTCAGAAAATTCTTTGCATAGAGATTGATTAGCATAACAAATATAATATCATCAACATAAATTTGCACAATTAAGATATCATCTTTATAAGTCTTGCAAAAGAGAGTTGTATCTACTTTACCCCTTACAAACTCATTCTCCAGAAGGAATGAGCTAAGTCTCTCATACCATGCTCTGGGAGCTTGCTTCAGACCGTAGAGTGATTTCTTCAATTTGAACACATGGTCCTGGTTTCTTTTCATCTTCAAAACCTGGGGGTTGATGAACATAGACTTCCTCTGAGATATAACCATTTAGGAAGGCACTCTTTACGTCCATCTGATGTAGAACTATGTTGTGATTTACTGAGAAAGAAATCAATAGTCTGATTGCCTCCAGTCTTGCTACTGGAGCAAATGTTTCAGTGTAGTCTATTCCTTCCTGCTGGCTGTAGCCT